>NC_041232.1:18570960-18572337 GCF_002837175.3 Physeter macrocephalus | reverse complement strand
TTTTTTTGGGTGGTACGCGGGCCTCTCACTGTTGTGGCCTCTCCCGTTGCGGAGCACAGGCTCTGGACGCGCAGGCTCAGCGGCCATGGCTTACGGGCCCAGCCGCTCCGCTGCATGCGGGATCTTCCCGGACCGGGGCACGAACCCGTGTCCCCTGCATCGGCAGGCGGACTCCCAACCACTGTGCCACCAGGGAAGCCCTCTTTTTATCTTTCACCGCTGTTTTTAAGTTTGGTTTTATGAGTAACAAGTTGTTGCTTCTGACAGAAAGGGCATAGTGAAAATGAGTATATCAAAAAGGAAAAATGTAGGTATTTTGAATGTGATAAAGACATAATATTTACGTATGTCTCAGGAGACAGTGTCAGCAGAGGGGTGTTCGTCTCAGCTGGGTCGGTGTGGAGATATACAGCGTTTCTGAAGCAGAGACCAATCTGATGAGATTATCTAGCTTGCCTTCGATTTAGTGGGTTCATCTCCAGCTCTCCTGCTCATCCCCAAAGCCTCTGCCACTTGGAAGGTTAGCAGGTTGATTAAAAAGCAGGCATGGGAGAAGGATGAAAAGAGGGAGAGATTTAGGGTGACAACTGATTCTCAGCAGCAGACGGAAGGGAAATTCTCTTTAGCTGTCAGAGGTAGAACAGATTTTATTTTGGAACGTCTATTAGGGGAAGAGGGCTGTGCAGAGTTTTTTATTTGTTTGTATTGATTTTTTTAAAAATAAATTTATTTATTTATTTTTGGCTGCATTGGGTCTTCGTTGCTGCACGCGGGCTTTCTCTAGTTGTGGCGATTGCTTTTTAAAGTCCCCCTCCTCAGAGATAAGCCAGAAGTCTGTCGTTGTGGTGAGGTGTTGCAGACCTTTCTAGTCCCTCTTCTGCTTAATGGTAGCTGGTGTTACCCTAACACCCCTCTACTATGGGTGCCTCTCAAGTGTATTCTTTAGGGCCAACCTCTCCCTTTCTGGGGAGGGGTACAGTTCTAGACCCTATGAACTGGAAAGGAAGTTGGGGTAAGCTAATTCAGTTCTCTCTCATCTAAAAAAGGGAAACTGAGGCCAGGGTGAAAAAATGACTTGTGGAGCAGAGATGGTGTCACACTGCTATTCAGCGTCAGAACTGGGGCTGCTGCGCTGGAGCCTGCCACCTGGTTTTGTCTTGTTCAGTTTCTATTAAGACCCTTCGTTTTCATCTAGGTGTCTTCTCTAAAATGAAGCAAGCCTGGAAAAAGTAACAATCAGTTAATTTACAAAGCCCTGTGGTCTGATTTTGAATGTTGGGGGGAAGAGAAGGGAGGTGGAATGGCGGGGGGAGATAAACCGAGAACAAACGGACAGTAACACATCCATGTGAGAGTCTGGAGTTCAGGCCAAGGGGA
>NC_041232.1:18557098-18570735 GCF_002837175.3 Physeter macrocephalus | reverse complement strand
GGGAGGGAGCGACGGGGGCGGGGCTGGCGGGGAGCGGGGTAGTGCCGGGGCAGGGTCACACAGGGGAGGGACTGACGGGGGGAGGGACTGACGGGGCAGGGACACACAGGGGAGGGGCTGACGGGGAGAGGCTGGCAGGGGCAGGGGCTGACGGGGGAGGGCCGCTGGAAGGGTCCTGGAAGGGTTGGGAGGTGTGGGCCGGGCCGGGGGCAGGAGTGGGGCTGAGGGGGCGGGGCCCGAGGGAAGAGGGTTTTCGCTCTGGAGTTCCCTCAGCACCGAGTGTGCGGTGGCGTTTTGCTGGGCTCGGGGCGGGGGGAGGTACTGGTGAGCAAAACAGACGGAGTTGTTACCCCCCTCATGGAAAATGCAGTCGGTTGTGGAGACACACCGTCAGCAGACACACACACAGGCAGTCGCAGATTGTGGTAGGTACAGGGTGTTGTGAGAGGTCGTAGCCAACTAACTCATTTACCTTGAGAGCCATCCAGGAGGGAGACAGGGAAGGTGAATGAGGTTCTTGTTTAACCCAGACATGTGCAGCTGCGGGGCTCTACCGGCGTGAATACGCAGGGATTCTCTTCTCTCTAACAAGCAGAGCAACCCCTGAAGGAGTCTCAGTGGGGGAGAGAGATGAACAGATACGGGTTGTCCAGGTCATTCTGGCCTCCTGGGTGGGTGGGGCGGGGGGGGGGGAGGCAGGAGGGGAGGAGCCCAAAGAGGAAGCCTGGCGGAGTTTGGCGGGGGCCCGTGTACACCCTGCCTCCCGGCTCCCCCTCCCCTAGCTTTTGCCCCACACCACTGAGGACCTCCGGACACCGCAGGCCTGTGGTCGCCTGCCTGTCTGTCATTCCCCGGAGCATATAAGCTCCACGAGGCTAGGGACTTGGTTTTGTTCACTGCTCTGCACCTAGAACAGTCCTAAATAACAGATTTGGGTGGATGAATCAGGGTAGTGTCGCGAAGAAAGTGGTATTTCAGCCAGATTAATCTGGCTACAGTATTCATGCTGTGTATAGCCCATGTGCAGCCTGAAAAGGTTCCGGTTCTTACCATCAACCCGTTTCTGGTGTTAAGCACTGTTTTACACAGGGCATTATGATAGATACTACATAGAATTAACTATTGGCTTCAGCTTCTGGCCCCAGAAAGGTTGGAATTTGTTAGGTGTACCCAGAGCAACTAAAGTTAATTTACCCGTAATGTCACTGTGATCCTAGTTATATTGTCAAAGTTATTGTCAAAGGTTTGAAGTTTCAAATTCAATAAAGAACAGATTCCATGGTTTTTTTTTTTTGATAGTCAACGTTGACTTTTAAAAAAGGACCCAATGCTTTTTAAAGCCTATTTATAGGTCTTGGCTACCCGGAGGATGTTACCTTATCCTTTGAACTGCATCAGACAGCTTCAGATTTCTCTGCCTTTTAAGTAGGTTATGTAGCTGGCGGTGCCTCAAAAATGGCTAATAATGGTGATACTAACAAAGTTGTTTCTTGCCAGTCTTCGTAGGAACTCAGAAACATTTGCAAGCGTGATCTATTTCTGTTATATCCCTGGCAGCCAGTTTCTTGACTCCAGGTGTGTACTATGGCCGGAGACCTCTGTTAATTTACTTCCTCTTTACACCAGGTGCCTGAGATGGGGTGGAGTTCTTCCACTCTACATAAAAATCTTAACCTTGGTGAATACTTGAACCTATTAATTACCTTTTCCCATAGGTGAATGAAAGTGCTAGGGAAAGGCTATATTCTTTGCGGGTAGTTGGTTATTCCTGGTACTGAATATAATAAAAACCTCTCACTTATATCTGTGGGTTGGCCACTTTGATCCGGGTGAGGGTGGCAGTTACCATATCAGCTGCAGGTGCTGTGCTGAATACAATAAAGTGTGAATAGTGCTTGTGTTTGGGTGTGTAACTATGTGATTTTGTTTTGTTTTCTGCCTTCACTTTTTAAACTTTCTTTTGACATTTTGAGTATTATGATTAGAAATGTGAAGGACATTTATGAAGAAAATTACAGAAGACAACTTCAGACTTCTCTTTTTTAAATAGGTTAAGTTGTTCGAATAAGTAGAGAAACATAGGCCAGTCTAGGATGGAGATGACCCAGCTGGAATGGTCAGTGGTGGACACACACTGTATAGTGTATTTGTTAAGTGCAACTCCAATCAAAATGCCAGAATAGTTTTCTTTTGAGATTTGACAACATGATTGTAAAGTTGGAACATGGAGGAATAAATAGGCAAAGATTCTAAAATTTGTTTTAAAAAATGATGGGGACTGGGACTTCCCTGGGGGTCCAGTGGGTAAGACTCTGCGCTCCCAGTGCAGGGGGCCCGGGTTCGATCCCTGGTCAGGGAACTAGATCCCACATGCATGCCGCAACTAAGAGTTCGCATGCCGCAACTAAGAAGTCTGCATGCTGCAACTAAGAGCCGGGGCAGCCAAAATAAATAAATAAATATTTTTTAAAAATGTCGGGGACTAATGCTACCTAGGTAGTAAAGTGTATCACGGATTTATAGTTATTAAATCACTGTAATACTAAGACAGGATTCGACATGAATCAGTGATATGAGGCCCCAGAACAGACCCTAGTGTATATTATAATTTAATATATGTTAATGGAAGTGTCATAAATTAGTGAGGGAAGATGAGATAATCAGATAGCTAGTCAGAATTTATTTTGGTGAGCTGTGTAGAGAACTAAATTGATTTTTCCCCCAGATGAGTCAGAGTTAAATGTAAAAAGTGAAACCATTTAAAACATATGCACAAAACACCAAAAGAACTGGGGTGCTCAGAAGTGGTCCCAGGTATTATATATGAGAATGTGGTGTATGATGGCGATGGTTTTTTAGTTTAACAGGGGAAGGATGAATTATTGAGTGAATAGGTAGGAACCATTGACTGAAGCAGGATCCCAGTATCTTCATGAAACCAAAACAACTTTCAGATGGAGCAAAGAATGTAAAAGGTGAAGCTGTGAAAGAACTAGAAGAAAACATAGATAAGTGTTTTCACAGTCTTGGGGTGGAAAAGCCCTTTTAATTATGACACAAAAGATAGAAACATAAAAGAAAGGACTTAAAAATTTTGATTGCATTAATGAACAATGTCAACTAAAACAAAAACTCACCATACATTAAAAAGTTAAGTAGAGTAAAAAAGCAAAACAAAGCACATCAAAAATAGTCGAGGAAGGGCTTCCCTGGTGGCGCAGTGGTTGAGAGTCCGCCTGCCAATGAAAAATAGTCGAGGCAAAGATAAATAGTCAAGACGGACACATTAACTCTGCCATGTGTGTGGCAGACATTTCCACCAAATTAAGAGCTTTCAAACAACAGAAAACGAGCAGAAGACGTGCAGACAGTTAACAGTAAAAAATCCAATGGCCAATAAACATAAAAAATACTAACAAGTGGGAACTAAAAATTAGTGATCTAAATTTTTGTTTGTAAGATTAGCAGACACTGGGACTTTCCTGGTGGTTCAGTGGTTGAGACTTTGCCTTCCAGTGCAAGGGGTGTGGGTTTGATCCCTGGTCAGGGAGCTGAGATCCCACATGCCTCGGGGCCAAAAAACCAAAACATAAAACAGAAGCAATATTGTAACAAATTCAATAAAGACTTTAAAAATGGTCCACATCAAAAAAAGAATCTATAACTAATTTGAGTAATGGTTTGGGGAAGTAGGTACTATTCACTGCTATTAGGAGTGTAAGTTAGTATCAACCTTGAAAGATTCTTTGACTATTACAAAATTATAAATGTACAAATACCCTCTGATTCAGCTTTCCAATTTCTAGGAATTTATCTCACAGAAACAGTCGTGCAATTGCACAAAAATGTAAGTAGCAGTGTGGTCATCGAAGCAGTATGTTTATAATAGTGAAAAATAGAAACAATGTATGTTCATTAATATAAACGAATGCCTGTTATTGAAAAGTGGTTAAGTAGATTGTGATAAATGTATATAATGGAATATTTTCTGATTTTTTTTTTTTCTTTTGCGGTACGCGGGCCTCTCACTGTTGTGGCCTCTCCCGTTGCGGGGCACAGGCTCCGGACGCGCAGGCTCAGCGGCCATGGCTCACGGGCCCAGCCGCTCCGCGGCATGTGGGATCTTCCCGGACCGGGGCACGAACCCACGTCCCCTGCATCGGCAGGCGGACCCTCAACCACTGCGCCACCAGGGAAGCCCTAATGGAATATTTTGTAACCAATAAAAGCTGTATACAACTATAATAAGATGTCCATGACCTGTAAGTGAAAAAATGAATTATAAAACAAAATAATAATTCCATATATGTAAATACATATGTTTTAATCTGAATAAATACACACACGTATACATAATCAAATAAATATATATTATAAGGATTTAGGGCCAACTACAAAGTTGCAGAGAACAGTCCACAAGACTCCCCTTTTTTTTTTTTTTTTTTTGGCCACATGTCACAGCTTGTGGGATCTCAGTTCCCCAACCTGGGATTGAACCTGGGCCCACGGCATGAAAGCGTGGAGTCCTGACCACTGGACTGCCGGGGAATTTCCCAAGACTTCCCTCACTTCTAACACCAATTGCAAGTTCCCAAAACCATCCTCAGGTTCTGTAATTGCTAGAAGGACTCACAGAACTCACTGAACGCTGTTATACTCATGCTTACAGTTTATCTCAGGGACAAGATTCAGATTAAATCAGCCAAGGGAAGCCATGCACAGGGCAGAGTCCAAGAAGGGTCCAAATGTGCTGCTTCTGGTTGTCCTCTCCCAGTGGACAGTGTTACCTCCCTCCGGCCACGATGTGTGATGCTGTCAACCAGGGAAGCTCAGCTGAGTCTTTGGTCTTCAGAGTTTCTACGGGGGCGGATCACTGTCTGCGTGGCTGGCCTCTAGTCTCCAGACCCTCCCAGTCATGGGTTCCTCTGGAGATTGGAACTGACACCCCCTGCTCCAGGGCCCCCATTGTAATTACATAGTGAGGTTGTCCTGTGGCCAAAGCCCCAGGCAAACGCAGATACTCCTGTTGGGCAGGACATTCCAGCGGCCTGGAGGTTACCCCTCCGGAGCTGAGGGCAAGGGCTAGACTTCTCTTTGAATAAGGTTATTTCTTCACTACACAATGTTATCACCAAAATTTAAACAATGGTGATCTCTAGGTGGTGGAATTGCAGGTGACTTTGCTTTTGTTCTTTGTACTGTTCTGTGTTGTTTGAATTTTCTTTCAATGTGAGTATATAATTTATTTAAAAATCAGATAAGACTAAAAAGGCTAAAAAAGAGATTAAAATGAAAAGTAAATCTCTGGATAAGGTGGGTGGGCAGGCAGGAAAGCAATAAAAGAAATTCTAAAGACCAGTAGAGATGACTACACAAAAATATAACCTACTTATTCAAAGACATGCTATAAAAAGAAGTAAAAACCAAAACCTAGGGGAAACATTGGCAGAAATATCACAAAGCGTTAATATCATTAATATTATAGTATTACCAATATAAAATAGCAAGAAAAAAACAATTAACACTTTAACGGATGGTGAAAACTGAATAAGATCTGTCGTCTAAGTAACAACAATGTTCCCAAAGCTGGTTTCCTGGTGTTGAGGTTGTGCTACAGCTAGAGAAGGTGCCACCACCGGGGAAGGCTGGGCGAAGGGTCCATGGGGCACTTTGTACTATTTCTTTTTACTTCCTGTGAGTGTATAATTAATTCAAAATAAAAAGTTTTTTAAAAGACAGAGGGGGCCTTCCCTGGTGGCGAAGTGGTTGAGAATCTGCCTGCCAATGCAGGGGACATGGGTTCGAGCCCTAGTCTGGGAAGATCCCACATGCCGCGGAGCAACTGGGCCCGTGAGCCACAGCTACTGAGCCTGCGCGTCTGGAGCCTGTGCTCCGCAACGAGAGGCCGCGATAGTGAGAGGCCCGCGCACCGCGATGAAGAGTGGCCCCCGCTCGCCGCAACTAGAGAGAGCCCTCGCACAGAAAGGAAGACCCAACGCAGCCAAATAAATAAATAAATAAATAAAATAAAAGACAGAGGGCACGGACAGCTCATAAAGTAAAAGAGACACATAGCTAATATGCAGATTTTTAAAAGTATTTTATTAACAAGTGATGCAGTTGAAGTGAGACACCACTTTTTCCCATTGTAGGCCTGGTCCCATCCTCAGTCTAGAGGTGTCAGGAACACCCTGGGTTCTGGATTCAAGTTTACTCTCCTGGCAAATAGACATATGGTTATGGCTTTAACTGTTGCCCTGCCCCGCATCCCTGCTCCTGCCTGAAAGGCCAGTAGTGGCTCGAATCGGACAGGAAACTCCAGGCTTTAACGCTCAGGAACATGCCCAAGACTCAACTTCAGCGTTCAGCAACATGCCCCAGATTTGGGCAGCGCTTACCCTGCACCAGGCCCAGTCCTTTCACTCCCCCTGTGGTCCCCGGCTCTCCTGTCGGGGAGGGGACATCGGCACCCTTTTTACCAGAGGCGGGGCTCTGACAGCTCCCGTTGTCACCAGCCCATCGCCACTCTCTTTCCTCATTTGCTTGGGAATGCTGTAAGCATGGCGGTGTCTGTCCCCAGATGGGAGGCCGGGACACGGGAGGGAGCACTCCCGGCAAGGACACAAGTCACTGTCCTTCACAGTCAGGGCAAAGGGGGGTCACCGCTGCGGCTAGCCCGATTTTGCCTCTTTCAGCTCCATCATGGTGCTCTAATTTTTGATGGTCATATAAACGATTACTCCCTGCTTTTTACACAAAACAGACAACCACAATCCTCACAAACATGCTCACACATGTGAGCAGACACACACCTAGACACACTAGCACACCCACACACGCACTCTCTCACACACACCATACATACCACACACATACCATACATACCACACACACACACCACACTACCCACATACCCCCCCCACAAGCATACACTACACACACACACACGCATGCGCCACACACAACCCACACACACACCGCTTGTCGGTAGGGCAGACCTGGCATGAGGACTCGGGAGCCCATGTCCCTGCCTTGCTGCCATCGCCCTCCGGTCCTGCTTCTCCAATACGACTTTCTTTGAATGTTGAAAACGAAGAAAAGATGCCAAGTGACCCGGGAGGAGGATGAATTTGGGGTGCAGGAGGGAGGACCCACGCCTGGGCGAAAACCTCACAGGCTTTCTCCGGGTGGAGACTCTGCTTGGGCAGGTGGCCCAGGGCGGAGGGCCCGTGGCTCCAGGGCGGTTCCATTGAACACGGTGCCCTCCTCCTGCCATGCCGCGCGCAGGGCCGCTCCCCACGCCGTGGCTCCTCAAGGAACCTTTGTCTTTCTGGAGCCTGTTAGTTTTGGCTCCTAGCAGCCTGTGGAACCAGGCCCAGATCCCAGGGAAAGCCAATAGAGACCGCTCTTTTGAAGAAAAAGAATCGGAGTTCTGGAATAGAGAGACCAGTCTGAGCATTATTCATCCAGTCACTCATTAAAGAAACCACTTATTAGCTATTATCCTCATATTTGGATCTGGTGCACAAAACTGACTTGTATACAAGTTTTATATCTGCTCATGTGATTAATTTCCTTACCCAATTAACTAGAAGCCCTATAAGGTCTTGGACTATACCTGGTCTTTTTCCCTTGTTTATTTTGAAAAAATAATACATTCCTGTGTTATATTTAAACACTAGAAAAATGGTAAACAGTGAAAACTGACTCTCTGACTGAGCCCCCTTAATTCTGCAGTTCAGCTCTCCAAAGGGCAATCACTGTTTCACTGTTGCCTGTTTCTTGTGTATCTTTCCTGAGATTGACTGGTTGTCCTCCTCCGTCCTTCTCCCTCCCTTCCTGTGTGTGTGTCTGTCTGTGTGCATATCTCCCTGCTGAAAATACAAATGGTGGCCATCCTGTGTATCTTGCCCCTTGTTTTTTTTCCTCACTTAATACATCTTGCAGATCTTGCCTGTACATCAGCACATATATAAATGTGTGTTGTTCCCAGCTTTTTGCTCCCACAAACAGTACTGCAGTTTAACGTCTTCTATTTATGTCTTTGTGCCCACGTGCAAATGCGTCTACAGACTCAACTCCTAACAGTGAAATCGGGAGTCAGAGGGATGTGCGTTTGAAATGTCGACAGACAGTTGCCCGCTTGCCCTCCAACGAGGGTCACAGTTGTTTTTGCCCATCATCATGTCCCCGGTGCCAGTGTAATGATCAGACCTCTCTCCCTTAACCAGAATTCTGAGCCGATTGGGAAATAAAACTGGAGTCAGTTCACACCAGCACTCTTCACAGTGGCCAAGACGTCAAACAACCCAAGTGTCCATCAGCAGATGAAAGAATAAACAAAATGTGGTCTCTCCGTCCCATGGAACATGATTCAGCCATAAAAAAGAAGTACTGATACATGCTACAATGTGGATGACCCTTGAAACTATTGTGCTACGTTGAAAAAGCCAGACATAAAAGGCCACATATTTTATCATTCTGTTTATGTGAAATATCCAGAAGAAAGAAATCCATAGAAACAGAAAGTAGATTAGTAGTTGCCAGAGGCCAGGGGGAAAGTAGTGGGGAGTGACCGCTAGTGGGTACAGGGCTTCCTTTGGGGGTGATGAAAACAGCACTGAAACTAGGTAGCAGCTATGGCTGCACAGCATTGTGAACGTACTGAATGCCACCGAATTGTACATTTTTAAATGGTCAAAATAGTAACTTTTATGTTACATGTAATCTACACAACAAAAAAGATTCAGCAGATGCTGGCTAAATTATTCTCCGTATTGTTGATAAAGTTGAGGATGTGGCTTATAAGGGAACCCCAGACTGTCTTTCCAGGCAGCCGGGGACTAAGAGAGGCCTCCCCGACCCCAGGCTCTCTGTAGGAGCAGAACAGGAGGGGCCTGGGCCCTCAGTGGGCAGCTTTCCCACAAGAGGAAAGGAGAAGAGCCTGGCCCCCCATGCCAGTGCTGCTTTCCACACTCCGTAGCTCACCCACTCCGCCTAGCTGGGAGGGAGTAAGGGGGAGACAGGCCTAAGAATGGTTTTTTTTGTTTGTTTTATTTTATTATTATTTTTAAATTTTATTTATTTATTTTATTTTTGGCTCCGTTGGGTCTTCATTGCTGTGCGCGGGCTTTCTCTAATTGCGGCGAGCGGGGGCTACTCTTCGTTGTGGTGCGTGGGCTTCTCATTGCGGTGGCTTCTGTTGTTGCAGAGCACGGGCTCTAGGCACGCGGGCTTCAGTAGTTGTGGCACGTGGGCTTAGTTGCTCCGCGGCATGTGGGATCTTCCTGGACCAGGGCTCAAACCCGTGGCCCCTGCATTGGCAGGTGGATTCTTAACCACTGCGCCACCAGGGAAGCCCCCATTTTTGGGCTCAAACCCGTGGCCCCTGCGTTGGCAGGCAGATTCTTAACCACTGCACCACCAGGGAAGCCCTTTCTTTTGTTTTAATTTTTTTTTTAATTTTATTGAAGTGTAGTTGACTTACAATGTTGTGTTTAATTTTTGCTGTGCAACAAAGTGACTCAGTGATACATATAGACATTCTTTTTCATACTCTTTTCCATTATGGTTTATCACAGGGTATTGAATTTAGTTCCCGGTGCTATACAGTAGGACCTTGTTGTTTATCCATCCTATGTATACTAGTTTGCATCTGCTAATCCAGAGCTCCCAGTCCTTCTCTCCGCAACCGCACTCCCCTTGGCAACCACAAGTCTGTTCTCTATGTCTGTGAGTCTGTGTTTTGTAGATTTGTTCATTTGTGTCGTATTTTAGATTCCTCGTATAAGTGATATCATATGGTATTTGTTTCTCTTTCTGACTTACTTCACTTAGTATGATAATCTCTAGGTCCATCCATGTTACTGCAAGTGGCATTATTTCACTTTTTAATGGCTGAGTAATATTCCATTGTATATTTGTACTACATCTTCTTTATCCATCTGTCAATGGACATTTAGGTCGTTTCCATGTCTTGGGTATTGTAAATAGTGCTGCTCTGAACACAGGGGTGCATGTATCTTTTCTTTTTAAAAAAAAGATAAATTTATTTATTTATTTTTGGCTGCGTTGGGTCTTTGTTGCTGCGCGCAGGCTTTCTCTAGTTGCGGCGAGCAGGGGCTGCTCTTCGTTGCAGTGCACGGGCTTCTCATCGCGGTGGCTTCTCTTGTTGCGGAGCATGGGCTCTAGGCGCGCGGGCTTCAGTAGTTGTGGCATGCGGGCTTCAGAAGTTGTGGCTTGCGGGCTCTAGAGCGCAGGCTCAGTAGTTGTGGCGCACGGGCTTAGTTGCTCCGTGACATGTGGGATCTTCCCGGACCAGGGCTCGAACCCGTGTCCCCTGCATTGGCAGGTGGATTCTTAACCACTGCGCCACCAGGGAAGCCCTGGCCGGCAGATTCTTAACCACTGCACCACCAGGGAAGTCCAGTATGTATCTTTTCGAATTATAGTTTTGTCTGAGTGTATGCCCAGGAGTGGGATTGCAGGATCATATGGTAGTTCTACTCTTAGTTTTTTGAGGAACCTCCATACTGTTCTACGCAGTGGCTGCACCAGTTTACATTCCCACCAACAGTGCAGGAGGGTTCCCTTTTCTCCACAACCCCTCCAGCATTTATTATTTGTAGACTTTTTAATGATGACCATTCTGACTGGTGTGAAGTCGTACCTCATTGTAGTTTTGACTTGCATTTCTCTAATAATTAACGAAGATGAACATCTTTTCATGTGCCTGTTGGCCATCTGTATGTCTTCTTTGGAGAAATGTCTGTTTAGGTCTTCTGTCCATTTTTCGATTGGGTTGTTTGTTTTTTTGTTATTAAATTGTAGGAGCTGTTTATATATTTTGGAAATTAAGCCCTTGTCAGTCGCATCATTTGAAAATATTTTCTCTCAGTCTGTAGGATGTCTTTTTGTTTTGTTTATGGTTTTCTTTGTTGTGCAAAAGCTTATAAGTTTGATTAGGTCCCATTTGTTTATTTTTGTTTTTATTTCTGTTGCCTTGGGAGACTGGCCTAGGAAAACATTGGTATGATTTATGTCAGAGAATGTTTTGCCTGTGCTCTCTTCTAGCAGTTTTATGGTGTCTTGTCTTATATTTAAGTCTTTAAGCCATTGTGAGTTTATTTTTGTGTATGGTGTGAAGGTGTGTTCTAGCTTCATTGATTTACATGCGGCTGTACAACTTTCCCAGCAGCACTTGCTGAAGAGACTGTCTTTTCCCCATTGTATATTCTTGCCTCCTTTGTCAAAGATTAATTGTCCATAGGTGTATGGGTTTATTTCTGGGCGCTCTGTTCTGTTCCATTGATCCATGTGTCTGTTTTTATGCCAATACCCTGCTGTTTTGATTACTATAGCTTTGTAGAATTGTCTGAAGTCTGGGACGGTTATACCTCCTTTGTTCTTTTTCCTCAGGATTGCTTTGGCAATTCTGGGTCTTTTATGGTTCCATATAAATTTTAGGATTGTTTGTTCTAGTTCTGTGAAAAATGTCATGGGTATTTTGATAGGTATTGCATTAAATATGTATATTGCTTTGGGTAGTGTAGGCCTTGGAACGTTTTGTTCATGGCTTTCCAGGAAGCATCAGGAATGGTGAAGAGGTATTGCCTCACAAGCAAATATGGTTGCATGACCAAATGAATGGACTCCACCACTGTCTGGGCCCCACACCGGGAGACCCCACAACCCTTGCCTGCTTTCTTTTGGAGAGAATGGTCTGGCCAGGAATTAGGACCTGGGACCTAATCCTACCTGGGACCAACAGAACCCCAAATCCCCGCCCCAGTCTCACTCTTCCCCGTTCTTCTTAATTCCAGCTCCTGTCTGTGCAAGGCTTGCGTTTTAATTTTCATTCCAAAGCAGTCTCTTGCCAGACCTCTGAAGAATTCAGTTTGCTCGTTCCAGCCAATGGCAGTTTTGAGAGAGGCTTTTGTTGTGCTGTAGACTTCCTGTCCGTGTCATGAACCTGTCTTCTAGGAAGGGCTGCCGTGGCAGGGTGGGGATGAAGATTTTTCTTTATGGAAAAGTTTAGCACTCAGTAATTCCATATTTAATCGCACCTCCCACGTGCCAGGCACTGTGCTGGGGTGAGTCAGACCCAGACCCTGGCCTTCCCAGAGTAAGACTGGGAGGGTGGGGGGGTGAATCAGGGTCATTGTTCTGATCAGGAAGCTGGTGTGTGTGTGTGTGTGTGTGTGTGTGTGTGTGTGTGTGTGTGTGTGTGTGTGTGTGTGTGTGTGTGTGTGTGTGTGTGTGTGTGTGTGTGGGTTCCCAGGCGTTTAAGGAGGCGGGGTTGGGAGGGTGTGTGTGTGTGTGTGTGTGGGTTCCCAGGCGTTTAAGGAGGCGGGGTTGGGAGGCAAGGCTGGAGGAGGTCTTGCCAGTGGTCTCAGAAATTTTGATAATGTGTTTCTGCTAACACTTTATTTTATTTTATTTTAAAGATTTTTTTGATGTGGACCATTTTTAAAGTCTTTATTGAATTTGTTACAATACTGCTTCTGTTTTATGTTTTGGTTTTTTGGCCCCAAGGCATGTGGGATCTTAGTTCCCTGACCAGGGATTGAAACCACACCCCCTGCATTGGAAGGCGAAGTCCTAACCACTGGACCACCAGGGAAGTCCCAATGGTAACACTTTAAAGAAGGAATATGGCAGAACCCTGAGTTAGACTAAGAAGTATCCCAATCAGCCGTGTCTGGAAGCCAAGTGAAGCTGGGACGGGGTTGAGGGGAGCAGGAGTCCGACCATGGGTGCTTTGTGGGCATCCTGCCCAAGGGAGCTCCACCAAGGAGCTGCATGGCCCCTTTTAGAACTCTTTAGAGCAGCCTTTCCTGTATGTTCCATGGGAAACTAGACTTGGGGTACCTCCATAGCAAGGGTCCCAGTCCTCGTCTTCAGATGTCTGTATAGGGAATGTCTCCTCTCCACGTTGAAGATTGACAGTGACTTCAGCACATCAAAGGCTCCAGGGAGCGCATCAGTAAGGAACCTCTGTGGGCAGTTTAGGTTTTGGTTTTGGTTGCAGACTTACTTCTTTGCGTTGGTTGAGCGCCGCCTGTTGGCTGTTGAGATATTACAGAAGCCTCAGTTGATGGGTGATAGCAGTTGGAAATAAACATCAAGGAAGAGGGAAACATCCCAGCAGTTGAGGAGGAAGAAGATGAGAAGCCCAAACTATACCCTATCAGATTTGGTTTCTAGCCTCCAGGGTTTGATGTCTCTCTGAATCTTCCCACCCGCTTCGTGGTAAGTAATTGAAGCTGTTGGCATTGCCTGACTTCTCTGAGAAGATGCTGTATGCTCACATCAGCCACTTTGTCTTAAGTAACAAAGCAGGAGTAAGGGTGGGTTTATATTAAGCCCGGTGGTCAGTTCTTAACAGAATGTTGCAGGGGACGTCCCTGGCAGTCCAGTGGTTAAGACTCTGCACTTCCACTGCAGGGGGCGCGGGTTCGATCCCTGGTCAGGGAACTAAGATCCCACATGCCGTGCAGTGCGGCCAAAAAAAAAGTAACGGAACATTGCAGGACTCCAGAGTTTCTCCCCACAGGAGTCCTCGTTTTCCATCCCATCTCTTCTCCTGCTTCTGTCCTGAGACAGAGACAGAGACAGCTGTCTCTGCAGGTGGCAGA
>NC_041232.1:18542785-18556598 GCF_002837175.3 Physeter macrocephalus | reverse complement strand
GGCCCGTTAAAACACAGACTGCTGCTCCCACCCCCAGAGTTTCTGATGCCGTGCGTCTGGGATCTGGGCTGAGAACCTGCTTTGCTTACAAATCCCCAGGTGAGGCCTGTGCTGCTGGTCTGGGGGCCACAGCTCTGAGAACCAGCTCTTACACCACAGCGGCTAGCGGAGGTGATGCTATGCCAAAAAGAATCAGCACCCGGCTTGTGATTTTCATCAGACAGTAATGGTGGCAGCTGGGAGGCATATTTTAATTCTTCAGGCCCACATCTGTCTCCTCCATTAAGCTGTGGCAATAGCGTTCATCTCTACTTCCACAGAAGCTTTGTTCAGAGCCTGGCACATCGTGGGGGCCCAGAGAAACGTTTACTGAATGAATGAATGAATGAAACACCGTGGGCACAATGCGGCCATGGAAGAAGTTCTCTTAAAACTCAAAAAAGGGGGGCTTCCCTGGTGGCGCAGTGGTTAAGAATCCTCCTGCCAAGGCTGGAGACACGGGTTCGAGCCCTGGTCCGGGAAGATCCCACATGCCGCGGAGCAACTAAGCCCGTGCACCACAACTACTGAGCCTGCGCTCTAGAGCCCGTGAGCCGCAACTACTGAGCCCACGAGCCACAACTACTGAAGCCCACGCACGCCTAGAGCCCGTGCTCTGCAACAAGAGAAGCCACCACAGCGAGAGGCCCGCGAACGGCAACGAAGAGTAGCCCCGGCTCGCCGCAGCTAGGGAAAGCCTATGCACAACAGTGAAGACCCAAGGCAGCCAAAAATAAATAAATAAATTAATAAATAAATTAATTAAAATGTTAAAAAAAGGTAGAACTGTCGAGGTTGAGTATCTATTCAACAGCTTGTTGTTTGAGTTGTAACTTTTTTTTTTGGCCGCGCACCACGCAGCTTGGAGGATGTCAGGTCCCCGACCAGGGATTGAACCCCGGCCCTCGGCAGTGAAAGCGCAGAGCGCTAACCACTGGACCGCCAGGGAGTTCCTGATTTATAACTCTTAAACGTTTACACACAGACCTACTAGAGCATGGACTTAAGGACATGGGGAGGGGGAAGGGTAAGCTGGGACGAAGTGAGAGAGTAGCAGGGACATATATGCACTACCAAATGTAAATTAGATAGCTAGTGGGAAGCAGCCGCATAGCACAGGGAGATCAGCTCCGTGCTCTGTGATGATGAGAGGGGTGGGATAGGGACGGTGGGAAGGAGGGAGACGCAAGAGGGAAGAGATGTGGGAACATATGTATATGTATAATGATTCACTTTGTTGTAAAGGAGGAACTAACACACTATTGTAAAACAGTTATACTCCAATAAAGATGTTAGAAAAAAAATAAATAAATAAATAAACGTTTGGGCAGTCGGCCGCTGGACCTCTGCTGGTCCCGCTGCCCAGGCCCCAAGACGTGAGGGAGGCCTGTCCCCGGAGGGCCGGGGTCCCCTGGCCCAGGACTGCCTTACTCCTGCCGCTGTCATTCTCCCCATAGGCCTCTGCGCTTGCGATCCTGTTGTCAGCCGCACGAAGCCACTGATGGCCTCAGAACTGTGTCTTATAATTAAGTTTTATAACCGCCCTGTTAAACGGAGAGGAACATGATACACTTGAACTGGGGCCATCCCTCGTCTTTATGAACGGGCTCCTGGTGCGGGTCGGTTTCTTCTGTGACGGTTTCACAGACTCGCAGGCTGGAAGGACTCTCCCTCCTCCTTCCACACACCTAGTGCTCTCCAGGCCGTCCCTGGCCCATGAGGAGGCAGCCTTTCCTCACAGCACCCTCTTCGCCTCACCACCCCTCCGTGTGGCCCCTCGCGGCGGCGCTTCGCGCTGACCTGCGGCAGGGAGGGCGGGAGTGCTGGGCAGCAGCTCCCAGGGCTGGAGACGCCTCTGCTGCTGGCGCATCGCTCCGCCACTCACGACTGCCCCGCTCTCCAGTAACCATCTGCACAACAGCTGCCTCCCGTCAGGTCCTGCCCGCTGCACGCCGACCCAGGAGAAGGCCAGCCCTCGGTGCTGGGCCGCAGCGCTCTCTCCCTGCTGTCTGCCGGCCGGGGGGAGGCTCAGACACGGCAACCCCGCCGTTCCCAGCGCCCTTACGGTGACCTCCGCCCAGCCCCTCACGGGGCCCAGGCTGCAAGCGCTTCCGGGGATGCTTCCCCGCCCCAGGTGAATGTTTTTAAAGGTTCTAAAATCCGAATGACAGATTTCCCCGGGGGCGCAGTGGTTAAGAAGCCGCCTGCCGATGCAGGGGACATGGGTTCGAGCCCTGGTCCGGGAAGATCCCACGTGCCGTGCAACGGCTACGCCCGCGAGCCACAACTACTGAAGCCCATGAGCCTAGAGCCCGTGCTCCGCAACAAGAGAGGCCACCGCAGTGGCTTCTCTTTTCTTTACTCCTCTAGAAAAAGGAGTGAAGTACTGATTATGCCACAACGTGGATGCACCTTGAACACAGTGAAAGAAGCCAGACACAAACGGTCGCACATCACATGATTCCATCTATATGAAATGTCCAGAAGAGGCAAATCCGGAGATGGGAAGTAGACTAGTGGATGCCAGGGGCTAAGGAGGGGGGAGGGGAAGTGACGGCTAATGGGTACAGGGTTTCTTTTTAGGGTGATAAACATGTTCTAGGATTCAGTAGTGGTGAGGGTTGCACAACTCTGTGAACATACTAAAAGCCGTCGAGACTCACTTTAAATAGGTGAATTGTATGATATGTGATATATCTCAATAAAGTTGATTAAAAGGAAGAAAAATAGGGAGTTCCCCGGTGGTCTAGTGGTTAGGATTCTGCATTTTCACTGCCATGGTCAGGGGAGATCCCGCAAGCCATGAGGCGTGGCCAAAAAATAATAATAATAATAACAGCAAAAGGAAGAAAAATAGGGACTTCCTTGGCGGTCCGGCGGTTAAGACTCTGCACTTCCAACGCAGGGGGTGCGGGTTTGATCCTCGGTCGGGGAACTAAGATCCCACGTGCTTCACGGCGAGGCCAGAAAAAGAAATATAATACAGAGGTGAAGCAATGGCAAAGGCAAGTAACAAAGCAAATAACATCAGTCTTTAAAAAAGTAATTTGCACCATGACTATGATCTATTCTTTTATCATCATAAAAACCAGTAAAGATGAATATGTGCTTGTTATAAAAAATGCAAACACTGGAGATGTAAAGAATAGAAGTAAAGTGCTCTATCATTCCCCATCCCTCAGCAACAGCCAGTGTTTGATGTCCTGACTTTTGTTTGCACTAAGATCAGCCAGCTGGGGTACAGACCGCGGCCCTGAGTGGCCGTGCGAGCTTCCTCTTCCCCCTAAGCCTCACTGTCCTGGTTGGCAAAGTGGAGATGATAAAAGCATCTGCTTGCTGTGAGGACCAAACGCCAGCGGGGCTGGCACGGTCCTTGGCTCTCAGCGAGTGCTCAAGCGAGAAGGGCTGGTCTGCTGTTGCTGCTGTCGGTGTTATTGATATTATCAGCTGCATTCTTTTTCGGTGGCCGCGCAGCATTTTAGTGGTTCCTTCTTTAGATGCTGTAAGTGTGGCAACAGCAGTGCTCCCTGGCGTAGGGTTCTCAGTGGAGCAGGAAGGCCTCCCGACGGCAGTGGGCCATTTCTCTCACTTTCAGGATGGAAACACCTCCGGATATTTATGCTTCAGAACAAATCCAACCCACTGAGGACCTTTCTTCAAAGTGCGAATTTCCAAATTCCCATGGGGTCTTCATCAGAGCAGAAACTGTGCCCATGACCGTTGGCTCAAATTTCTCTTCCTCGTATGGCGGGCGTCTGTGCCACTTGGCTACGCTCCCTCCATCCCAGCTGGGACCACGGTTTAGCCACAAAGATTAGCACACAAGGCTTGGGGAGGATTTGTTCGTTTACCTTTCGGGGTTTTGTTCTGAATACAAAAGCAATACAAGCTACCGCTTGTAGTTAAGAAAAATTAAATTCTACAAGAAATGTATGTATGAGCCTCCCCTCTCCCCGGCAATTTACAGCCGCGATGGTCTTCTAAGGAGAGTGGATGCGACTAAATGGGAAGTTTTTTCATTTGTAAACCCTAGAGATGGGCTTATACTGCAGATTTGGAAATAGAAGCTAAGAGCTGAACTGGCATGGCCAGCAGAGGGACAGGAGGGGTGCTCCTCAGGGAAGGAAGAGGGGGAGCAGAGCTCGGTGGGGGTCAAGACCAGCAAGGCAGCCCCCCTGGCGGGGGGTCATCGGGACTGGGAAGAAGGTCTAATGAGAAGTTTTAGGTAAACTGCTGTGGAATGTGGTTACGCATGGATCCTTCTGGTGATTCCCGGTTTTTCAGGGAAGTTGTCTTGCGTGGATGGGTTTTCTGTTTTTGTGGAGAAGGAGGAAGATGCTTAGCGTCACGTCTGGAACGACCTGGAGTGCGCACGCGCACACGGGGGAGCCCCGAGGCCAGGAGAGCGCGAGCCCCCAGGGCAGCCCCGAACTCCGACTGCAGGTGGGAACCAGGGCTGGGTTCCAGCTGGTACCCGAGGCCCCAGCTGACGGGGGTGATACGTAGAAAGTAGAGAGTAAAAGCTCTCACGGATCCCGTGCCTCAGAAGTCAGTGTCGTTAAGGGTTTGGAAGAAGTTCTTTCAGTTTTGCTAGGCATATATGAGATCTATATATTATTGTTAATGAAGTGAGGTCATGCTTTACGTACCGTTTTGCAACTTGCCTTTTGTCCTTTAACAACAAAACCAGCACATTCTTTCTGAGTCAAGAATCATAGGTCAGGGACTTCCCTGGTGATCCAGTGGTTAAGAATCCGCCTTCCAACACAGGGGACGTGGGTTCGATCCCTGGTCGGGGAACTAAGATCCCACATGCTACGGGACAGCCAAGTCCATGCGCCGCAACTACTGAGCCCACGCGCTCTGGAGCCCGCGGGCCACAGCTAGAGAGAAGCCCGCGCACCGCAACAAAGAGCCCGTGTGCTGCAGTTAAGACCCGACGCAGCCAAATAAATAAAATTAAAGAATAAAAAAAAGAAGCGAACAGAAAAAAAAGAATCATAGGTCAATTTCGCTGTTTAATAACTGCTAAGTGTAGGTGTGCCTTACTTGATTTACCCCATCTCCTATCAACGGACCTTAAGGTTGTTTTAATTTTTCACTATTATAAACTATCCTGCAGTACATCACTGTTACACTTGCCTGAGCTTTCCTGTAGGATATACTCCTAAAAGCAGAATTGCCGGGTCCAAAGGTAAGCACGTTTAAAAAGTTAAGTGATTATTTCCTCTCCAAACCCTCCTAAACAAGGCTAAAGCTGCTGAATATACCAATAGTTAGGGCTACTATTAATTACTCTGAGATCAAACAATAATGTCAGGGATTCTATCTTCCTTATTGTTTGTGCAGTCAAACATGACTGGTGAGCATATCATTCATTCGTTTACCCATCCGACCAAGATTTGCTGGGCCTCCACAATGTGAGCTCTTGCTGGGCACACACCTCTCTGCCAGGGTTGGCCTTGATTTACAGAACTAAGTGGTCGAACTGCTGTTAATTCATTGCAAAAACCTATCAAGAACCTATAACGCTCCGCAAGCTAAATAGAAATTTCATAGCCACAAGTGACCAGGGAACACACGTGACGCACAGGCCTGGCCCCAACACGATATTCCAAAGTCCCGGAGGGAAAAATATATCCATAGAGGTAGAAGGTGAAACTTTCTCGTATGTGAAATCAGCTATACAAACTGTGAAGAGCCCTAACTTAGGAACCCAAACTTAGGGTTTATAACATTATAAACATTGCAGATCTTTCTTTTAAAAAAAATGACGATTTGTAAGAGCAGCCCACCTCACCTCTTTGGCTGTGTTCTGCAGAAGATGGGAATGTTTAGGGATTCTTTGGGGAGGGTTACATTCTTGTATAATTTGGCTTCAATCTACCACACTGACTAGATTCAAATCCTCAAGGCAGTTAAAAAATGACGTAAGAAAAATATAAATAATGTAGAGCCTTGGGGGGCTGGCTTGAGTCTGCGTTTCTAAGTCTTTCAAGTAACGAAGTGTGAAAATACTCTTATCAGCGGCACATACTTCTTCATGCAACTTCTCGGGGGAGGGGGAACAGCTGCATCTTAATAGGAAATGTTTCATTAACCATGACGAAGCCCGGGTTTAAAAGTTTCAAAGCCCCGAAAACATTTTTATTAAAATCGCTATAAATCTGATGGAAACTAGAGGTCAAAAAGTTCTCCCCTCGGAGCTTCAGATATAAACTAATTCATCAGCGAACAGTGTTTGCACTCGGATGTGGCCACATCTGGATCAGGGGCCTTCAGAAAACATCTCCAAAGAGTAAATTTATTTTTTAAGTGGATTAAGAACCCTGGAGTCCAGGGGATTTATGAAGACACTGAGTGGGGCACTGAAACCCCTTTTTAGCGGCTGGCGGGGGGGGGGTGGCGACATAAGAGTCAGTGACAACCTTGCAATGACCATTTTAATGTGGGTAAAATAATATTCAATGTCACTTTATAACATTTGTTGCAGACTAACCTTTTTTTCTGGGTACTTTTTTTTTTTTTTTTTGGCCACGCTGCGTGGCTTGTGGGATCTTAGTTCCCCAACCAGGGATTGAACCCGGGCCCTTGGCAGTGAGAGCAGCGAGACCTAACCACTGGGCCGCCAGGGAAGTCCCTCTGGGTACTTTTTACTCATCAACAAGATTTCGATAGGTTGTCAAGCTTCATTATTTTGGGCCAATGATGGGACAACGGAGTGAGCCTTTGTTAATTACACTTCTCACTTCTAGAGGAAGCAGAAAAACCACAAGCCACTCTGTGCCACCCTCCTCCTTCAGCGATTCGTGTGGCAGGTGGGTGACAGTCACAAAGGATAAACACCCAGAATTCCCTTATCGACAAAGCAGGACTGCAGAGGACACATTTACGTGGGCCCAGGGTTTAAAATCAAGAATCCTGAATGAGAAGGCTGCCATCAGTTTGATGACTTTTGGCCATTTACATAAAGTCTCTTTACCATACAAATCAAGAAAATAAAAAACTGATTTTAGAGAGGGTATTGTAAACAAAGATCCACAGGGTCAGAGAGACATTCATCTAAAGGCCTTTTTTTTTTTTTTTTTTTGCGGTACGGGGGCCTCTCACTGCTGTGGCCTCTCCCGTTGCGGAGCACAGGCTCCGGACGCGCAGGCTCAGCGGCCATGGCTCACGGACCCAGCCGCTCCGCGGCACGTGGGATCTTCCAGGACCGAGGCACGAACCCGTGTCCCCTGCATCGGCAGGCGGACTCTCAACCACTGCGCCACCAGGGAAGCCCTAAAGGCCTTTTATAATCACACATCCAGAGATGAGGATAGGATGGATGGTGGAGGTAATAATACTGGATGGTGTTTTTTCAAACATTTAACATGTGCCCTGTACTGTACTAAACAGATACTCATTTAATCGTCACAATTATTCCCGGGGCTGGGTACTACTATTAGCCCCATTCTACAGATGAGGAAACTGAGGCTTAGAGAGGTTCAGAAACTTGACCAAGTCTCACAGCTGGCGAGTGGTTATAGTCAGGAGTCAAACCCAGAGCCACCCGACCCAGGAGCCTGTGCTCCCAGCTGCTACCCAGTGCTGCTTCCCTAGTAGGATGGCTTGGATCTGCAGCCATCAGAGAGAGGCTCCTGAGTGCTTACAGGAAATGTGAGACACATGGCCCATGATGGCATTTTGGTGAGTTTCATATGAATATGGTCCTTAGACACTGCAGGTAGCAACCGAGTCTGGGTGGCACTGTGGAGGAGGGCCTCTTCCCGGCTGGACTACCAGGTAAGGGGCAAAGTGGAAAATGCAGACTCCCAGGCCCCATACTTTGAGATTCTGATTGGCTAGATCTGGGATGGGGCCCAGGAATCTGATTTTTTAGTAAATGCTCCAGGTAATTCTGTTGCAGGTTTCCAGTTTGGGAAACAATGTTCTAAGGAACATGCTTTAGGAACACAGCTCTAGGGAACACTTTTATGTGGGTTGCACAAACTTTCCGGGTAGTTGCTTCTGTTTCTGACCATATACTTTTACAAAATGAACACTGGTCAAAAGACCTTTCGAGGAGCTTAAAGAATCCCTGACTTTTTTTTTTTTTTTTTTTTGGCCGCGTTGGGTCTTCGCTGCTGCGCGCGGGCTTTCTCTAGTTGCAGCGAGCGGGGGTTACTCTTCGTTGCGGTGCGCGGGCTTCTCATTGCTGTGGCTTCTCTCGTTGCAGAGCACGGGTTCTAGAGCGCGTGGCCTTCAGTAGTGGTGGCACGGGGGCTCAGTAGTTTTGGCTCGTGGGCTGTAGAGCGCAGGCTCAGTAGTCGTGGCGCACGGGCTTAGTTGCTCCGCGGCATGTGGGATCTTCCCGGACCAGGGCTCAAACCCGTGTCCCCTGCACTGGCAGGCGGATTCTTAACCACTGTGCCACCAGGGACGTCCCTCTGACGTTTTTAAGGTACTCGTTCAAGACTCAGCTGGGTTTATGGGCTCTGAAACCTCATTTCTCCAGACGCTACTTGGAGAATAAAAGTCACCTTCCAGTCATACTTGGAGCACCCAAAGAAAGGTGATTCTGGGGAGGCCACTGAAGCCAAGGGAAATGACTGGGACCACAGCTCACATCACTAAAACGTGCTCAGACACATAATGTGAACATTGAGTCTTAGCTGGGTTTCAGGAGTTATGTATGCTTGATGGTGAGCTGCAAAATGCTACGTTTCTGGAAAACTATTGGGCAACGGGCCTTAAAGTTCATATTCTCTGACCCAGTAATTCTATTTCTAGGACTCTGACCCAGGAAAATAATCAGAGAAGTATGCAAAAACCATACACAGAGATGTGCACCACAGCCACGTCTCTGACGGCCAAAATACTCCAGACAACCTATGTGTCTGCCAACTGGGGAATGGATCAACTGAGTATACAGCCTTTCGAAAGCATGTTGCCTAGAGCAAACCAAAAAGCTTCTGCACGGCAAAAGAAACGATCGACAAAATGAAAAAGCAACCTACAGAATGGGAGGAAATATTTGCAAACCACATATCTGATAAGGGGTTGATATCCAAAATACGTAAGGGACTCACAACCAATAGCAAAAAGCCAAATAACCCACTTAAAAAATGGGCAGAAGACCTGAATAGACATTTTTCTAAAGAAGATATTCAAATGATCAATAAGTACATGAAAAGGTGCTCACATCACTAACCATCAGGGAAATGCAAATCAAAACCACAATGAGCTATCACCTCACGCCTGTCAGAATGGCTTCTATCAAAAAAACAAGAGAAGACAAGTGTTCGCAGGGGTGTGGAGAAAAGGGAATTCTTGTGCATTGCTGGCAGGGATGGATAAAGAACATGTGGGTTGTGTTTGTGCGCATGATGGGATATTATTGGAATATTATTTAGCCATAAAAAAGAAGGAAATCCTGTCGTGTATGACAACATGGACGCAACCTGAGGGCACTGCTCTAAGTGGGACAAGTCAGACAGGGAAAGACAAATACTGTCCGATCTCACTTGCATGTGGAATCTTAAAAAAAACCCAAACTCACAGAAGCAGAAACAGATTGGTGGTCGCCAGGGGCAGGGGGTGGGGAGTGGGAGAAATGGGTGAAAAGTGGTCAAAGGGTACAGACTCCCAATTACAAGATAAACATGTCCTGGGGATGTAAGGTACAGCATGGGGACGCTAGTTAACAAAACAGTACCGTATATTTGAAAGTTGCTAACAGAGTAGATTTTTAAAGTTCTTGTCACACACAAACAATTGTAACTATGCAAGGGGATGGATGTGTTAACTAACCAGACCGTGGTAATAATTTTTTAATATATACATATATAAAATCACTATATTGAATATCTTAAATGCATACAATGTTATATGTCAATTATATCTTTATAAAGCCAGGGGTAAAAAGCATATTATCGAGGAATTTTCACCACATGCTCACAAAACAACAGTTACTGAGAATGTTGCGATACACGTATACATATACATACACATGTACTCTGTAAAGTGTTGATATATATACCTATATACACCATATAATGACAATTCTTTGTTTATCTATGTCTAAATATTAAACAATAGAAGGAAGTCCGCCAAAATGTTAATAATGATTACCTCTGAGTCATTTCTATTTTCTTCTTTACAGGTCTATTTTCTAAATCAGACAAAGTTTTAAAATTAAGCTATATCCTTTATAAATCAAGTTTTCAGAGAATTGTTAATGAAACGGGAAATGCGTATTACATAATATCAAGTGAAAATATAAGATAAAAATATATATTCAATATGGTACCCATTAGGTTTTTTAAATTATGTGTATATATATATATATGTATTATATATAAATCAATCGAGGAAGATACCAATAACTGTTGTCTCTGTGTACTGGGATTATAGGTAATTATTTTCTTCATTCCACTTGTGTATCTTTTCCAAACTTTCTACAATGAGCATGTGTTAGCATTTCAAGTAAGAGAACCCAATCAGTTGCATTTTAAGCCACAGTTTCCACGAGGACCATTTCCTCTGGTCCCTGGTGGGAGCCCCTTAGAGCTGGGGCGTGCTACGAGCGGCTGCGTCTCCTGAGCTCCGTCATTATAGGTAATTATTTTCTTCATTCCACTTGTGTATCTTTTCCAAACTTTCTACAATGAGCATGTGTTAGCATTTCAAGTAAGAGAACCCAATCAGTTGCATTTTAAGCCACAGTTTCCACGAGGACCATTTCCTCTGGTCCCTGGTGGGAGCCCCTTAGAGCTGGGGCGTGCTACGAGGTTCTGAGGAGCGGCTGCGTCTCCTGAGCTCCGTCCGCAGCCCGGGATGAGCACCCACCTCGCAGGAGCAGCCCATTCACGCAGGCCAGGGGAATGGCAACTACAGGGAAAGGACCGCAACAGCGAGCATTTACTGAGCTCTTGCTACGTAGCCTGCTCTGTGCCAAGTGCTGCGCGGGCATCAACTCTTTGAACTGGATGAGGCTGGTCCTCATGCAGCTAGGGGCCTTCTGTCTAGTTCCAAAGCCCACGCTCTTACCAACATCAAACTCTGGTAAGGAATCCGCCTTACAGGAATATCTTTATGGCAAGTCTGTTTCTAAGCAGTGCATCTGCTATGCCCAGGACCTCCTTTCTGATCCATTTATGTAAGAATAGTGTTAAATTTTTACTTTGACCTATAATGATTGTTCCCTGAGGTCGTTTTTATAAATAACACATCCCACGGCTGTTCTTGTTTTCATCCTACCTACCTCCTCTTCCGATGGGTAAAAGCCAATTGCTCTCATGACAAAAGGAAGCTCGGACAGGCAGATGTGTTCCGACACCTTTCTGGTCTCCGTTGTATCAATACCTTGACTACGGAGCTGAGAATAGTAAAAATAGTCTTCCAGCTCCTGTGTGGAAATAAAGTGGAAACACAACATGCATTTTTGGCTTAAGTCTGAAGCAGCCATTTAGACTTCAAGGACATTTTCTAGAAAGTACATTTTAAGCTCAGTGGGGAAAACAGCTTTGGCAAAAAGCAAGAAGGTTAACCGCGGGCACATCTGTTTTACAGACTTAACTAGATGTTACCAGGAAGTGTTTACTCTGAGGACAATTACCCTGTAGAATTTTCCTTCCCTGCCACCAGACACCAGACCATAGAATGGGGTCAGGTCTTCGCCCCCAAGAGAAACTGCTGCCTCCAGGGCACTAGAACAATAAGAGAAACATCGTTATTAGCCAGCAGTCAGTCAGGAACGCAATGCACCGCAAGGCTGCCCAGCTGTGGACCTCCGAAGGGTATTGCAGCGAGGATACGATTAGGGTCTCTGTAAACTTGTTACGCAAATTCCCTCCAAAATGAAGCTGCAGATGGAAAATTCAATTTCAAGTGTGGAACCCGGTGGTACAGGGCACCCGCCTTAATGACGATGATATTCTCTCGTGGATGAAAGGGCAGACGCCTGGCAATTAGTCTGCAATCTCTGGGGGGAGGGAGGGAGGGAGGGAGGGTGGTGAGTCCACAGTCCCCCGAGCCAAGCGGCCCTCCTGTAACTTTAGATCTGCATGTGACCACAGCCAGAAGAATGGGACGTGGCACAGGTGGATGGCCGTCGCTAATTGCTTCCATAAAAACTCTGGAGGCCGCAAGGGACCCACGCCAGTCAGATAAAAATAACGCTCTGCTCTCTAACACAGGGTCAGATTTTTCCAAAAATAGGCCCTTTAAGTGGTAAGAAAACCTACTTTTTGCATGAGGCTGACTTTGCCTCACACAAAATGCTAATAATAATATGAAAACATCTTAATAATCCACTAACTGGATTTCTGCTAATCAGACCATTAGCCTCTTTGTAGGGTTATTAAGACACACTTTGTGCAGATCATGGTGGGGAAGTGGTTATGTATACAGAAGCTGGAGCCAAAGGGACATGCCTGTGAGCCCTGGCTCTGCCACTTGCAAGCAGTGTGATCATGGGCAAGCGACTTAACCACTCAGGGCCTCAGCTTCCTATTCTGTAAAATGGAAATAATTACAGGGTCTGCCTCAGGGGACTGTTGTGAAAATTAAAGTGAACGCACAGAAAGGATTCCACGTGAAGCCCTTTATTTTTCTCCTGTGATGAATCTCTGTTGAGGTGTGGGGTTGATGTGAATCCCTGCCCCAGCACATTACTCCATTGCTTGGGCAGATCAAGGAACCCCTTGGAGCTAGTTTCCACATCTGTACAGCGGGGATACCAACAGTGCCTACGTCACAGGATGGCTGCGAGGACGCATCAGACAACACATGGAAAGCACTCGGCCCAGGGCCCGGCTCAGGACTACCACCACCGTTGACTGAGCGTTGAGACGCACCTACAGCTCTCCTGCAAGAGTCAGCCACAAAACAGCCCTCGGTCCTCTTGCCACAGCCCCGCACAAGCCCCGCCCAAGCAGGCTGCGTGAGGTCCATGAAGCTGGTGTACTCTCCAGGTGGGCCTGGGGTCCAGGTGGGTCTGAGGACCGTCTTCAGTAGGGCCCGGTGTTCACCCGGCTCTTGGCTCTGATATTATCCATCGAGGCAGGTGTCCCGCTGAGAGGGCTCCGGCTCTGTGGCCTCCAGGCCAGGCCCAGGCCCAATCCCAACAGGCTCTGAGGGCAGTGAGGCCACTATTGGCCATTTGATTCCGAAGCAGGGCCAGGTAAAGGCCCAAGTGACATGGAGGAGCCTGTCACCACCAGGAAGGCCCCAGGGGACAGGCTCACAGAGCCCTGGATTCTCTGGGAACAGCCCTCTAGCAGTCAGGACTACACCATGGCCCCTGCTTCCTGGCCACCGTCGGCTCAGCTGACCCGAGAGCCAGAGGGACAGGGCTGGGCTTGTCCCACCAGAGCTGGGGCAAGAGACTCCCTCTCTCTGGTGTGAAATCTGGCCACTGTCAGTGGCCGAGTTCCCACTGAGTGACGAAATCCAGCTCTGAGAGAGTGACGGCAACAGCAGAGGCGAGCGGAGAGCAAACGCTGAGGGTGGGCTGGCCTGCTCTCCCCGCAGTGCGGTGACCCGAGACCCCAGGACCCGCTCGTAACTTCCCCTTTCTGCCTAAGTTGGGTTCTAATGCTTGCCACAAAAAAAGAGGTCATTGGGGCACAAGATGGAGGTACATTTATTGAAAACCTACTGTGTGTGTGCCCAGAAATATACTCAGTGCTTTTGGGAATGAGCTAAAGCCCAGGAAACAGTGAGCACTGCAACCAGCATATAGCAAGAGCTCAGTCAACGCTCCCCAGGGGAGAAGGGGGAGGGGAGGGAG
>NC_041232.1:18528854-18542261 GCF_002837175.3 Physeter macrocephalus | reverse complement strand
TCTAAAATATTTTGACAAATGTGTATCAACCAAATTAAAAACAAAGGCTTTCATGTTAGCAACAACAACAAAAAAAAGGGGGGGGAGGGGAGGGAGGGGGAGAGGAGGCGGGGAGGGGAAGAGGAGGAGACGGAGGGGAGGGAGGAGGGGGAATAGCAATGGTAGAAATCACCACCCTCAAAACAGCTCTGA
The DNA here is from genome assembly GCF_002837175.3 of Physeter macrocephalus. Taxonomy (NCBI): domain Eukaryota; kingdom Metazoa; phylum Chordata; class Mammalia; order Artiodactyla; family Physeteridae; genus Physeter; species Physeter macrocephalus. Next base: position 18,542,069 of record NC_041232.1, on the reverse strand, counting down.
ACACGGTGATAATATCCCCATTTAACAGACGAAGAAACTGAGACTCCGGGAAGGGAAAGGACTTGCCTCAGGTCACACAGCAAGTAGTAGGGAAGGTGGGATTTGAATCCAGGTCTTTCTGCTCTTGTCTGAGCAAGGCAGCAGGATTACAGGGGGGTGTGAGATTGAGCACAAAAATGGGGGATTTTAAAACAGATGCCAGGGCTTCCCTGGTGGCGCAGTGGTTGAGAGTCCGCCTGCCAATGCAGGGGACGCGGGTTCGTGCCCCGGTCCGGGAAGATCCCACATGCCGCGGAGCGGCTGGGCCCGTGAGCCATGGCCGCTGAGCCTGCGCGTCCGGAGCCTGTGCTCCGCAACGGGAGAGGCCACAACAGTGAGAGGCCTGCGTACTGAAAAAAAACAAAACAAAACAAAACAAAACCACAGATGCCAGACAAGGAGAGAAAAAGGGTGGCCTACCGGCCAAGACAGGAGGAAAGATGAGGGAAGGGGTCTCCCAGGGGAAGTTTGAGATGCTGCAATGATAGTTTGGGGGCCTAGGAGTGCGCTGGTTAAAATAATGTGAACGTGAGAGGATTTACCATCTTCATTTCACCCTACCACTCGCCATCAGTAGATCTGGTAGGGAATTTTGTTTGTTTACTTGTTTAGGGTTTTTCTATTTCTTCCCATTAGTGAAGCACCGAACATATTAAAACACCAGAAGCAGCAATGAAATGCTAATTAGTTTATAATGATCTTTTGTCCCTGAAACAGATTAAATCGAAATTCTCAGAAGCCTGGACTCTGGCCATTCACAGGAAAGCTACTGGAAAGTGGGTGCCTTTTTTTTTTTAAATCTCTACTAGTGCAGATCCCAAGATGATTGAGAAGAGGACAAAAACGAAAAAAGGAAGACTCTGTTCTCCCACCAGGGTGTTGCCTGCCCCATCAGTCCAGGTAACAGGCTAGGTGTCCAAGAATTAAGCAGCTTATTCTGGGGATGTGATCAGGAGGTTCTTTTCAAGGGGAGAGCTCACCTCCAGCTTCTAAATTCCCAAGATCTGCCCTCTTAGGTGAAGGCAGAGGTGAAGGTCAGAGCTGCAACTGCAAACTGAAACCCCCGCGGTTCCAAAGCGGATTAACCTGGCTGTTCTTGCTCCTATTCAGGTTAAGGAGCGAAGCTTCGATGTCTGCACAGAAGAAAGGTGTGCACGTGGCAGACAGTAAGGGGTACGCTTTTACTGGGAGCCATGAATCAGGTTTGTTCTTTTAGGAAAAGCTTGGTGCCTCCAAGCTGCTTTTACCCAGCTCCTCGATGGGACCCTGCCAGGCAGGGGGCCACCTGAGAGGCAGGGGCTTGGAGAGGGTGGTCAGGCAAGGAACTGGCTCTGCCCTGGGGCTGCTTGATGAATTTGGGGAGATGAGAGGATCACCATAGTGGTTGCCCCCTTTTTTGGTAACAAAGATCCTGAGCTCATAAGCAAATGCCTTTATAAGGAAGAAGAGACAAAAGGAAATGATTAATTTGCTGAGTCCTTATCTCTGTGCTGTGTGCTTTACATATATCAGCCTACCTGATCCTTACAAGGATCCTGTAAAAGTCCCTATTTTTACCCCCACGTACCCCCGTTTCACAGACAAGGAATCCAAAGATCAGAGCTGCTAAGAAACCTGCCCTAGGTCCCACAGCTAGGAGAGAGTAGGCTTCCGATCTGAACCCTTGTCTCTGACTTCAAAGTCCGTGTCTCTCTGATGCTCAACCATGCAATTCTCCAGCCTCGCCCTAGGCAGAGATTCTCAGCTCAGGGCAGGGGGGTGAGAAGAGTAGACTGAAAATACACATTTCAAATGATACTCTTACTATTTCTGTAACACACTCTTTGGAGATTCAGGCTAGATCTCTCTAACTGGTGTGAATTTGCAGGCGGCGACAGGGTGAGAAGTATCTCATGGGGCCCGGGTGAACAAGGTGGAATCACACGGCCTCACCTGCAAATACCGTGGGTCCCTGGGACTGAACAGTAACCTTTTGTCTGCACATTAATATGAGCGGGTGTCGCAGGGAGCATCCCCAAGGCAACGCCTGAGTCTTGGCTGTCTTTGTACCCGCAGGCCTAGCACAGTGCCTGGCATGTCGTAGGGGTTTAATACCTGTCTGCTGTTCCTGAGTGAAAAGAAGGGGTCTCCACTCGACACCCTTCCTATGGGGCCCAGCTTCTCGCCGCATCACGTACCTTAAATTGATTTCCCACTGCACCACCGACCGGTCCTGCCCTCCTGCTGTGAAGGTGTAGCGGCCGTCATAGGAAACGTCCATTCCAGCCACCCCGCTGGGGTGGCATATAAGAGCAGATGTCTTATGTGGGTTGCCATCAACTGGTAAGATCTGAAGTCCAACCTAGAAAGGAAGATGTAACTAGATATTCAGACTCAGATAACCGGGCCCCAGGCCGGGCCTGGCAGGGTCACCTGTCACCTCCAGATCTCTTCACGGGAAGGACCTGTGTGTCTAGAACCAGGCATCTCAGTGTGTGAGAGCTGCACGTCACATGGCTGGGGCTTCGCACACACTGTGCCCTGAACGGTGGTCCCTTGGGAGAGAGACGCAGGTTCCACCAGGGACACAGAAAGGAGGCTTTCCTCCTGTCTTCATGGTCACATGTCCAGGCTTTTCCAGGACAATTCTGGCATCTTATGATTTTACGCCTTCCCATATAGTCATCAAATATACAACTAAGTGTAACTAACTTGTATGTCTTTATGAGATTTTTCCTTGTAAAGAAATCAGAAAAGAAAACCCTTTGGTGGACCACGTGTCTTGCACTTTTGGGAGCAGAGGAAACGAGGTGACTCTCCTGAGAATCATTTCCGCTCATTCACAGCCATTTTCACTGTGGAGCAGGATGGCAGTCGCGGGCTTGGCTGCGAAAGCCGGCGTTCTTGAGTCTTGAAATACCTGAGACTGCCTCCGGCTCCAAGTACACACGGTCACCTTACGGGGCAGAGAGCAAAGGGCTGGTACCTTGTCCCTGTTAATAAACACCACGTAGCGTTTCTGAAGTTCCAGAGGGGTTTTCACTGGGAGGATTTGTATCTGCTCAATGGGGGATCCGTAAACTGGCCCGAGGAGTGTCCTTCTGCAAGAGAAAACAGGAACGCTTTCTAAATTCCACAAATCCCAACGCAGGTTTTATGACTTGCTCCCTTTCCCGTTGCCCTATACTTTTTAAATTCTGAATTTCCTGTCTTGTTGCTCAGCTAAGCCCATTGTAAGAACCTCTCCCTCAGCCGCTAACAGCGGCCGTAAAGAAGGGGCAACAGCTCCAAAGGGCGAACGCTCTGGGGAAACTGCTTGTGAAGGATGCTCTTCACAGCGGCGGCTCTGACTTTCCTCCTTGCCAGCTGAGTGAAGGGAACATTGCGCCTCGAGAACGTGCACGCGAACAAAGGATGGGAAAACTGCTGCAAGGACGGGAGGAACGTCAGCAGGATGCGAGGAAACACCCCCATCCCCACGGCGGGGCCAAGACCTCAGCCTGGTGTCCAGACAGCTGACAGCAGGTCTGAAGGCAACGCGCGGATTCCCAGAACTCCATCTGGGCACCAAACTGTAAGGAATCGCACCCTCACAGCAGCCCGACTTCTGAATTCAGACACTCTCACGCTAATTAGGCATCTGATCTGAGGGGAGGCTCCCGGACAGGACCTTGCACACACACCTCCTGAGGCCTGGGAGGGGCACTAGCCGCTTTTTATTCTTTTTTTTTAAAAAATATATATATATTTTTACAGTATATCCTTGTAGCTTATTTTATTTATTTATCTATCTATTTATTTATTTATTTATGGCTGCATTGGGTCTTTGCTGCCACGCGCGGGCTTTCTCTAGTTGCGGCGAGCGGGGGCTACTCTCCGTTGCGGTGCGCGAGCTTCTCATTGCGGTGGCTTCTCTTGTTGCGGAGCGCGGGCTCTAGGCGCACGGGCTTCAGTAGCTGTGGCTCGCGGGCTCTAGAGCGCAGGCTCAGTAGTTGCGGCACACGGGCTCAGTTGCTCCGCGGCATGTGGGATCTTCCCGGACCAGGGATCAAACCCGTGTCCCCTGCATTGGCAGGTGGATTCTTAACCACTGCGCCACCAGGGAAGTCCCCACTTTATATTCTTAATTATATATCTTTTTTTTTAAAAAAGAGGACCCACAAAGCCAAATACACTTCACACCCCACAAAACTTGGGTCTGCCCAGGGTAAGGACGGTAGCTATTTCATCTTATTATATTTTAAGCCCCTCATCGTTTGGGTGCGTTTTCTCCCTGTGTCCCCTGCACCCAGCCCGTGTATGGTGGGAACAGGAGACGCTCCTTGTATGTCTTTCTTGAGCACCTCTCTGTGCCAGGCACCGTGACGGGAGGTCGGAACTCAGAAATGAGTGAGATTTGGTTGCTAACCTCGCAGCCTTGCAGGAACAACAGACGTGGAAGCACCATGAGGGGAGAAGTGAGGTGACAGGCAAATTCCCGGCACGGAGCCTGCGCGAGGAAGGAGTGATAGGACATCTATCAAGCTGAGTTTGGGAAGGTGAATTCGAAAGGCAGAGAAAATACGGAGGTAACGGAAAAACAGGCAGTGGGCACAGGAGGTCAAAGGTATGGGACGTGGACTATTGCTTGAAAACTGCAGAAACAGTAAAGGAGAAAGAAGGCTGGTGGTGGAGGGAGGTAAAACCGAAGAGGTGAGCAGGGGTGAACTCTGAAGGCAGACTTGACCCTGACCACTGGGCTGCAGGATGTAGGAGAGTATCAGGCTGGATGATCCAGGATCAGGTTTACGTGCACAGAGAATTAGGTGAAATGTTAAAAACACTAAAATGACCAGCTGGTAGACAATGCATCAGCTAATTGTAGGTCACCCTATCTAGTCATTTGAGTAGAAATGTTCAAGGACTTTCCTCAAATATCATTGAGTGGGTAGAGGCAGGGAAGAGGATGGTTAAGAGCACAGACTCTGGTTTGAACCCCAGCTCTGACCCTTAAAAATTAGGGGCAAGTTGTGGAGAAACTGGAACCTTCATATATTGCTGGCAGGAATGTAAAGTGGTGCAGCTACTTTGGAAAACAGTCTGGCGGTTCCTCAAATGGTTAAACAGAGTTACCATATGATCCAGCCATTCTACCTCTAGGTCTACATCCAGGAGAAATGAAACAGATGTCTACACAGAAACTGATACACAAATGTTCACAATAGCCAAAAAGTAGAGACAACCCACCTGACAACTGATGGATGAATAGACAAAATGTGGTCTGTGGATACAGAGGAATACTATTCAGCCATTAAAAGGAATGAAGAACTGACACAGGCTACACCATGGATGAACTTTGAAAACATGATGCTGATATCATATGATTCCATTTACATGAAATGTCCAGAACAGACAAATCCACACAGACAGAAAGTAGACTGGTGTTGCCGGGGCTGGAGCAGTGGGGGGTCAGGGGGGAAAGAACGTGAATGGGGAGTGACTGCTAATGGGTTTGGGGCATCTTTTGGGGGGTAATGAAAATGTTCTTGAATTAAATAGTGATGATGGTTACACAACTTTGTGAGTATAGTAAAAAGCCATTGAAAATGGTAAATGTTATGGTATATGAATTATACCTTAATTTAAGTTATAAATAAGCAAAAGAAAAAAAAAGTCAAGCTAGTCAACCCCTCTGGGCCTCAGGTTCCTCACTGGTAAAATAGGGATAATGACAGTATTTACCCCGTAAGACTGTAGTGAGCACTAAATAAGTTAATATATATAAAGCACTCAGAACAGTTCCTGGCACATAGTAGGAGCTATATAACTGCTACCTAGTACTGCCAACATTTCTAACAATTCCATAAAATTAATATCTTTTTCTTCTGATTGAAAACATTTTACATATTCATTGTGAAAATTTTCAAATATTGAGACATAAAGTAGAAAATCTACCCATAACGCTACATGGCTGCACCCTTTATCCCAAGATAATCATGGGTAATAGTTTGGTGTATACGACTCGAGAATTTCTTTTATATATATTCTAGCCCATATAATTATAATTTTAGATGAAAATATATAAGTTACATAAATATAATTTTAGATGAAAATATATGCATGCATATTTGGCAATTTGCTGTATCTCATATTATGCCTTGGAGATATTTCCGTGTTACTATGCAGAGAGCTATCTTCTCTTTTTTCTTTTTTTCCTTTTCTAAAAGCAGCATCATGTTTCAGTGTACTGACGAGCCATCATTTAACTAATTCCCTATTAATGGACATTTGGATTGTTTCCATTTTTTAAAATATTTTCAAACAAGACATCCTTTTACTTATGTCTTGGCATCCTGTGTGAGTACTTCTGTGGGCTACATTCCTAGAAGTCAGAAGACAGGCTATAATTTAATAGAGGGTAACAAACTGCTGTCCCCACACCTCCCACCCCCGCCCGCTAACAGCCGGTTGGTTCCCTTACACCCTTGCCAACGCCGGGCGCTATCCATCATTTTTATCTTTGCTAATCTGATTTGTGAAAAATGATGTCTTGTTTTCATTTGCATCTTTGATGCACTGGTGAGCATCTGCTCAGAGGTTTTATTGGCCTTTGTCTGTGAACTGCCTCTTCACGTTCTTCCAAATGCTTTTAAATGCATTTTTTAATCATTTTGGATTTATCATCAAAAGACAATTCCTTCCCAATTAAGCTGTGGTTACAGGGCTTTATTATTCCTACAACTTAAAAGATGCTTTATGCAAGGTGTTTTTACTTTGAAACGATGAGAATGTTTTAACTAGATAGAGGTGGTAGTTGCACAACATTGTGAATGGACTAAACACCAGTGACTTGTTCACTTTAAAATGGTTGGTTTTATGTTATGTGAATTTCACCTCAATAAACTATTTTTTAAGAAAGATGCTTTCTACGAATTTCCAATTGATCTTCAATGGCAGAAACTCCTAACTTAATGGCTCTAAATGAAAGCACTAATTCGAAAAGATATACACATCCCTATGATCATTGCAGCTTTACTTACAATAGCTAAGATATGGAAGCAACCTACATGTCCATCAAAAGATGAATGGATAAAGAAGATACACAATGGAATAAAAATCTTGTCATTTGTGACAGCATGGATGGACCTAGAGGGTATTATGCTAAGTGAAATAAGTCAGACAGAGAAAGACAAATACTGTATGATTTCACTTATATGTGGAAACTAAAAAACAAAACAAATGAACAAATGTAACAAAATAGAAACAGAATTACAGATACAGAGAACAAACTGGTGGTTGCCTGAGGGGAGGAGAGATGGGGGGCGGGGAGAAATAGGTGAGGGAGATTAAGTGGTACAAACTTTCAGTTACAAAATAAATGAGTCGGGCTTCCCTGGTGGCGCAGTGGTTGCGCGTCCGCCTGCCGATGCAGGGGAACCGGGTTCGCGCCCCGGTCTGGGAGGATCCCACATGCCGCGGAGCGGCTGGGCCCGTGAGCCATGGCCGCTGAGCCTGCGCGTCCGGAGCCTGCGCGTCCGGAGCCTGTGCTCCGCAACGGGAGAGGCCACAACAGTGAGAGGCCCGCATACCACAAAAAAAAAAAAAAAAAAAAAGAGTCACAGGTATGAAATGTACAGCGTGGAGAATATAGTCAATAACTATGTAATATCTTTGTACAGTGACATATTGTAGTGATCATGTTGAAATGAATGGAAGTATGTATAAATGTATAGAATCACTACGTTGTGTAACAAGAACTAATATGGTGTCATAGGTCAATGATACTTCAGAAACAAAGAAACTCATAGAAAAAGAGATCAGATTTGTGGTTACCAGAAGGGAGGGGTTGGGGGAAGGCGGAACCAGATGAAGGCAGGCTAAAGGCACAAACTTCCAGTTACAGGATAAATAAGTCCTAGGGACGTGATGTACCACATGGTAAATAGAGGGAACCCTGCTGTGTGTCACACAGCAAAATGGGTAAGAGAGTAAATCCTAAGAGTTCTCATCTCACAGAAAAAAATGTTTTTCTAGGGACCTCCCCGGTGGTCCAGTGGTTGAGAACCCGTCTTGCAAGGGAAGGGACGCGGGTTCGAGCCCTGGTCGGGGAACTAACATCCCACATGCCGCAAGGGACAACTAAGCCCACGCACCAGAACTAGAGAGGAGCCCGCGTGCCGCAATGAAGAGCCCGCGTGCCGCAACTAAGACCCAACGCAGCCAAAAAATAAGATAAATAAATAATAAAATTTTTTAAAAAGAACTGTTATGAAAAGTTATACAAAAAAAAGTTTTTCTATTTCTTTAATTTTGTACCTATAGGAGCTGACGGATGTTCACTAAACATACTGTGATATCACTTCACAATGTAAGTAAAATCATTATGCTGTAGACCTTCAACTTATACAGTGCTGTATGTCAATCATATCTCAACAAAACTGGAAGAAAAAAATAATAGCAACAAAAAATGCAATGGATGGAAACATTTTTAAAAAAAAACAAAAGAAATTTGCTTTACGCTAATTTCCCACTGATCTTCAATGGCAGAAGCTCCTCACCTCTTGGCTCTGTCTGTGTCTGTTACTAACTGCTAGCGGCAACTCCAAGCCTGGGCCACTCCATCCCGCATCCCCCAGCCACCTGCTCGGCCAACTCAGAGGTTCTCAGGACTGGGCACATCTATGGGATATTCTTTGTCCAAAAAGTTTGTGTCCGTTAAAGATGATGTACAAAGACTCTGAAATCTTCCTAAAACTCCTTTTTCCATATTTCTTTCAAATGTCTCCTTCCCAGTGTTTTAATAGTTAAAAAAAAAAATTGCGCTGGATTTCTCTCCTGTCCCTGCCACGTGAAATGGCATTTTTCAGTCATTTTTCCTTGGACCCTTCTAAAAAGGGTTATTGGCGGGCGGGGTGGGGGGAACAAAGATCCTGGGTGATCCTGGCCTTTCGAGGACCTATCTTATCTGAGATACATTTCCAAAAAAAGGTCTTCCTCAAGCATGGGGCCAGCTGCTGTTGGTGTTTTCTGACTTCCTCCTCCTGGGTGGGGTCACTAAAGCAGTCTCACCTTCAGTTTCTCCTGCCTCTGCTCTTCCCCGCCATACCCACGAGGCAGCCAAACCACAGGCAGAAAGAGGCTGCCTGCCAGGGCTGACGAGCTAGGATTGCAAAGCCAGGGCTGCAACACGGCCCAGTGATGCCAAGGAGAGGACAAAGTCACAGCTTGCTTCAAGGGTCAAGTCCTGCCCTGACCAGCAGCTTGACCCGGGGCAAGTTTTTTCAGCTCTCTGATCCCCCGTGGCACAATCCTTTGCAGGGTTATCGCAGATGAGACGGGATGACAGATGCAGGGCCCCGACACAGGGATCGTGCACCATAATCAGTGCTCATCACGAGAGGCAAAGCCTGGACCCACAGGCCTAGCAGCACAAGAGGCCAGCCACAGATGCAGACCTACTTCGGGATGGAGGAACCACTGCTCTAAGATGCTAAGCTTTGGATGCCCTGGGCTTGGTCCTTTGACTGCTTCTCCATCTACCCTTCCCCTCTGGAATCTTCTCTCATCTCATGGCTTTAAACCACCAGGTGTGCTGACCTCAAACATGGGTCTCCAGCCCAGCTTCTAACAGGAACTCCACTTCCCCAATAAAATGCAGATTTCATGGTGACAGAAACATTGTTTTGTTTTCATCTCCATCTTCACACCTAGAACAGCATCTGGCTCAGGTAGGGGCCCAGTAAATAGTTACTGAGAGAACAAAGAATGCTATCAGTTGAACTTAAAACTCCTTTAAGAAGAAGAATAAGAAAAATTAAACAACTGGTAGTATTCAGGTGAAACTATCTGTTGTCTTTTCTTTAACATCTTTATTGGAGTATAATTGCTTTACAATGGTGTGTTAGTTTCTGCTTTATAACAAAGTGAATCAGCTATACACATACATATGTCCCCATATCTCCTCCCTCTTGCGTCTCCCTCCCACCCTCCCTACCCCACCCCTCTAGGTGGTCGCAAAGCACCGAGCTGACCTCCCTGTGCTATGCGGCCGCTTCCCGCTAGCTGTCTGTTTTACATTTGGTGGTGCATATATGTCCATGCCACTCTCTCACTTCGTCCCAGCTTACCCTTCCCCTCCCCATGTCCTCAAGTCCATTCTGAAACTATCCGTTTTTATCCACGAGGGAAGAACAGAAGATTTTATCACACATCAGCAACTTCTCTGGGGCCTCGGGGTCCAGTTCCTTCCCTGAGCCTCAGGCACTGAGCTCTGGGTACCTTATCCCTGTGCAGTGCTGGGCTCAGAAACAAGGGCTTGGGGTTTGAATCCTGACTCTGGCACTTCCTAACCATGTGACCTTTGGTGAGAACGGCCTCCCTTATCTGTGCCTCGGTTTCCTCCTCTGCAAAGTGAGGAGGGTTGTGATGGTAGCCAAGCTGCTTGCAGGTCCTTCAGGTGGGACTTGAAATAAGCCAGGCACTGAGAAACTGATTTACGTGCCATTAGCGGGAAGCTCCCGTGCTTACCTGCACATTTTTGTGGTTGAATTAAAAAGCTTCACTTTGTAGCCACTGTTGCAAATGAGCAGGAAGAGCTCCTTGGTAAGTGGTGGGTACCAGACCATACAGGTGGGGTAGTTGCCCTGGTCGGTTCGGTGAATGTCCAGGACTTCCAGGTGGTCTTTGTAGCTCTTGAGTAGATTATACTCGATCTACAGAGAAGCCCAGATGAACACACATGAGGACTGAGGTGAATGAAGTCAGTCAACAGTCCTTTTCTGGGGAGAGACAGCATCAGGTCTTCTAGGAGAAGACTTGCCTAAACTTCTACACCTAATAAGCTACCAATACGGAGTATCCATTATGAGCAAGATGATGCCATTTAATACTCACGACTCCCCAGCAAAGCAGCACTGTTGTGCCCATTTTGCAGATGAGAAAACAGATGTTCAGAGAGGTTCAGTGGTTTTCCCAAGGTCACACAGCTAAGAAGGGGGAGGGTGAGAATTAAAATCTAGGTCCAACTAACTCCAAAACCTGAACTCTTACAGTTTTGTTGTACTGCTTCACTTATCATTACCTTGGGAACTTTTTGAGGGTAGGAACTAATTCATATCAAAATCTCAGCACTTGACAGTCATAAATTAGCAGCCTGCTGAATTTCACACATATGTAGGCTTTGGTGGCGAGACCAGCATGGATGGGCAGAAGGAAGGATGGATAGAATAAAGGAAGGAAGGGGGGGAGGGAAGGAAGGAAGTTAAGATGGATGCACAGATAGATCGTTTGATTTTGAATCTTTTGGCTCAATCATGTAATATTGCATTTGCCACTGTCTCTACTTTTCCCTCTGATATTCTCTGAGTTGTCACAATGAGGTAAAAGCCTGGCCCTGTCCCCTAGACACACAGAAAGTGTAAGTGTTGGCTTCGAAACGTACACTGAGAGGCGAGGGTGGCTGAGCTGTCCGTGCTGTGGGGAGTACACCCACCCCGCCGTCAACGTGCCACTTCCCAGGAGCCTCCTCACTCAGGACACAAGTCCCTGTGTGGTGTCAGAGCCGTGTGAAGGCCAAGTGCCAACTCAGAAAGGTTTCCGCTACTTTGTCGTACGTTCATTTTCTCAAACAAACACACGTACTGTTGGTCTGGTTCCGTGCCAGACGCCAGGGAGGTAACGAGAATGAGACACGCTCCTGGTGACCAGGCAAAGGAAAATGAAACAGCTTACCAAGAGTCTGTCTCTCCCGAGGCTCAGCAGTCTCGGCTCATTGCTGTCCAGATGAACCCCGAACAGGACACTTCGAATGCTCTTGCGATGAGAACGAAGTCTTGCCAAATACTCCCAGACCCTTCGTCCATTTTTGACTCTCACCACGTAAACGGCCACAGTGAAACTTACATCCTGAGTATGAGCAAAAGAGCAGAAGTTGCTCCTTTTTAGATTTTGTTAACTTAAGAATCATCACTATATTTTTCATACTAACTTTGCTTTTAGAAATTTTATGCAAAAAGAAAACCTTTGTCTATTGGAGCAAGTAGTAAAATAATGCCCGTTTTGCAGATGAGAAAATCAAGGTTCAAAGTAGGTAGGTGGGGGCAGGGAGAGACGGTATTTGTCTGACACTATGGTCTTACTCTCCTTGCTGCTCCCCACCTCATTCTCTGTTGGAAACTGAAACCCTGACTCTTTCTGCCTTTGTCCTCCCTTCTCTTTATCCGGCTATACAAAATTTTAAAAGTTACAATTAGAAAATATATACACGATGGCTGAAAGCGACAGGGGTCGGGGAGTGGGCGGGAGCAGCCCGAAGGGACCTGGGGCGCCTGAGTCGGTGCGCTGCTGGGAAGCGTGTAAGGGACAGAGGTTCAAGTGAAGCCGCTGCTTCCCCGCACCCCACCCCATCCCCCAAGAGAGCTGGCATGAAGGGAGAGGTTGGGGGTCCCAGAAAAATCTTTACTGAGATTAAGAGCCCTATTCACAGAGGGAAGGACCAGAATCCGAAATGCTCAGTGGAAGACTCCGCTTAAATGAGAATGTCATCTCGTCAAAAATCAAAGGGAAAGATAAAACCCTGGATGCAGGGAAAGGGTTCCGAAAAACTAACAAACCAAAACGAGCTGTCAGAGTAGAGAATCCAAGTCTGGAAGTTCTGAGGCCCTGGTCTTGTTTTCAGAAGTCCCCCCGCTTCCCCCACCCCTTTCTCCTTTTATAACAGCTTTGTTGAGATATAATTCACCTCCTACACAATTCACCCACTGGAAGCGTACAGTTCAGCGGGCTTTAGTATATTCACAGAGTTGTGCATCCATCATCACAGTTTTAGAACACTTTCATCACCCCCAAAAGAAACCTGTACCCTCTAGCAGCTACTCCCCATCCCCCCTAACTCCCAGCCCCTCCCCCTCGTGGCTTTAAATAAGGTTGCTGAGCCCCTGGACGGCATTCAGTGAAAATTCTCACAGCGGTCGCCATATACTGGGAGTCGTGGGAGAAGCTGACGTGAGTCACACTGGTTCTGGAATATTTGAAAGGCTCTGGGATTTCACTTTCTAAGGACATTGCATCAAGAATGTAAACGGTCCCTTCTGTGAAGCCAGCTCCGAGGAGAGCTCCTGAAATCACAAGCCAGAGAACAATGATCAAAAAGGACTTCAGGGCTTCCCTGGTGGCGCAGTGGTTGAGAGTCCGCCTGCCGATGCAGGGGACACGGGTTCG
>NC_041232.1:18517457-18528754 GCF_002837175.3 Physeter macrocephalus | reverse complement strand
CGTGCCGCGGAGCGGCTGGGCCCGTGAGCCGTGGCCGCTGAGCCTGTGCGTCCGGAGCCTGTGCTCCGCAACGGGAGAGGCCACAACGGTGAGAGGCCCGCGTACCGCAAAAAAAAAAAAAAAAAAAAAAAAAAAAAGGACTTCATTCACTCAAGAAATATTGACTCCACGCCAGGCCTTGTTCTAGGTGCCGAGGAGACAGCAACGAACACGACAGACAAGGTCCTGAGAAGGAGGAGTAAACTGGAAAGCATGGCATCGTGGGATGAGACCAGGCAGTACGGAGCTCTGCAGCGTCCAGGGGGAGAAGGCGTCCCATCTGGCCTAGTGCGGGGAGAGGGTCAAGGTAACCTTCCTGGAGCTGTGACAGCCAAGGGATTAGCCATTTGGGTCTGTTTTCAGTTTAGAACCTAAGACAGGCTGACAAAATGAAAATACCTTCGGGGTTGTAGGTCAGGCTCTGGACCCCAAGCCCCTTCTCAAAGATCCTGCTGAAGAGGTATTTTTTCTGTTCATAATCCCACACTTTGATCATCCCACAGAAACTCCCGATGGCAATGAGGGGCTGGTACGGGTGGCAGGAGATGGCACAAATGGCATCCTTGGGCTCCACAAATAACTTCTCAAGTTTGGTCCCATCTGCTGTTAAGTGGTACACTGACGCATCCGACGTTCCAATGATAAAATTCCTGTTTGCCAAGGAGAGACCCAACAGCCTCAGCGTTTGCAGGGAATGGGGCACGCCAGCTATTCTGCTTCTAATTGCACATGAAACGCCTCTGTCGTCTGTAATTTAGTGACATTATTAACCCAACATCTCCAAAAATATACCACCAATACCCAACAGCCTCCATTTGCAAGTGAAAAAGCCCACATTTCTACATGTAAATTGAGTCATTAAGTATGCAGATGGACAGTCAGTTGTACAATTAGCTAATCTGCACATGCAAATATTCACTTGTGTATGCAAATATGGAGTTTGGTGCACACATACAGATGTGCCTGCAAATACCACAAGGGTAATTAAGCAGACTCACAGATAATTCTGTCTTGAAATGTTATGGCTATTAACTATCAAATCCCTTTAACTGTAGTGACTAGGACAAACTCAGCTTCGAGAAAGGAGACCAACCTACAGCGAAGGACTCCAGAGGCAACAGAGATTAGAGCCCTTTCCAGCTTCCCATCACTAGACATTCTTAACAGGAGAATGATGTTTCATTTTAAAAATCGATTAAATAGTGATTGTAATCAGCGAAGGAGATCCGCCTGCAAGCCAGGTAAAGGACTGACTAGGGGGGCCGGCTCCCTCGAGTTCACAGCCCAGGAAGAGGAAGAACGTGCCACTGTACACAGAACTAAAAGAAGACGCCACTTTTTGACCACGCAAACGATGCGATTCATTAACAACTCACCTTACAATAAAAAGGTCACCTTTTAAAGTGCCGCCCGGAGGATAGTTTGTATTTTCGGTCGGAGGAGCTGCCGGGGTCTTTGAGAAGGACAGGCTTCTTATGGAGCTCAGTTTGAAGTGGCTGTACCAGTTCACAATGGACAGGGTGTGATCGTAGAACTTGATGTTACCCCGAATGTCACCTGTGACAATACAGCTGCAATGGAGAATAACGTCGGTGTGTTAAACGATGGTAATGGGTACCATCTATTGAACACCTAATTATATGTCAGCCCCTGGAATCCGGGCATTGTAAAAACTTTCACTTAATACTGCCCTGGGCTTCCCTGGTGGCGCAGTGGTTAAGAATCCGCCTGCCAATGCAGGGGACACGGGTTCGAGCCCTGGTCCGGGAGGACCCCACATGCCGCCGAGAAACCAAGCCCGTGCGCCACAACTGCTGAGCCTGCGCTCTAGAGAGGCCGCAAGCCACAGCTACCGAAGCCCGCGTGCCTGGAGCCCGTGCTCCACAACAAGAGAAGCCACTGCAGTGAGAGGTCCGCGCACCGCAGTGAAGAGCAGCCCCCGCTCGCCGCAGCTAGAGAAAGCCCGCACGCGGCAGCGAAGACCCAACACAGCCAAAAATAGACACAAATAAATAAATAAATTTATTTTTAAAAAAATATTGCCCTACGTGGCTGATTTTACTGTCATCCCAGTTCACGTCTAGGAAACTAAGGCTCAAGGCCTCGGATTGCCAGATTTAGCAAATAAAAAGGCAGCATACCCAGTTAGATTTGAATTTCAGATGAACAATGAGTAAATTTTTAGAATAAGTATGTCCCATATATTGCATGGTCCCAAATGCAGTTGCCCCATGCAACACCTGGGACGTACATAAACCTGGCAACCCTATCAGGGCCGCGTGGCTAGACTATGCAGGGATCCAGGTGTATCTTATGCAAAGTCCATGCTCTCTGCTCTCCTCTTCCCTGCCCCCCAAGATCAGCCCCATGCAGCGGCAGTGGGCAGTGATTTACATCCTCTGCCGTGAGACTACAGATGACAACAGAGTCCATCAACCATTCCTCTGAAATCATGCAGGCTGGCAATGGGATACAGGAGGACACTGCTGTGAGAGCGATCGATCGTAAAACCCTGTCCAGTCACCACAGCCAAAGGCAGTGCTGCGTGACAAAACAGCTTTTATTTCCAGTCCTCAGAGCCATCCCAAATGGGCTTGTTTTTTTTTAAAGCCTCTGACATAATTCTAATCACGGGGGGCGGGGGGAGGTGTGGGACGAATTTTCTCTTATATACGCGAAGTGATTAATAAGCAAGGCAGGTGGGCCGAGTAATTGGCTAGAACGTCATTCACAGCCCTCTGCTGGACAGAAACGGCAAAACAAGCCAAGTGTTTTCTGAGACCTTCTCCTGCAAGGGCTCCGGGGTCCTGGCTGGGTTTTATTTAACACGGAGAAAAGGAAACCCAGGCCTGGTCTTCCCTGGGTCCTAACCCGCAACAATTAAAAGTTGATTGCATCATCAGCTGCAATTCTACTACTGTCTTTTCGCATCAAGTGAGTGAAGATGACGATTTGCATTGGTCTTTGTAAAGCCACGCCAGGACCTCACTGTTCTTCTGTATGAAAAGAAAGGGTCAAGAAAGCAGTGGGCTTCTGGGAAGCAGACGGCACAGTGACCCCAGCCACGTGGGCAGGGTTCTTGTCACGAGGCAATCGTCTCCAGCCCACTGAAAATGGCTGTTTTACCTAGAGCTCCCCTGTACCAGATGGCATGCTAAGAGTTTTACAAGGCTTGGGAATTCCCCGGCGGTCCAGTGGTTAGGACTCAGAGCTTTCACTGCCGGGGCCAGGGTTCAATCCCTGGTCAGGGAACTAAGATTCCGCAAGCCATCCTCACAAAATCACTCTGGAGGGACAGTATTGTTACGCCTACTTTACAGATGAAAGACTGGAGGCTCAGCACATTTAAGTCCCTTGTCCAAGGTCACTTGGCAAGGAAGGGATGCATCTGGCAATGTGAACCCCTTTATGTCTGAGGCTAAGGCATAAGGCTTAGATCACCTATGTGCTCCCGCAGCCTCTGAAAATCAAAGAGTTAGGGAACTTTATAAAGTTATGTTGTAGTTCATCTTTTCATGATGGGTAAATGTTATTCTGTAATCAGAAAGAAATATATAGCTATTTATGTCCTTTTCTTAAATTTAAAGTATGGGCAAAATAAGTCTAATTAGGGCAGAAGAAAAAAAAATTAGTTACTTTTTGTTTCACCAACACAAAAGGACTGTTAAAAGTAATACATGCCTGGGACTTCCCTGGTGGTGCAGCGGTTAAGAAGCCACCTGCCAGTGCACTGCAGGGGACACGGTTTCGAGCCCTGGTCCGGGAAGATCCCACATGCCGCAGAGCAACTAAGCCCGTGCGCCACAACTACTGAGCCTGCGCTCTACAGCTCACGAGCCACAACTACTGAAGCCCGCGTGTCACAACTACTGAAGGCCGTGTGCTCTAGAGCCCGTGCTCTGCAACAAGAGAAGCCACAGCAATGAGAAGCCCGTGCACCGCAATGAAGAGCGGCCCCCGCTCGCTGCAACTAGAGAAAGCCTGCGCGCAGCAACGAAGACCCAACGCAGCCAAAAATAAAATAAATAAATAAAAGATTAAATTACTTAAAAAAAAGAGTGATACATGCCCATGATTTTTTTTTAAAAAAAAGCAAACCAATCAGTACAAATGAGACTATAAAAAGAAGTAAATCCACCCCCATCCTTGATTCTAGTTCTCGGTTCTTTTCCTCAGAGGCAGCCAATGTTCCCAGTTAATTGGCTCTCCCCAGAAACAATCTATGCATGTACAACACACGTGTATACCTCCAAAAGGGTTTTAAAATAATTTTATAATCATCTACAGCTACTTTTTAATTAATTAAGTACCTGTCAACTGTAGTAAGCACAGTGATACCCTCCTTCTGCAGATGAACCAGTTTACAAGGTGTGATGTGGGGAAAGCCCGAAGAGGCGGAGGCAGATGGCGGTGGGCGGTAAATGTCCCAGACAACCAGCTTCCCTTCCATTGTCGCCGACAGTATTTGGGTTAAATTCAAATGAAAGACTGACTGGCTAAATTTTCCCACGAGCTTGTTGAATGTCTGCATTTCAAGAGACAGGTTAGGAGTTACCTTTGGTAGTAAACATAAAACAAAACATTTATCAACACGACGTTTTATAATGTTTTACCTAAATATAGCAGGAAAAAAATAAAGTAAAAAAAAAAAAAATCATTAAAATAACCCCCTCCCCCATGGTTTGCCATGATCCAGGCAGTTCTGAGCCTCTGAAGGTTTGCTAAGAGCAAGTGAAGGGTTATGTACTGGCTTAATTAAACTGCTTGCTTAAACCAAATGAAGGAGTGATTAATCATCATTTATATCTGTTCAACTTCTCTTACTGAGGTTTCAGAGACTGATAAAGAAACTAATGTCCGTCGTGGACAAAGCATGCTCCAGCTATGAAACATTATAAAACAATTCTCTGTTTATTTTTTATCATAAATTATCTTCTCATCAGTGGAAATTTAAGTGCTGTACATAGAAATGCCCCAAGACTTCTTATTAAATGTGTGCTATGTAGGATAAGGCACTAGGCCATCTTTCTTAGAGAGTGTCCTAGAGATGAAGTATAGAAAGAACCCAGAGCAGTGAGTGAACCCTCAGTGAATGTTTACTGAATGAATACATGAAGGAAACTCAGCAATCTGTCATATGACACAGTAAGTCTGCTGCCTGACTCTCTACTTAGGCAGAGAAGATCCTAAGGTGGACCTCTTTGACTTGAACACAAGAGGGTCAATAGAAGCACAATTGGTCAAGCAAGGACATCACGTTCTTTCTAAGAACAGCCCTGTTTCAACGCGAGGCATTTTTATCATTTCAAACCGCAGCCGATCCTCATTCTTTGTGGATTCGGTATTTGTGAATTTACTTACTTTCTGATATTTATTTGTAACCCCCAAATCAATCCTCGTGGCACTTTCACAATCATTTGCAGATGTGTGCACGTGCCGAGTGGTGAAAAACGTGACATTCCCAGCTGAGGTCAAACAAGGCAACTCCGTGCCTTCTTGCTTCAGCTCTCAAACGAGAGACAAGGGTCCTTTTCCTAGCCTGTTTAATGTGATGTTCTAAATTTTTTTTGGTGCTTTTTGTTGGTGATTTTGGTATTCAAATTGGCTCCTGAATATGGTACTGAAATGCCGTCTAGTGCTCCTAGGCCCAAGAAGGCTGTGACGTGCCTCACAGAGAATACACCTGTGTTAGATAAGCCTCATTCAGGCAGGAGTTCTATCTAGTGAGTCCAACATTAAGGAACCAACATTATATATTAAATATGGTGTCTTTAAACAGAAACATACATAAAACAAGGTCATGTATCTGTCAGTCGGTGAAAGTACTGTGACCCTAGGCTGGCAGGAGCCTATTCCTGTATCTCTCCTAGGAGCCATGATTCAGATCCGGTAATTCAGGTCCACAGAGACCTTACAGAACGTAACTGCTGCAAATAATGAGAACTGACTGTATTTTTTTTTGATACTTTGATGTATGAAAAGCAAAGTTTGCAGACAGAATAATCTTGCCTTGTGTCCATCGTCTTTTGGCATGCCCTCTTGAAAAATAAAGTTTTATTGGTCAAACTAAAAGTAAAGAAGGGAAGCAGAAAAATCATTGTCAGGTGCACAGTGAGAGCAGGTTATGTGAGTATCAAAAGCAGAAACTGCTGCAGGAGACAGGACTCGAGGTCCACCTCAGGTGCAATCACCCAAGGAAAGCAGGAACGATAAAACGTTCCCGCCAACACCTGGCTCACCACCTTTCTACTGCCTCTTAAACATCTAAATACCCAACATCATTTTTTAAAAATGGTCCTCTCTATCTATCTATCTATCCATCCATCTATTGACTTATTTTTGGCCCTGCGTCTTTCAGGATCTTAGTTCCCCCACCAGGGATGGAACCCGCGCTGCCTGCATTGGGAGCACCGAGTCTTGACCACTGGACCGCCAGGGAAGTGCACCCAGTCTCATCTTTATTGCTCTGAAAACTGAGCAGCTTAAAGGGATCCACTCATGTTCAACTACTTATTTCACCCCAAATTAACTTTCATCTTTTGTCATGTGCACACATACATTATAAAAATCATCACTTTCTTGGGTATTTTCTTATGGTAGTAAACTTTCTTTGCCATTTATTTATTTATTTATTTATTTATTGTTTTTAAAAATATTTATTTGGCTGTGCTGGTTCTTAGCTGCAGCCCGAGGGATCTTTGCTGCCGCGTGTAGGATCTTCAACTGCAGCATGCGAACTCAGTTGCGACATGCAGGATCTAGTTCCCTGACCAGGGATCGAAACCAGGCCCCCTGAATTGGGAGTGCGGAGTCTTAGCCACTGGACCACCAGGGAAGTCCCTGCCATTTATTTTTTATTTTTATTTATTTATTTATTTATTTATTTTTGTGGTATGCGGGCCTCCCTCTGTTGTGGCCTCTCCCGTTGTGGAGCACAGACTCCGGACACGCAGGCTCAGCGGCCATGGCTCACGGGCCCAGCCGCTCCGCGGCATGTGGGATCCTCCCAGACCGGGGCGCGAACCCAGTTCCCCTGCATCGGCAGGCGGACGTGCAACCACTGCACCACCAGGGAAGCCCCCTGCCATTTATTTTTATTCCATATTATTTTGAACAATCCTTCCATTATTTTAAACTGGCCATTCAGTGTGGTAAAGGACCGAAGTAAAAATTTCAAATTATTTTGCAATATAAAGACATACAAAGAGTAGCCCAAAATGACTAAGCTGACACACACATATTTATTCTCCACAAAGTCAGACGTAAAAAAAAGCACAACAGGCATACTCACTTTTTCTGTTAAAAGTGGGGCACTGTGAACAAGTATATCTCCCTCTTCATACTGATAAGCACAGAAAAAAAAAAATCACTACTAAAAAAAGACTTGGTTTCCAAAAGAAGAGCTACATAACAGCAAAAATCAAAACAAATGCATCTGAACAGGGTCAGAGCTTTGCAATTTCTACAGGTAGGATAACCTGCTGTCTCTAGGGACCTCTAGAAACATTCTGAAAGAAAAGTAAATACATAAAAAATGCCACAAATGATTGTGACTAAGTGGTAGTTAATGCAAATCTGAATCCTGCATTTATAAGTCTTTGAAGCTATAATTAATACCTGAAGGAATGAATATCACTGAAAATCAGCAATTCAATGTGTTTTTGTTTAGCATTTTTTTAATCGAGGAAAATTCACTTAATATAAAATTAACCATTAACCCTTTTAAAGTGTCAAATTTAGTGTCATTTAGTACGTTAACAATACTGTGCAACCATCATTCCCTCTAGTCCCAGGACACTTTCGTCACCCCAAAAGGAAGCCCTCTATCCATTAAGCAGTCACCTCCCATCCCCCCCCCAGCCCCTGACAGCCACCATTCTGATTTCTGTCTCTATGAATTTACCTATTCTGGACAGTTCATATCAATGGAATCAGAGTATGTGGCTTTTTGTGTCTGGCTTCTTTCGTTCAGCATAATGTTCTAAAGGTTCTTCCACGGTGTGGCAGGCTTCTGTACTTCATTGCTTTTAATGGCTCAATAATATTCCATATATGGATAGACCACATTTGGTTTACCCATTCATTAGTTGATGGGCATTTGATTTGTTTCCACCTTTTGATTATTGTGAATAATGCTGCTGCTATGAACATTTGTGCATAAGTATTTGTTTGAACGCCTGTTTTCAATTCTTTGGGGTATATACCTAGAAATTGGTGGGTCATATGGTAATTTTATGTTTAACTTTTGATGTTTTTTTAAATCTCATGACTTTGCCCTGTGTCAGTATACATATGACCAATCTGCTAATTCCGTTTTGAAAGGGAATAAAGTCCGAGATCTTGAAAAGCCCTTGATCTTGAATATATTTTAGACCTAAATATATTCAAATAAATATTTGCCACATTACTTTAAAAAATTAAATGAAATTTAAATTATCTGCTTCTGATTTAATATGCTAATTTCCAATGGGACTACAATAAATGCCATAATTAAATCAAAACATTTTAATATGTTTATTGCTTTCTAAGTAGATACTATATTGTTACATTACCAAAAGATCTGTACTCAAAGAATAAACACATACTTGTTTATACATTTAAAACAAATGAAAATATTTCTACTTACCCACATATAATATATTGCTTGTGTTTTACTATTGCTCACCAGTTCTTTATTATTTGTTGGATTAAAAGTAAGGTAGCTCTGAAATATAAAGTATGAAAATATGCTACATTTTAATACATTTTCTGTTTCTCTCTGGTTAAGCTGAATGTTAAAGTTAAATAATATTTTTAATTAGGGCTTCCCTGGTGGCGCAGTGGTTGCGCGTCCGCCTGCCGATGCAGGGGAACCGGGTTCGCGCCCCGGTGGACCCGGGTTCGCGCCCCGGGCTGGGAGGATCCCACATGCCGCGGAGCGGCTGGGCCCGTGAGCCATGGCCGCTGAGCCTGCGCGTCCGGAGCCTGTGCTCCGCAACGGGAGGGGCCACAGCAGAGAGAGGCCCGCATACCACAAAAAAAAAAAAAAAAAAACCAACTTTTAATTAAAGTAAATAACTGAGTAGGAATATAAAACAGAAAAGACATGGGGGATTTCCCTGGTGGTCCAGTGGTTAAGACTCCACGCTTCCACTGCAGGGAGCACGGGTTCGGTCCCTGGTCAGGGAACTAAGATCCCACGTGCCTCGTGGCATGGCCAAAATAACAAAAACAAACAAACAAAACAAAAAAACAAGAAAAAAAAAACAGACATGGCATTTTGTAAGCAACAGGAACATAATTTAAATACTGAGTGTTAAAATTAATGGTCTCAAAACTGTTTCCTTTCTTATTTAGTCTTATTTATTATAATTCATCATCTATAAATTGGAGCAAGCAAAAGTAAACTAGTATTCACCAATAACCTTTATTCTGTGTCCTTTTGGACAAAGACTGCTGTGTATTCATTTCTAAATTTAACAGGACCACAAGGTAACTTGGAATGAATGCAAAATATTGGAAGGGGTTTCTGATTCCTGTCAAGATGGTGTGTAGCATGGGTTGCCTGGTTCCCTCCTCAAAAATCAACCCTGCAGACACTACAGAAGTGAAGGAAACCTGAAATGCAGAAACTAAGTAACAACAAGTGAGAAATCCCTGGGGAGACAAGGCATAAGTCTTGAAATGATATACGCATGGGAGGCGGGCAACTGCAGCCTGACATGGAGGGCTGCAGGAGACGGATGAGAGATGGGTTGGAGAAATGCTTTGTCTGTTTGTTTTTTAAAGATTTTTTTTGGATGTGGACCATTTTTAAAGTCTTTACTGAATTTCTTACAATATTGCTTCTGTTTTACGTTCTGGTTTGTTGGCGCTGAGGCATGTGGGATCTTAGCTCCCCAACCAGGGATCAAACCTGCACCACCCCCTGCAATGGAAGGTGAAGTCTTAACCACTGGACTGCCAGGTAAGGCCCAAGAAATAATTTTTTTTCTTTGATTTTTTTTTTCATCTTTATTGGAGTATAATTGCTTTACAATGTTCTGTTAGTTTCTGCTGTATAACAAAGTCCACTAGCTATCTATTTTACATTTGGTAGTGTATATATGTCAATGCTACTCTCTCACTTCGTCCCAGCTTACCCTTCCCACTCCCCATGTCCTCAAGTCCATTCTCTACATCTGTGTCTTTATTGCTGTCCTGCCCCTAGGTTCATCAGAACCATTTTTTTAAAAATTCCATATATATGTGTTAGCATACGGTACTTGCTTTCTGAGAAATGCTTTTTAAGTTCCATTCCTGCCTCTCCCACCCCATCTCCTATTCCTTGCCTGTTGATTGCTGCCTCATTTCAGGAATGTAAACTACCAATGCCAATGTCAGATGATCAATTTCAGGACAACACAAAGGCCTGGGTGGGGTGAAGAACTGGTGAAAGCAAGTGCATGGATGAGGCCTCACAAAGGCTGAAAATCAGCCTCAAATCACCTCAATCTCTGATTAGATCGAGGTGACCACTTTGCCAAAGGCCTCTAAGAAGCAAAAGTAAGTCTGTCTTCCTTGGAGGAAGTTATTATCAACCTGAGCCTCAAATTATTCCTATTCTTTTTAAAGCACAACATCTAGCATTCAATGAAAAATAACAAGGCATAGGAAAGAGACATGTCCAAATGAGTGAAAAACAAGGGAGAAAACTAATCTACAGAAAGAGACCCCCAGGTGATCCAGGTATTTTTTATGGCTGAGTAGTATTCCATTATATATATGTACCACATCTTCTTTATCCATTCATCTGCTGATGGACACTTAGGTTCCTTCCATATCTTGGTAATTGTAAATAATGCTGCTATGAACAATGGGGTGCATATATCTTTTTGAATTAGTGTTTTTGGTTTTTTTCAGAGATATATCCAGGAGTGGAATTGCTGGGTCATATGGAAGTTCTATTTTTAGTTTTTTGGGAAACCTCCATATTTTTTTCCACAGTGGCTGCACCAATTTACATTCCCACCAATAGTGCACGAGGTTTCCCTTTACTCCACATCCTCTCCAATATTTGTTATATTGTGGTCATTCTGATAGGTGTGAGGTGATATCTCACTGTGGTTTTAATTTGCATTTCCCTGATGATGAGCAATCAGATAACTCTACTTTTTTTTTTTTTTTTGCGGTACGCAGGCCTCTCACCGCCGTGGCCTCTCCCGCCGCGGAACACGGGCTCCGGACGCGCAGGCTCAGTGGCCATGGCTCACGGGCCCAGCCGCTCCGCAGCCTGTGGG
>NC_041232.1:18516364-18517350 GCF_002837175.3 Physeter macrocephalus | reverse complement strand
CGGACAGGGGCACGAACCTGTGTCCCCTGCATCGGCAGGCGGACTCCCAACCACTGCGCCACCAGGGAAGCCCAGATAACTCTATTTTTTAAAAAAATCAAATGGAACTTCTAGATCTGAAAAAAAAAAAAATGGTTTAAAAAACACAAAATGGAAATTGAGTTATTTTTAGTGAGGTGGATGGACCTAGAGTCTGTCATACAGAGTGAAGTAAGTCAGAAAGAGAAAAACAAATACCGTATGCTAACGCATATATATGGAATCTAGAAAAATGGTACTGATGGACCTAGTGGCAGGGCAGGAATAGAGACGCAGACATAGACAACGGACTTGACAACACAGAGGGGGAAGGGAAGGCTGGGACATAGTGAGAGAGTAGCACTGACATATATACACTACCAAATGTAAATTAGATAGCTAGTGGGAAGCTGCTGCATAGCACAGGGAGATCAGCTGGATGCTTTGCGATGACCTAGAGGGGTGGGATAGGGAGGGTGGGAGGGAGGCTCAACACGGAGGGGATGGGGGATACTAACACAACATTGTAAAGCAATTATACTCCAATAAAGATGTATTAAAAAAAAGTGAATAAAGCATAGGGTGGGAGAAAAATAAATAAAAATAAAAATAAAAAACACAGGACTTCCCTAGTGGCACAGTGATTAAGAATCCGCCTGCCAATGCAAGGGACACAGGTTCAAGCCCTGGTCCGGGAAGATCCCACATGCTGTGGAGCAACTAAGCCCGTGCGCCACAACTACTGAGCCTGTGCTCTAGAGCCCACAAGCCACAGCTACTGAGCCCGCGTGCCACAGCTACTGAAGCCTGCACGCCTAGAGCCCATGCTCTGCAACAAGAGAGGCCACTGTGATGAGAAGCCTGCGTACCACAATGAAGAGAAGCCCCCACTCACCGCAACTAGAGAAAGCCCACGTGCACAGCAACGAAGACCCAATGCAGCCATAAATAAATAAATAAATAAATAA
>NC_041232.1:18494150-18515559 GCF_002837175.3 Physeter macrocephalus | reverse complement strand
CAGGAGTGGAATTGCTGGGTCATATGGAAGTTCTATTTTTAGTTTTTTGGGAAACCTCCATATTTTTTTCCACAGTGGCTGCACCAATTTACATTCCCACCAATAGTGCACGAGGTTTCCCTTTACTCCACATCCTCTCCAATATTTGTTATATTGTGGTCATTCTGATAGGTGTGAGGTGATATCTCACTGTGGTTTTAATTTGCATTTCCCTGATGATGAGCAATCAGATAACTCTACTTTTTTTTTTTTTTTTTGCGGTACGCAGGCCTCTCACCGCCGTGGCCTCTCCCGCCGCGGAACACGGGCTCCGGACGCGCAGGCTCAGTGGCCATGGCTCACGGGCCCAGCCGCTCCGCAGCCTGTGGGACCCTCCCGGACAGGGGCACGAACCTGTGTCCCCTGCATCGGCAGGCGGACTCCCAACCACTGCGCCACCAGGGAAGCCCAGATAACTCTATTTTTTAAAAAAATCAAATGGAACTTCTAGATCTGAAAAAAAAAAAATGGTTTAAAAAACACAAAATGGAAATTGAGTTATTTTTAGTGAGGTGGATGGACCTAGAGTCTGTCATACAGAGTGAAGTAAGTCAGAAAGAGAAAAACAAATACCGTATGCTAACGCATATATATGGAATCTAGAAAAATGGTACTGATGGACCTAGTGGCAGGGCAGGAATAGAGACGCAGACATAGACAACGGACTTGACAACACAGAGGGGGAAGGGAAGGCTGGGACATAGTGAGAGAGTAGCACTGACATATATACACTACCAAATGTAAATTAGATAGCTAGTGGGAAGCTGCTGCATAGCACAGGGAGATCAGCTGGATGCTTTGCGATGACCTAGAGGGGTGGGATAGGGAGGGTGGGAGGGAGGCTCAACACGGAGGGGATGGGGGATACTAACACAACATTGTAAAGCAATTATACTCCAATAAAGATGTATTAAAAAAAAGTGAATAAAGCATAGGGTGGGAGAAAAATAAATAAAAATAAAAATAAAAAACACAGGACTTCCCTAGTGGCACAGTGATTAAGAATCCGCCTGCCAATGCAAGGGACACAGGTTCAAGCCCTGGTCCGGGAAGATCCCACATGCTGTGGAGCAACTAAGCCCGTGCGCCACAACTACTGAGCCTGTGCTCTAGAGCCCACAAGCCACAGCTACTGAGCCCGCGTGCCACAGCTACTGAAGCCTGCACGCCTAGAGCCCATGCTCTGCAACAAGAGAGGCCACTGTGATGAGAAGCCTGCGTACCACAATGAAGAGAAGCCCCCACTCACCGCAACTAGAGAAAGCCCACGTGCACGGCAACGAAGACCCAATGCAGCCATAAATAAATAAATAAATAAATAAGTAAAATAAACCTATTAAAAAAAACACAAATAAACAGAAAGACATCCATGCTTGTGGACTGGAAGACAACGCTGTGAAGATGACAAGACTACCCAAAGCAATCTATAGATTCAATGCAATCTCTATCAAAATCCCCAACGCATTTTTGGTAGCAATAGAAAAACCCATCCTAAATACCCAAGTATGGCTGGTAGCTTTGAGAAGTAAGGAAATTTGGGGGGCACTTCCCTAGCAGTCCAGTGGTTAGGACTCTGTGCTTTCACTGCCAAGGGTGCAGGTTTGATCCCTGGTCGGGGAACTAAGGTCCCGCAAGCCATGCGGTGTGGCCAAAAAAGAAAAGGAAGGAAACTGCTTTGAGGTAGCAGAAGGAATGCTGGCGGAGGGAGAGCAGGAGGGAGAAGGGACGTGAAGCTGAGAGTGATGCGTGCCTCGCTGCGTCCAGTCACCCGGACCCCCTGCTTGGGCTCTGGTTCACACAAGCCACGTACATCCTCACCACAGCGTCTGCTACACAGTAGGTACCCGATAAGTGCAGGTGAATGACGGCTGCGAGAATGAATGAGACGATGCAGAGCAGCTCAGCCAATGCTCTGGGTGCCCTCGGCAAGTCACCGCGCGCAAATCGAGAATAATAACTCCCCTATATGAAGAGCAGTTCAGAACATGCTTCTAGCATAAGAAAGGCTGCTAGCTGGGTGACTTTAGACCAATTATTTGATAGTTAATAGCAGTAATATGAATCCCACAGTAACATCTTCTCAGCATGTTTGCATGGATTACATGAGATACTGTATGCAAAGAACTTAGCAGAACCTGGCACATAAAAAGTGATCAAAAAAATTAGCTATTATCATCAAAAATAAAATGAGATCATGGACAGGAGTTTTTTAAAAGCTCTAGTGCACCATAACAAAGCTCCAGTAAAACAAAAAGTAGTTTTGAACTGGCTTCAGTGTACCTTTAGGTGGATCTTTACAGGCTCGAAGTGAACTCACCTGAAAACCATACTCTTTGGGAAGGTTAATAGTGCAGGCCGGTGTTTCCACCGCTAAAGTCCACCTCCAGATGCAAACTTTCTGTAAGTGATGGCAGACAGAGGAGAGTGAGAAGGTTCCTGAAGGCTACTGGAGGAACCTACACTTCTTGCGGTAAGCCAGTGACTTCCGCTAACTAAGCAAAGCACAGTGAGCTAAGCCGCAGGCAGGGAGCCCCTGACCGGTCGGTCACCCCCCTCCACCCAGAGAACCACAGACGCCACACGGCCTGAGCAGAGCTGCTCGCGGGGACACTTGTTGCGGGGGGACCAGCCGCTGAAGCTGCCGTGACAGGCCCTGTACCTGGACCTCAGCGTCTGAGATGGTCGCCAGGTACTTGGCGTCGCGGGTGATGGCCATGGCCCTGATGCCGTCCCCTTCTGGGCAGCTGTTGAATATCGTGTGCACAGGAATGCTGCAAAACAGGACGGGGGACACCCAGGTCAGGAACAGAACAGCTACGGAGAAACACGTGGTTCACCCACATGATGGAAAGTTGCTCCGCCATAAAAAGGAGTGAAGCACTGACACAGGCGACAACACGGATGAACCTTGAAACCATGGTGCTGAGTGAAAGAAGCCAGACACCAAAGTCTACATATTGTATGATTCCATTTATATCAAACCTCCAAGATAGGCAAATCCATAGAGGCAGAAAGCAGATGCGTGTTTTCCAGAGGGTAGGGGAGCGGGATGTGAAGGCTGATGGTTTCAGGGTTTCCTTCTGCAGTGAAGAAAATGTTCTGCAACCAGATAGAAGCAGTGGTTGCACCACACTGCGCATATACTAAATGCCACTGAGTTGTTCACTCTAAAATGGTTACTTTTATGTTATGTGAATTTTACCTCAAATTTAAAACAAAAACTAACTCAGGGCAGCACATAAACGTGCTATTTGTTCTCTCCTGGAGCTCTAGTCTCTCCTTCATTACCGAGTGCTGATTCTGTGCCAGGCGTGAAGGATGAGAACATGAAACAAGATGTCTAGGACACCATCCTAGCTCTCAGGAAAGCCGGCGTCCTCCTCCAGAAGGGGGAGTGTAAACAAGCAGAGGTTTTCTCGACAGCAACTTCCCTGCATCTGTCAAACTCCTCAATGCACAGACCCTAAGACCCGCCGATTCCACTTCTACAACTTTTTTTTTCCTACAGAAATAATAGCAAAAGTAAACAGAGATAAATGCCAGTTCATGTTGACTGTGGCACTGCTTTAATAGCAAAAATCTGGAAACAACACAAATATCCATTAATATGGGATTTGTTTAAAAAATATCATGGTAAACCATATAATGAAAAAGCATGCCACCTTCAAAAAGAATGAGGTAGATTTGGGAAAGTGACCAAAATTTTGCGGAAAAAAGCAAATAGCAAAACAGTAGACGTAGCATCATCCTGAGAGAGAGAGAGGAGAGAGAGAGAGAGAGGAGAGAGAGAGAGAGAGAGAGAGAGAGACTCTGTGTGTGTGTGTGTGTGTGTGTGTGTGTGTGTGCCTCTCAGACTTCAGTATTTGGAGAGAGAGAGAGGAGAGAGAGAGAGAGAGAGAGAGAGAGACTCTGTGTGTGTGTGTGTGTGTGTGTGTGTGTGTGTGTGTGTGTGTATTTATATGTATAGAAAAAAGTCTGGAGGAATGAACTCCAAACTACATGGTGACTCTGGATATAGGTTTGGGTGAAGGGGGACTTTTTTTTTTTTCCTACACATCTGTATTGTGTCACTGGCAAGACTTTAGAACTGTAAGATGCAGACGAAGCCTTAACACACGCAGGATTTAATTAGATGATATCTGAATATCTGAGAGAGCTAAAGAAATGCAAGAAACAGCTGAAGCAATGATGGAAGTAAGCTGTGATGTGGTGGGGGTCCCTGACTTCCACTGGAAGAGTGGTGGTAGGAAGACTGAATCTCGGAAAGCGGGCTATGCAGACACCCCGTTGGTTCTTCATCATGGAGACCTTGTTACAGCGAATATACACAGGCCTCAGTATGTCACACAGGCCTCAGTATGTCACATCGGTGTCCCAATTGGCTGGAACCAAGTCTGTGCCCTAGCTGAGGACCTGTCTGCTTCTCTGTCACTTGAGATAGTTTATCCCACTGAGACGTGGCCCCCAAAATTCCCTTGGGAAGGGGGGTCTTAAAGTCGTTGGGAATGACATAATGACGTTCTTCGTGGGAAGGTGTATCTCCTCCCCAGGGATATTTAGAATTAAATGCAGAGAAGATGAAGTCAGTTGGACCTGTACTCTTAACATATTTGTGATAAGAGAATTTGTTCCTTTTTTTAAGAATGGGTCACGTTTAAGAGAATTTAACATATTAGAGTCTAATTATCACAGATTAATTTGTGATTCTAATTGAAAGTCTGTAGTTGATTTAGACTTGTGATTTTAAATTCAAATTGTATTAGGTTTATAAACAATACTAGAACACTTAAGAGAACTTAGGACTTGCCATATTTATGACTAATTTATTAGATTTACAAGAATTACTTAAGTACTGGTGAAGGATTTATTTGTTAATCAGACTACTAAAGAACTTAAAGATGAAACTGAATATATTCAATTTCTAAATGCAGTTTAAAATGTTTAAAAGGAGTTAATAAAATTTGTGAGACCAAACATTAATCAAAGCCCCCTTATAGGCAATTGCAAAAATACGCTAGATTTACAGAGTAAGATTTAAGTTGAACTAATATCTCAAGTAAGAAGTACCGTTTATCACTTTAATAAGGTGAATATTAATTCTAAAACCAGATAATCCTTTCTGGGTTCCCACAGTCATCATTTGCAATATCATAAAACTCATATCGACATATCATTTTAATTGTTAACCACAGATACACTTCACTTTGTAATTTTAAAAAATGACTGCCAGAGTCACCCCCGGTCTAGTGGGGGAGACAGTTCTATAAACAAGAAAAAAGCAAAGGATAAACACTGTTTGAATGGAGGCCAGCTCTGCCTGGGGCAGGGGAGCTGTCAGCAAAGGCTTGAGAGAAGAGAGGCACCAGAGGGGCCCATCCTTCCTGCCTCAGGACGTCCTGATGCAGGAGATGACTTTCCCTCGTGTGTGTCAGGTGGATGTGCCATTTCTTGCAGCTGAAAAGCATGTAATCGCTAGAGATGACCGCTAGGCAAGCAGACGGGAATTTGATTTCGTGGGGGAAGTGTCTGCATGGCTAGGATGTGAGCGTGTACTCCCTGTAACAGGGCTGAGCTGGCAACGGGCAGCAGGGGAGCCCATTAGGATTTTGTGCATGGGAAAAGATCACGCTCAAAATGTTGCACAGAAAAACCATATGATGATATATGATGATGGCCATACATGTGTATTTTTTTTGGCCTCGAGGCAGGCAGGATCTTAGTTCCCTGACCAGGGATCGAACCCGTGGCCCCTGCAGTGGAAGCGCAGAGTCTTAACTACTGGACCGCCAGGGAAGTCCCCTTACACATGTGCATTTAAAACAACAGCAAATGTTCTGGAAGGAAACACAGCAAATATTCTGGAAGGAAACACACCAAATTGACTACCTAGAGGACTAGGATTGGAGATAGTGGCCAAAGGAGACTTTAGCTTCCAATTAAAATGTATTAAAGTGATTTTAAAAAAATCAACAGATGAATGGATAAACAAAATGTGGTATATCCATGCAATGGAATCTTAAACAGCTATAAAAAGGAATGGAGTACTGATTCATGCTACAACGTGGAAGAATTTTGAAAATATTATGTTAAGTAAAAGAAGCCAGACACAAAAGCCACATATTGTATGATTCCACAGACATGAGATGTCCAGAATAGGCAAATCTTTACAGCCAGAAAGTAGATTAGAGGTTGAGGGGAGGGAGAATGAGGAATTCATTAGTTCAGATTTTCTGACTGGGTGCTGCGAGTGTTCTGGAAACAGTGGTGATGGCTGCACAACACTGTGAATGTAATTAATGCCAGTGAATTGTATATACATTTAAAAGTGGTTCAGTGTCACGGAGGCTGGGTTGAAGAGCGAAACTGCAGTGGGGGAGATCGGTCAGGAGGCTACTGCAATGGCCCAAGCAGGAGAGGATGGGCAGGGGCAGTGGATGTGGGTTCAGAAGTTATTTGGAGGTGGAGGTGCAGGACTTTTGGACATTTTAGCGGGAGATGCCCATGGGACATGCAGGTGGACTGTCCTCCAGCAGCTTCCCCATCAGCAGACAGGAAACACTGAGACGGTTGTTGAGAATACGATGGTGCAGTTTCAAGCCCTGGCTCTGCTCCTGCCTGGCTGGAGAACATCACCAACAGCCTCCTCACTGCCTCAGGCCACAGCTAAGGAACGGCCAGAGGAAGATGAGGCTGCAAAGAGTCTGAGAGGGGGCTTCCCTGGTGGCGCAGTGGTTGAGGGTCTGCCTGCCAAAGCAGGGGACACGGGTTCGTGCCCCGGTCTGGGAAGGTCCCACATGCCGCGGAGCGGCTGGGCCCGTGAGCCATGGCCGCTGAGCCTGCGCGTCCGGAGCCTGTGCTCCGCAACGGGAGAGGCCACAGCAGTGAGAGGCCCGCGTACTGCAAAAAAAATAATAATAATAAAAAAATAAAAAATAAAATAAAATAAAAGAGTCTGAGAGGGAACAGACAGCAAGCAGGATGAGGACCAGGGGGACATGGTGTCAGAGGGGCCAAGGGAAATGATTAGGTACTATGGCCTTATGGAGGCCACCGGTCACCTGGGAGAGAGCAGTTCCTGTGTCACAGAACATTCAACATAACTTTTTCCTAAACTTCTTCTCCACCTGGACTCGTCCACCCCCCACCTCACCCCATCCCACCCCCCTACACACCCAACCAAGGCCTTACAATCTTGAGAGTGAATCTAGCCTGCTCTCTACCTCTAGGACCAGGAATTACGAAAGGACACACATCTGTGAGCATCTATCCTGGGCCGGGGGCTGTGCTCTGGATCTTCCTGACAATCCCGTAGGGTAAGTAGAGTAGATCAAATAGCACCCCCTCGAAATTCATTCCACCCAGAATCTCAGAAGCGAGCTTATACAGAAAGAGAGTCTCTGCGGATGTAATTAGTTAAGATGAGGTCATACTGGTTAGGGTGGACCCTAAACCCAATGAGTGGAGTCCTTATAAAAGAGAAGACCTTACAGAGAGACACAGAGGGGGAAACGCCATGTGAAGATGGAAGCAGAGGCTGGAGTGACGTGTCTACAGGTCAAGGACCACCAAGGATGCCAGCGACCACCCGAAGGAGGAGGGGAGCATGGGACAGATTCCCTCTCGGGGCCCCAGGAGCTCCCTGCAGACTCTCCATTTTCAGACGTGGCCTCATGAGCAGTGAGAAAATAAACTTCTGTGATTTTAAGCCACCCAGATTGGGGTAATTTCTTACAGCAGCCCAGGGAAATGAAGACAGTAAGTACGATTAGTCTTTTTTTTTTTTTTTTTTTTGGCAGATGGTGAAAGTCGCATAATTTCTCTGAGTCTCCCAGCTGGGTGAGTGTGAGTTAGCCTCCCTCAACCCAGTCTGCCTGGGGGCCGCCGACAAACCAAGTTTCTGGGCTTAAAGAGCCAAGAATCACCCATGGGAAATTCTCCAAAGTAATGTCATCCCAACAGGCCTTGAGGCAATAAGACAACCTCTCCTGAGAACCTTGCCCCTCGCCCTGCCTCCCAGCACCGGCTTCTGTATCCCCGGACCGGCATGACTCCTTTTTTTGCGGGTCACGGTGGCAGACGCTGTACAAAAATGCGGGGGGAAGTGGCTGCGACATGCCTACCCCGTGAAGCAGTCCCAGATGATTATCAGGCAGTCGGGCCCTTTGTCGGCCGTGGCAACCCAGCGCCTGTCTTCGCTGATGCAGAGGCAGGAGATGACGTTGGGGTGGCCCTGCAGACGTGGAGAGAAGTCGCTCTGAGACAGGGGTTGGTGGGGAGCCCAGCCCTGGCACCAGCAGGAAAGGCGGGGCCCCGGAGGCACACCTGAGCTCCCTTTCCAGATGCCGCTGGCTGAAAATCCTACTCCCACCCGCCTTCCCTGGTGTTTCTCTACAGCCAGAGGTTTTCAAACTTCCTCTCAAAACACTCTCAGGGTAAGCTGCACTCCCTGCAAGAACAGTGGCTTCCTAGAGGTCGAGGCGTATACCCGACTCTGGATCCACGTTGAGAATACATGTCCAGGTCCCCCCACCTCCAGCTCCCTCGAACCTTCCAGCAGGCTCATCTCCCCCCAAACTGCTCACTCAGGTCACTGAGCAGCTCTGGAACCAAAGCCTCCTCACGGG
Source organism: Physeter macrocephalus (assembly GCF_002837175.3). Lineage (NCBI taxonomy): Eukaryota > Metazoa > Chordata > Mammalia > Artiodactyla > Physeteridae > Physeter > Physeter macrocephalus. The sequence goes on along the minus strand of NC_041232.1, from coordinate 18,506,896 downwards.
CCTCTGCTTTCACTCGTATCCTCCTACGGTCTATCCCACACAACGGAGGAATCTTCTGGAAACACAAACAAGATGGCAGCCGGGAAACAGCCCCTGTTTCCCTCCTTCCATGTCACCCCTCGCTCACTCTGGCCTCCTCTCCGGGCCTCACGCACGAGGCCTGAAAACTCAGAGCTCTCTCTGTCTGTCCGGGATGCTCTTCCCCGCAAGATGGCCCCGGGTTGGCTCACGCTCAGCCTTCAGGTCTTAGCACAAACGGCACTTTTTTATTCCCTGCCCACGCAATCCAGAGGACGTCTCCTCTCACCCTGATTCTTCCCTCTTAGGGCATTTTCACATTTCCTTTCGAGCCAACTGTTAAAATCTTTGGGTCTATGCTTATGTGTTCACTTGTTTAACGACTGTCTCTCCATGAGGGGAGACTAGATCTATTTTGTTCATGACTACAGACCCGTCACCTGAAACACAGTGGTTATGATAAATACATGTGGGATGAATGAATGAACGAACGAATGGCCAAGGCCACGCTCAGCCATCCAACTCTGCGGAGGCTGGACGCCCGCCTGGCTGCTCCCTACTTCTCAGCCCGTCTGCCCCGCCTGCCCCCCGACTCTGAGCCTGCCCACCACACTGTGCTTTCTCCCTCTGCTGCTACCTCTGTGCTCAGTGCTACACATTCAACTAATCTCTGAGAAGGGCTGCTTGCTGACCGTGTGTGTATTTCAGGACTTCTAGAAAGCAAATTCCTTAAGTTACACCCACGTGTCTTCGATCCCTGGCACGATGCTGAATACTGGCTGAGCTCTTTGGAAAATACTTTTTGAAGTTTCTGATCTAGGCATTGACTAAGGAAGGTCCTTATATGTCAACTGAAAAGGGTAACATGGAACTGTTTACCGGGTTAACTGGTGGAAAGTCGGACACCAGGAAAACGTGACATTTGGACAGGTAAATGATGAAAACGAAAGGGGTCAAAAACATCCGGAGCAGAGGAGGCAGAGCGGTGAGGGGAAGGCAGGCATGTGGGGCATTGGGGGAGGCACAGAGCTGGGTGTAAATAAAGCCAAGTGCTGGAGGGAGGAGACAGGAGGAAAGACTGACCTACTTAATACTTTCAAGTCAGGAGACCTGGATGTAAGACCTGGCTTCAGCATCTGCTAGCACAGCCTTGGGCACGTCAGCTAAATCCCTCTGAGCCTCAGTTTCCTCTCCTGTGAAACGGGAATATTAACACTCACTTCTCAGCAGGAGTAGGAGGATCAAAGCCCCTTGAGCCCTGGAAAGGAGTCTGAGTGTTAATTAGGTCCGAATCCCTGCCCTTTGCATCTCACCATAGTCCTGTGGAGACAACATGGTCTCTCCTGACCACATTTTTACAGAAATGTAAAAAATACAGACGCTTTAGATTCTAGTTACTATAAAATTAAAGTCAACTGCTATTTGTAAATTGATTCTGATTAGAATCAGAGAGAAAACAAACAATAAAATGTGTTCCTAAAAACAGAATTTGCTATGGTTCAGAAGAGAGGAAGGAAAACGTGTATGAGATGGAATGAAGTTGACCCCTGAAATAAAAACCAAAGTGCTGGACTTCCCTGGTGGCGCAGTGGTTAAGAATCCACCTGCCAGTGCACGGGACACGGGTTCGAGCCCTGGTCCGGGAAGATCCCACGTGCCGCGGAGCAACTAAGCCCGTGCACCACAACTGCTGAGCCTGTGCTCTAAAGCCCGCGAGCCACAACTACTGAGCCCGCGTGCCACAACTACTGAAGCCCGTGCACCTAGAGCCCGTGCTCCGCAACAAGAGACGCCACCGCAATGAGAAGCCTGCACACCACAACAAAAAGTAGCCCCTGCTCGCCGCAACTAGAGAAAGCCTGCACGCAGCAACAAAGACCCAACACCCAAATATAAATAATTAATTAATTAAAAAGCAACAACAGTAACAACCAAAGTGCTGTAGTCAGGTTAAAGACAACCTCTTTCACTTGAAGTAAGAACACCTGCAAACCTGAAGATGGTGCTGGTTATTCTTGAAGACATTGTGGATGACAGCAGTGTGAGCACTGGCATACAGAAGGACTCTCTGGTTTTCGTCTTGAATGTAGTAAACGGGAAGGGAACTGTTCCATCCGAACGACCAGGTCATGGCCTGGAATACAAAGGTAAAACCGGGAAGGCACTACGGGGCACAGACCCAGAGCTGTGACGCCGGGCACTCCCGGCCTGAGTCCTGGAGGAGAACGGTTCACATCATCGGCCAGTGAAGAGGCATCACCTTGAGAAGTCCTCAAGAGCACGCTACACCGTGGATGACCCCTGAAAACGTGAAGCTACGTGAAAGGAGCCAGATGCAAAGGACCACATACTGTGTGACCCCATCTACATAAAATGTCCAGAGTAGGCAGATCCATAGAGACAGAAAGCAGATCAGTGGTTGCCAGGGGGGAGGGGAGGGGGAATGGGAGCGCCTGCTTACTGCGGATGGGTTTCTTTTTGGGGTGACGGAAACGTTCTGAAATTAGATACTGGCAATGGTTGCATAACCTAGGGAACAGGCTAAAAACCAATCAACTGTATACTTTAAAAGGGAAATTTTCAGGGCTTCCCTGGTGGCGCAGTGGTTAGGAGTCCGCCTGCCGATGCAGGGGACGCGGGTTCGTGCCCCGGTCCGGGAGGAGCAAAAAAAAAAAAAAAAAAAAAAAAAAAAAAGGGAAATTTCCAGACACAGAAAACAAACTTATGGTTACGAAAGGGGGAAGGGGGGGTGGGAGGGATAAATTAGGAGTTTGGGATTAACAGATACACACTGCTATATATAAAACAGATAACCAACAAGGACCTACTATATAGCACAGGGAACTATACTCAGTATCTTGTAATAACCTATAAGGGAAAAGAGTCTGAAAAAGAATATATATATGTATACATATACATACACGTATATGTATACATGTGAATCACTTTGCTGTACCCCTGAAACTAACACAACATTGTAAATCGACTATATTTCAACAAAAATAAATTTTAAAAACCTTTTTTAATTTTAAAGGGTAAACTTTACAAGGATGTGGAGAAACTGGGACCCTTGCGCGTTACTGGTGGGAGTGTGAAATGGTGCAGCTGCTGTGGAAAACAGTACGGAGGTTCCTCAAAAAACTGAAAATACAATAACCATATACTCCAGCAATTACACTTCTGGGTATCTACCCAAAAGAACAGGAAACAGGGTCTCAAAGAGATATGTGTACACCCGTGTTCACAGCAGCATATTTCACAGTAGCCAAAAGGTGGAAAACAAGCCAGTGTCCATCGACAGATGAATGGATAAACAAAAGGTGAGTATTATTCAGCCTCCAAAGGGGATGGAGATACTGACACATGGTCTGACATGGAGGAGCCCTGAGGACATTATATAAGTAAAATACATCAGTCACAAAAAGACAAATATGAACTGAATGGTTCCACTTATATGAGGTCTCTAGAGGAGTCAAATTCATAGAGACAGAAAGAAGAACAGTAGCAGCGGACCGGGCTGGGGATGGGGAGCTGGTGTTTGTGGGTACAGTGTGTGTTTCACAAGATGAAGGGGGTTATGGCGATGGGTGATGACGGTGGCTGCACAACCATGTGAACGTGTTTCATACCACTGAGCTTTTACACATAAAAATGGTTAAGGTGGTAAATTTTATGCCATGTACCTTTTACCACAATCTTTTAAGAAAAAGTTAAGAGGGTGGATTTTATGGATATGAATTCTACCTCGATTTAAACAGAAGAGGAAAGCTATGTGGTGCTTACACAGGCGTGTTTACTGCGTAAGAATTCAATGAGTTCTACACTTGCGTGCGCTCCTTCTGTTTATATGTTATATTTCAATAAAGACGTCTCCTTAAAAAAGGAGAGTCTCAACAGTAAATAGAAACGACTTCCTATTCATCTGCTCCCCAGGGCCTAGACCCGGCGCAGCACCAGACACACAGCGAGCACTTAATGTTGTGAAACTCAATTTACTGAATGAGAGTACGTAGAATGGACAAGTTATAATAAAGTCACTAAGTAACTTCATAAGAAAGGCAATTATTCCGCCTGGTTATTTGTTCCTCATACACGATTTCCCCTGGAAGGATAAAGTATAAAAGAGACAAAATTCCCTTCGGAGGATTAAAAATTCCACACTGCCAGGAAGAAGTCCAAAATAAAAATTTCATGAAATGAAAAAATAATAGGTACTATAAATCCGACTACTGCTTCCAATTCAATAGTAGTTTGTCTATGTATTCAACGTCTCTTACGAAAATTACGGATAAACTGTGGTACGTTCATACAATGGAATATTATTCAGCAATAAAAAGAAATGAGCTTGCAAGCCATGAAAAGATGTAGAGGAACCTTAGCATGTTGCTAAGTGAAAGAAGCCAGCCTGAAAAGGCTACAAACTGTATGATTCCAGCTACCTGACATTGTGGAAAAGGCAAAACTATGGAGACAATAAAAATCAATGGTTGTCAGGGGCTTGGGTGGGGGATAAGGGGGAGGGAGAGATGAACAGGTAGGGCACAGGACATTTTTAGGGCAGTGAAACTACTCTGCATCAAACAACAATGGTAGATACACGTCATTATGCATTTGTCAAAGCCCAGAGAATGTACAACACAGAGTGAACCCTAAGGTAAATGATGGACTTTAGGTAATTCTAATTCATCCATATTGGCTCATCAATTGCGACAAATGTACTGCACTAATGCAAGATGGTAAAAATAGGGGAGACGAGGGTGAAGGAGGCACAAGGGAGTATGTGGGAATTCTCTGTGTTTTTCATTCAATTTTTCTATAAACCTAAAACTGCCCCCAAATAATAAAGTCTATTTAAAAAAGGGGTGGGAGGGATAAATTAGGAGTTTGGGATTAACAGATACACACTGCTATATATAAAACAGATAACCAACAAGGACCTACTATATAGCACAGGGAACTATACTCAGTATCTTGTAATAACCTATAAGGGAAAAGAGTCTGAAAAAGAATATATATATGTATACATATACATACACGTATATGTATACATGTGAATCACTTTGCTGTACCCCTGAAACTAACACAACATTGTAAATCGACTATATTTCAACAAAAATAAATTTTAAAAACTTTTTTTAATTTTAAAGGGTAAACTTTACAAGGATGTGGAGAAACTGGGACCCTTGCGCGTTACTGGTGGGAGTGTGAAATGGTGCAGCTGCTGTGGAAAACAGTACGGAGGTTCCTCAAAAAACTGAAAATACAATAACCATATACTCCAGCAATTACACTTCTGGGTATCTACCCAAAAGAACAGGAAACAGGGTCTCAAAGAGATATGTGTACACCCGTGTTCACAGCAGCATATTTCACAGTAGCCAAAAGGTGGAAAACAAGCCAGTGTCCATCGACAGATGAATGGATAAACAAAAGGTGAGTATTATTCAGCCTCCAAAGGGGATGGAGATACTGACACATGGTCTGACATGGAGGAGCCCTGAGGACATTATATAAGTAAAATACATCAGTCACAAAAAGACAAATATGAACTGAATGGTTCCACTTATATGAGGTCTCTAGAGGAGTCAAATTCATAGAGACAGAAAGAAGGGCAGTAGCCAGGGACCGGGCTGGGGATGGGGAGCTGGTGTTTGTGGGTACAGTGTGTGTTTCACAAGATGAAGGGGGTTATGGCGATGGGTGATGACGGTGGCTGCACAACCATGTGAACGTGTTTCATACCACTGAGCTTTTACACATAAAAATGGTTAAGGTGGTAAATTTTATGCCATGTACCTTTTACCACAATCTTTTAAGAAAAAGTTAAGAGGGTGGATTTTATGGATATGAATTCTACCTCGATTTAAACAGAAGAGGAAAGCTATGTGGTGCTTACACAGGCGTGTTTACTGCGTAAGAATTCAATGAGTTCTACACTTGCGTGCGCTCCTTCTGTTTATATGTTATATTTCAATAAAGACGTCTCCTTAAAAAAGGAGAGTCTCAACAGTAAATAGAAACGACTTCCTATTCATCTGCTCCCCAGGGCCTAGACCCGGCGCAGCACCAGACACACAGCGAGCACTTAATGTTGTGAAACTCAATTTACTGAATGAGAGTACGTAGAATGGACAAGTTATAATAAAGTCACTAAGTAACTTCATAAGAAAGGCAATTATTCCGCCTGGGTATTTGTTCCTCATACACGATTTCCCCTGGAAGGATAAAGTATAAAAGAGACAAAATTCCCTTCGGAGGATTAAAAATTCCACACTGCCAGGAAGAAGTCCAAAATAAAAATTTCATGAAATGAAAAAATAATAGGTACTATAAATCCGACTACTGCTTCCAATTCAATAGTAGTTTGTCTATGTATTCAACGTCTCTTACGAAAATTACGGATAAACTGTGGTACGTTCATACAATGGAATATTATTCAGCAATAAAAAGAAATGAGCTTGCAAGCCATGAAAAGATGTAGAGGAACCTTAGCATGTTGCTAAGTGAAAGAAGCCAGCCTGAAAAGGCTACAAACTGTATGATTCCAGCTACCTGACATTGTGGAAAAGGCAAAACTATGGAGACAATAAAAATCAATGGTTGTCAGGGGCTTGGGTGGGGGATAAGGGGGAGGGAGAGATGAACAGGTAGGGCACAGGACATTTTTAGGGCAGTGAAACTACTCTGCATCAAACAACAATGGTAGATACACGTCATTATGCATTTGTCAAAGCCCAGAGAATGTACAACACAGAGTGAACCCTAAGGTAAATGATGGACTTTAGGTAATTCTAATTCATCCATATTGGCTCATCAATTGCGACAAATGTACTGCACTAATGCAAGATGGTAAAAATAGGGGAGACGAGGGTGAAGGAGGCACAAGGGAGTATGTGGGAATTCTCTGTGTTTTTCATTCAATTTTTCTATAAACCTAAAACTGCCCCCAAATAATAAAGTCTATTTAAAAAATTAACCAAGGCTGATGTGGTAGAGTGTTTAAAGTGATGGCTAAGTGATTAGTTACCAAAAATCAGTGGGTTATATTGGAGCACAGAAATGAAATCTGGTGATGGGATTTCCCTGGCGGTCCAATGGTTAAGACTCCGAGCTGCCACTGCAGGGGGTGTGGGTTCCATCCCTGGTCGGGGAACTAAGATCCTGCATGCCTCACGGCCGAAAGAAAAAAAATAAAGAAATGAAATCTGGTGAGTTTCCTTTCTGATCTTTGAATGATACTTAAGGTTAAATCGATGTACTGTATATTTCTCCCAAGACAGCGTGGGCAACGTGGCCGATTTCTCTCTCCTACGTGCTTCATTCCCCATTCTCGCCTGATTCCATCCGCTCATTCACTGTAATTTATATTTATATTTAGGTCTTTTATTGCGTGGGCGTGAGTGGTAGAATCACGGAATCATAATTGCCTCAAGCTGCAACTTCTAGGAACGGAACTATTTCATATCTGGATGTTCTTAAGAGCCGATTTCTTCAAGTGAGATGGTTCTTTTGGAAACCTGCTAATTCTAAAAGGCCTTATAGTCGTCCTGGAAATTTATGCGTCCTGGAAATTAGTGCGGCCAAATAAATAAATAAACTCAATTATTCTTTCTTTCAGACTGAGCAATTGCAAGCTTGAACCTTTAACTCCATTGCTCAAAGTCGGCCAAATCTACAGAAAGGAGGCTGTCAGTTCTCTGCACTTCCCCCTCGGCATCCTTCCGTCACCACCGCCAGCACAACCGTCACCACCATCACCTAGTTGTTAACACTTGTCAAGTGCTCACTCTGTGTTAGGAACTGCATTAGGTACACACAGTCCATCACTTACAAATCTTCCAAAGGCATGAATCTACAGTGGGGGGAGAAAAAAAGATGAATCCTAGGAAACAATTTTCAGAAAGTAGCAGATGGAGGAAGAAAGAAGGAGAAGGGGAAAAAAAAAAACCTCCTCTTCCTTCTCTTGGCAAATGATAATATTTTTACCCTCGCAGATGGCGCCTCCCTGGAACCCCGTCAGCGGCAGCAAAGGCAGACTCCTTTGGACCGCCTGGTGCTTTTCCCGGTGGCTTTCACTTTTTCCAGACCTTTGACTTACTGATCTACCTTGGGATGGATAGTTTTAGGAACCTGTGGTGGTTTTAGGAGCTGGTAAAGGGATCAAGCCGGCTACAGCAGAAGAGGCGAGGAGAGGAGGGAAAGGGAAGGAATTGGTGGTATGCAGGAGGAGTATTATGATGTGGGAGAGAGAGAGGGAAAGGGAGGGAGAGAGACAGATGGAGCGAGAAGAGAGAGGGGAAAGGGGAGAGGTCGATTTTGAGTCTCCCCCAAGAAAACAGCATCCTATACAACGGACAAACCACGTGCGGAATTTCCTGCCTGCAGAGCAACGCTGCTGAACCCAGATGCAGCGTTCGTGTCCACATACTGTCACACATGTCCAGCCACAGCTCCAAACTGAACTTTAAAAAGACACAGGTCTGTGATTAGCTTAAAAAGGAGCTTTCTGGTGGTATTTTTTTCCATATGCATAAAATTCCCCTATTTCACAATACTCTCAAAACACTGGGGGAAATTTAAAAGCATGTTGCACTTACCAAGGGATACACGTTGGCACTGTCATCCTTTTGGAACAAAATGTCCTCGGTGGCAGTGGAGACCAGTGACACCTTAGGGATCCTTGCTTTGGGCTGGAATTCTTTTTCTTTTTTCTCATTTACGTATAATACTCTTTTTTCTTTTCTCCCTTCTCTCTTTTCTGGCTCCAAGTCTCCCCTTTCTGGTTCCAAGTCTCTCCTTTCTTGTCCCAATTCATCTTGGGGCCTCGGGTCGGTTCCCTCTGCAAGCTCGCCTGAAGGCTGCTTTCCAGGGGAACTAAGCTGTTGTTCCGCAGAAGTGGTTAGATCCAAATCAAGAAACTCTAATTGTGAGACCACGCTTCTTGGAAGTTCGAGTGTTTCCAAAAGCTCTGATTGTAATGAATGCTTTGACTCTCTACCACTATAGGTTTTCTTAAAAAAGAAATAAAAAGGAGATTGTGATTCCAAATACAGTACATGCTGCTACATGCCCTCATTTAGTTTCCTTTCTCTTCCTAATCAGCCAGTCTTAGTGTTAGCCTCACATCGGAATTATGAAGCACTTTTTAAAAAGAGCCTGGGACATTCTGTACTCAAATAACGTGAATCGTGGGCGTGTCAGGTTTATCCTTGGCCTACTAGCAGACCCACAACAGCAAAATTATTCTTCTAAGTGGCACTGGTGGCCTCCAGAACCACCACAGAGCCACAGAGAGTCACTTCTCCTTGGACCAGAGGTGATTTCTACAGGCTGTTTAGACAAGCACACTCCAGCTAACCCCTGTCCTTTAAGTCAGCCCTGGTACACACCTCCTCCAGGAAGCTTTCCCTGATCATCCTCCAAGCTGGGTCAAGCCGGCCTTTATATAGATACATATCTCCTAGGTACCGCTCAATCACTGCACTTAGTTTTATAATGTTTGCCTCCCTACAAACCCTAGAGCTCCTTAAGAAAATGGATTGTGTCTTACTTGGTTTTATATCCGCAGAGCCTGGCAGGTAAGTGGGTAACAAGCATTCAATTAATGATTAGGAACGAATGAATGAACAAACGAATGATTTAATGAATGAAAATTCCTACTTACTGGGAGTGTTCCTGACAAGACTGATTGGGAATCAGTTGGTGTAAGTCTCTCCAAACTGATCATGGACTTGGTGATTTCTTGGGGCTTCACTGTGGTTTCTTCCTGTGCTCCTGCAGCCTCCTCCTCTTCTTCTCCAACAGCCTCCTCCTCCTTCCCAAATTCTTCCCCCTCTTCCTCTCCCTCCCTTTCCTCTTCCTCCTCTTGCTCCCCCACTCTCTTCTCCCCTTCCCCTTCCCCCTCCTCCTCCCCCTCCTCCTGAGACCCTCTCCATGCTAATGTGTTATCTTCTTTTAATTCCTGTTGCATATTTTCTAGCCCTTCATCATTTGGATATTTTTCTTCTTCTTCTTCATCTTCTCCTTCTTCCATTTCTATTTCTCCATATTCTTCTGTTTCTTCCAGTGGGCTTTCCTCTGCATCTGACATTCTTCTCTTTGGAGATGTCTCTAGAGAAATTTTGAGCATAATAATCAGCAGGGCCCTCTGTTTTCCATTTTGATTTCCTGGTCCACAAACCTATCAATGAAATGTGCAATACCAGTTCTGTTCCTTTCCATGGGAATAAAAAGAATGCCATACTCCCGGGAAAGCCTGTCTCAAATCTTTAAAAATACTGATCCCGGGCCTCATCTTTCTGAGAATAATTTTAGAGCCCTCTAACTCAGTTTATATATATTCATATTCCCACAGGCAGCAAAATGATAACCCAGGCATTAGCAACAATTCTAATAATACGAATAAGGGAAGAAGCAGGTACTTTAGCGGTTAAAAGTGCTGGCTTTCCAGTCAGCCTCTCCTGGCATTGAATCCCAGTTCCACCACTCAGTTGCTCTGTGACCTTGGGCAAGTCACTTTACCCCTCGGAGTCTAAATCTGCTCACAGGCAAAATTAAAATGATAACCCTAAATTCTGGGGGTGTTGTGAAGATTAGATGAAATGACATATGTAAAATGCTCGAGCTACAGCACAGAGTGCTTGAGAAATGGTAGCAGTCTAGAAAGTGAAAAAGCCTAACATAGTCTCTCGTTTATTCCTTACAGCAAACTTAAGAGTCTGAAGCTCTGAGAGGTGAAGTGACTTATTCAAGATCATACAGCGAGTAAGAAGCAGACCTCTCAATGTTCAGTTCCGCCATCTGAAAAATTATTGCTAAGATTTCAAGTCTAGGGCCCTTAGTACAGAGCCTCTTCCGACTGCCAAACTTTGCCAAATTCTTCATGGGGGGTGCGGGGAGCAGGTGTGTGCGTCCGTGGGGGCACAAAGCCTAGGCGTGGCCCCTTCCTCCAGCTCAGGTCTCCCTGGAGCTGCCCCAGGTCGAGCCCAGGTGGGGTGAGCGCCCCCCAAGAGGCACCAGGCCCCTCCTTGCCGGGGCCCCCGCCCCTGACTCACAGAGCACGCCCACCCTGGTTCTCAAAGGCCGGGTGGGGTCTTCCCGCCGCGTGAACCCCTTATCCACCTCTCGGCCTCCAGCTGCCGCCGCTTTCTCCTCCAAGGGCTCCCTAGTTACGGTCGCCACCCAAGCCCCGTCTCCATGGTAATCGCTGCCGCCGGCAGGCGACGGGCCGTAAAGCGAGAAGGCTGGACAGCGGTCACGTGCCCAGAAAGCGGCGGAAGCGGGAGCCGGGAGCTGGTCGAGCTCGCCCCCTGCCGCCGCGACTTGGGAGGTGAAATTGGCTTTCCTCTCACCTCTCCTCTCCTCCCCTCCCCTCCCCTCCCACTCCCCCATGTTTTCCCTTGGTGCCATACCCTGAGAAGCTGCAGCGGCCAATCCTAGCAACTCTGACTTTCTGAAGACTTGACAAAGTTACGTGAAGAAGTCCGAACGGTTTGATAAAATTCTCTTTGTCAAATGCAAACTAAATTTCCCGGTCTCATTGGTGCAGCACACAGCTGTCCTCCCCACCTCCTCGCCCGGGCACTACATACTGTACAGAAAATTTTAGCCAGCTGGGATTAAATGTTTCATAGGTTACGTTATCTTATCACATAACGTTTCTGCTAAACCAGTTTGTTAAATCTATTAGGATGATTCCACCTCAAAGTGTCTCTCCACTAGAATCTCACAAAAGACAGCCCACCTGCGTGGCCATCCTGAGGTTTCTGAAAGGGGGGACTTGCAGGAAACCAGCCAAAGGCACTGATGCAGAAGCCTCTCTGCTGCTATCATTTTAGGAGGATGTGAATGAGTCTCTCTCCATCCCCACCCCACCCTCATACCCGAATGCTGGTTGATGCATTTGCATACATCTCAAAAAAATAAAAGGGATTGCTGGATGGGACAAGCTGTGTTTATTATAGTCTAGGGCTTATAAAAGATTGGAAAACACGTGGAATTAGAAAAACAATTTAAACAGCAAACACTGGTAAACACAGCACGTCTGTGGCTACAAGGGGGGAAATCCAGTGGATATCCGGCTAGAGGACATGGTGTTTTGGGGCAGACACTCAACAGGAAGGCTCTCCAGCCAAGCATGAGGACCCATGGCTGGAAGCACACCCAGCACTGACTCCCGTCAGGGCAAGCTGATGATATCTGTATCTAAGCCAAGCCAATCCAGTCCTGAGGAACCCAAGCATGCCTCAGTAGAATGTGCCAGATGCCCTCTGAAACAGAAAGTGGTCTGCAAGAACTGTGGAAATAAAACACTGTGATACGGTGAAGAGAGAAAAAAAGTAAAACACGGAGGCACTAGGAATCACTGAAACTCACTTTGCCATGTTAAAGAGAGAAAATAAAAGGAAGGAAGGAAGGAGGAATCAGCATTTGCAAGAAGACAGCTCTGCACACGCTGCTGGTTCCCACGAGCAATGTCAACGCACCGTAGCAACCTACAAAAGTGCTGATCCGAGGGCAGGGCCAGGAGATTCAATTAACCTGTATCCAGAGCAGCAATGCTGGGCTTCCCTGGTGGCGCAGCGGTTGCGCGTCCGCCTGCCGATGCAGGGGAACTGGGTTCGCGCCCCGGTCTGGGAGGATCCCACATGCCGCGGAGCGGCTGGGCCCGTGAGCCATGGCCGCTGAGCCTGCGCGTCCGGAGCCTGTCCTCCGCAACGGGAAAGGCC
>NC_041232.1:18467530-18492718 GCF_002837175.3 Physeter macrocephalus | reverse complement strand
CAATGGGAGAGGCCACAACAGTGAGAGGCCCGCGTACCGCAAAAAAAAAAAAAAAAAAGGTGCATATAAGATATATTCTGCAAAAGTACAAGATGATATATGAACAAAGCATTTATCCCAGGACTGTTTATAAATTTCAAAAACTGAAAACACCCAAAATATCCCTCAATAAGGTATTGTTCAAATACAGTATAGTGAATAGCAGTTTGTTTAGTAAAAACAAAACCAAACCAGCAAAGTATGAATCCATTTGAATATATGTCCTAAAAGGTCATATGCGTTGTAAATCAAGTATACTTCAATTTAAAAATAATAATAATTTAAAAATAAATAATAAAAGCTCTAAAAATTCAATAAATAAATAAATAGACATAGGGCTTCCCTGGTGGCGCAGTGGTTAAGAATCCTCCTGCCAATGCAGGGGACATGGGTTCGAGCCCTGGTCCGGGAACATCCCACATGCCGCGGAGCTACTGAGCCCGCGTGCCACAACTACTGAAGCCCGCACACCTAGAGCCCATGCTCTGCAACAAGAGAAGCCAACGCAATGAGAAGCCCGCGCACCGCAACAAAGAGTAGCCCCCATTCGCCGCAACTAGAGGAAGCCGGCGTGAAGCAACAAAGACCCAACGCAGCCAAAAATAATAATATTAATTAATTAATTAATCTAAATAAATAAATAGACATATGTGTTGCTTGGTGCATACAAAGTTTTCTGGAAGATAAACTGTTAACAGTGGTTACTTCCAGAAAGAAGCACCAGCACGCAGTGGGAGAGGCCACAGCGGTGAGAGGCCCGCGTACCACAAAAAAAAAAAAAAAAAAAAAAAAACAGAGCAGCAATGCTGCAGTGCAAACGCAGGTGCAGCCTGAGCGTTTGGAACCCCCATTCACTAAAGGATGATGTCCCAGAGATGCTGTTGGTCAAATCTTGACTTCAGTACAACTGCTAGTTTGTTCTGCCCAACTTTCTATGAGGCTGATCTAACTCCCATCTGAGCTTTGGTTTGAGAAGTTCATAGGAAATTCAGTTGGGGTGATAACATGCTCATATCAACACTGTAAAACTGTTTATTTGGGGGAAAAAAACAAAATTTCTAGAAGAACAAAGTCACATCAGCACCTGCCAGAATAACTCCCGCCCCCCTGCTCCCAATCCAGAGGACTCCCATTTAGGGCCGTGGCCTAATTTGCAAGATGCTAAACACAAAGCAAGTTTTTAACCATGCGTTAATCCCCGAGAGATCACACTTCGAGGCCACAGCGTTTCCGCCACCTGGAAGTTCAGGCTCCCAGCCTCTTCCAGATCCTTGAGCTTCAGGAAGAGAAGAGAAGGAGGAAATGCCCACTAGACCCAAGTCTGGGGCAAGGCAATATGCTTTCCTGTTTCTGTTCCCCGGGGACGATCATCTTTGCAAAGGAATAATGTTGCATCTGGAAGGAAAAAAAAGGAACAGTTTTAAGTTTGGTGGCTCCATTCAGGAAGATCAGAAGTGAGCCATCCTGAGCTTTTCGCCTACATGCTTTCATTCTTTCAAAGCAAACGTCCAGTTAATAAAAGAACCAGAGCGACCAGGGCTCCCTCCACCTCCATACCTGGAATCTCATTCCCGCCACAAGGATTTATCATGAGTTGCTACAGGCAGTCTGGAAATTCCCTTCATTTCCCAAAGACCCCACCTCCTGCCCGCAGCTTTGTGTCTAGCAAACATTCAGTGCACGCTGCAGTGTGAATGAACGGACACGGATACTTTACCCCAGCAGTCCTTTTCCCGCCCAGCGTGTTGGCACGAGTCTAAGCTGGTATTTCTCCCCTCTGCGGATCACTGTCACATTCAGGGGCTTCTGAAAGGAAAATGAGCTCATTTTATGTTCATCCTCCTTAGTACTCAAAGAGATTCAGCCTAGAAGGCTGAGATACTGTCCTTTTTTTTTTTTGGCCGCGCGGCATGTGGGATCTTAGTTTCCCCACCAGGGATCAAACCCACACCTCCTGCAGTGGAGGCGTGAAGTCTTAACCACTGGACCTCCAGGGAAGTCCCACCCACCAGACCGGTAGTAAGGATGCTTATTTTAGGCTTAATTCCTACAACTGGTGAGAATGTGGAGGACGCGGCACTCTGGGGGCAGGCACTTATAAGGGCCTCCCTGGTGGCGCAGTGGTTGAGAGTCCGCCTGCCGATGCAGGGGACACGGGTTCATGCCCCGGTCCGGGAGGATCACACACGCCACGGAGCGGCTGGGCCCGTGAGCCATGGCCGCTGAGCCTGTGCGTCCGGAGCCTGTGCTCCGCAATGGGAGAGGCCACAACAGTGAGAGGCCCGCGTACCGCAAAAAAAAAAAAAAAAAAGGTGCATATAAGATATATTCTGCAAAAGTACAAGATGATATATGAACAAAGCATTTATCCCAGGACTGTTTATAAATTTCAAAAACTGAAAACACCCAAAATATCCCTCAATAAGGTATTGTTCAAATACAGTATAGTGAATAGCAGTTTGTTTAGTAAAAACAAAACCAAACCAGCAAAGTATGAATCCATTTGAATATATGTCCTAAAAGGTCATATGCGTTGTAAATCAAGTATACTTCAATTTAAAAATAATAATAATTTAAAAATAAATAATAAAAGCTCTAAAAATTCAATAAATAAATAAATAGACATAGGGCTTCCCTGGTGGCGCAGTGGTTAAGAATCCTCCTGCCAATGCAGGGGACATGGGTTCGAGCCCTGGTCCGGGAACATCCCACATGCCGCGGAGCTACTGAGCCCGCGTGCCACAACTACTGAAGCCCGCACACCTAGAGCCCATGCTCTGCAACAAGAGAAGCCAACGCAATGAGAAGCCCGCGCACCGCAACAAAGAGTAGCCCCCATTCGCCGCAACTAGAGGAAGCCGGCGTGAAGCAACAAAGACCCAACGCAGCCAAAAATAATAATATTAATTAATTAATTAATCTAAATAAATAAATAGACATATGTGTTGCTTGGTGCATACAAAGTTTTCTGGAAGATAAACTGTTAACAGTGGTTACTTCCAGAAAGAAGCACCAGCAGTTTGGAGTAAGAGAAGAAGACATTTACTTTTATATCTTTCTGTACCATTATTTCTTCTTTACTATGCGTATGTATTATCTTAACAAAAAAATTAAAGTAGGTACAATATATACCAAAGAAAATTACAAATTAAAACAAGATTCATCAAATTTAAAAACTTCTGTACATCAAAGGACACTGTCAACATAGTGAAAAAGCAACGCACAGAATGGGAGAAAATATCTGCAAATCATATATCTGATAAGGGATTAATATCCAGAATATATAAAGAATTCAACAGCAACAACAAACAACTCAATTTAAAAAAGAGCAAAGAACTTAAACAATTCTCCAAAAAAGATATACAAATGGCCAATAAGCACATGAATAGATGGCCTACATCACTCATCATTAGAGAAATGCAAATTAAAACCACAATGAGGTATCACCTTATACCCATTAGGATGGCTATTATTTTAAAAAAGAAGAAAATAACAGGAGTTAGTGAGGATGTGGAGAAATCGTAACCCTTGTACACCGCTGGTGGGAGTGTAAAATGGTGCAGCCACTATGGAAAATAGCATGACTATTCCTTAAAAAACTGAAAATCCAGATCCTTGAGCTTCAGGAAGAGAAGAGAAGGAGGAAATGCCCACTAGACCCAAGTCTGGGGCAAGGCAATATGCTTTCCTGTTTCTGTTCCCCGGGGACGATCATCTTTGCAAAGGAATAATGTTGCATCTGGAAGGAAAAAAAAGGAACAGTTTTAAGTTTGGTGGCTCCATTCAGGAAGATCAGAAGTGAGCCATCCTGAGCTTTTCGCCTACATGCTTTCATTCTTTCAAAGCAAACGTCCAGTTAATAAAAGAACCAGAGCGACCAGGGCTCCCTCCACCTCCATACCTGGAATCTCATTCCCGCCACAAGGATTTATCATGAGTTGCTACAGGCAGTCTGGAAATTCCCTTCATTTCCCAAAGACCCCACCTCCTGCCCGCAGCTTTGTGTCTAGCAAACATTCAGTGCACGCTGCAGTGTGAATGAACGGACACGGATACTTTACCCCAGCAGTCCTTTTCCCGCCCAGCGTGTTGGCACGAGTCTAAGCTGGTATTTCTCCCCTCTGCGGATCACTGTCACATTCAGGGGCTTCTGAAAGGAAAATGAGCTCATTTTATGTTCATCCTCCTTAGTACTCAAAGAGATTCAGCCTAGAAGGCTGAGATACTGTCCTTTTTTTTTTTTGGCCGCGCGGCATGTGGGATCTTAGTTTCCCCACCAGGGATCAAACCCACACCTCCTGCAGTGGAGGCGTGAAGTCTTAACCACTGGACCTCCAGGGAAGTCCCACCCACCAGACCGGTAGTAAGGATGCTTATTTTAGGCTTAATTCCTACAACTGGTGAGAATGTGGAGGACGCGGCACTCTGGGGGCAGGCACTGGGGCTACAGATTTGGTACCGTCTTCCTGGAAGAACACAACTGCCCCCAGCAACAACAAAGCATCTTTAAAAGGTGCATATAAGGGCTTCCCTGGTGGCGCAGTGGTTGAGAGTCCGCCTGCCGATGCAGGGGACACGGGTTCATGCCCCGGTCCGGGAGGATCACACACGCCACGGAGCGGCTGGGCCCGTGAGCCATGGCCGCTGAGCCTGTGCGTCCGGAGCCTGTGCTCCGCAATGGGAGAGGCCACAACAGTGAGAGGCCCGCGTACCGCAAAAAAAAAAAAAAAAAAGGTGCATATAAGATATATTCTGCAAAAGTACAAGATGATATATGAACAAAGCATTTATCCCAGGACTGTTTATAAATTTCAAAAACTGAAAACACCCAAAATATCCCTCAATAAGGTATTGTTCAAATACAGTATAGTGAATAGCAGTTTGTTTAGTAAAAACAAAACCAAACCAGCAAAGTATGAATCCATTTGAATATATGTCCTAAAAGGTCATATGCGTTGTAAATCAAGTATACTTCAATTTAAAAATAATAATAATTTAAAAATAAATAATAAAAGCTCTAAAAATTCAATAAATAAATAAATAGACATAGGGCTTCCCTGGTGGCGCAGTGGTTAAGAATCCTCCTGCCAATGCAGGGGACATGGGTTCGAGCCCTGGTCCGGGAACATCCCACATGCCGCGGAGCTACTGAGCCCGCGTGCCACAACTACTGAAGCCCGCACACCTAGAGCCCATGCTCTGCAACAAGAGAAGCCAACGCAATGAGAAGCCCGCGCACCGCAACAAAGAGTAGCCCCCATTCGCCGCAACTAGAGGAAGCCGGCGTGAAGCAACAAAGACCCAACGCAGCCAAAAATAATAATATTAATTAATTAATTAATCTAAATAAATAAATAGACATATGTGTTGCTTGGTGCATACAAAGTTTTCTGGAAGATAAACTGTTAACAGTGGTTACTTCCAGAAAGAAGCACCAGCAGTTTGGAGTAAGAGAAGAAGACATTTACTTTTATATCTTTCTGTACCATTATTTCTTCTTTACTATGCGTATGTATTATCTTAACAAAAAAATTAAAGTAGGTACAATATATACCAAAGAAAATTACAAATTAAAACAAGATTCATCAAATTTAAAAACTTCTGTACATCAAAGGACACTGTCAACATAGTGAAAAAGCAACGCACAGAATGGGAGAAAATATCTGCAAATCATATATCTGATAAGGGATTAATATCCAGAATATATAAAGAATTCAACAGCAACAACAAACAACTCAATTTAAAAAAGAGCAAAGAACTTAAACAATTCTCCAAAAAAGATATACAAATGGCCAATAAGCACATGAATAGATGGCCTACATCACTCATCATTAGAGAAATGCAAATTAAAACCACAATGAGGTATCACCTTATACCCATTAGGATGGCTATTATTTTAAAAAAGAAGAAAATAACAGGAGTTAGTGAGGATGTGGAGAAATCGTAACCCTTGTACACCGCTGGTGGGAGTGTAAAATGGTGCAGCCACTATGGAAAATAGCATGACTATTCCTTAAAAAACTGAAAATAGGGCTTCCCTGGTGGTGCAGTGGTTAAGAATCCCCCTGCCAATGCAGGGGACACGGGTTCGTACCCTGGTCCAGGAAGATCCCACATGCCACGGAGCAACTAAGCCCATGAGCCACAACTACTGAGCCTGCGCTCTAGAGCCCATGAGCCACAACTACTGAGGCCCGCACGCCTAGAGCCCGCGCTCCGCAACAGGAGAAGCCACCGCAATGAGAAGGCCGCACACTGCAATGAAGAGTAGCCCCCGCTCGCCACAACTAGAGAAAGAAGCCCGCGCACAGCAACAAAGACCCAGCACACCCAAAATAAATAAATAAATAAATTTTTAAAGAAATTGAAAATAGAATAACCATATCAACCTGCAATTAAACATATGGGTATATACCCAAAGAGCTGAAAGCAGGGACTCAAACAGGTATTTGTATACCCATTTCATAGTAGCATTATTCACCAAAATGGTGAATAGCATTATAGCCAAAAGGTAGAAGCAACCCAAGTGGCCATCAATGGATTATAGGATAAACAAAATGTAGTATATACACACAGAAGAATATTATTCAGCCTTTTTTTTTTTAATATAAATTTATTTATTTTTGGCTGCATTGGGTCTTCGTTGCTGCACACAGGCTTTCTCCAGTTGTGGCGAGCGGGGGCTACTCCTTGTTGCGGTGCGCGGGCTTCTCATTGCGTTGGCTTCTCTTGTTGCAGAGCACGGGCTCTAGGTGTGCAGGCTTCAGTAGTTGTGGCACGCGGGCTCAGTAGCTCCACGGCATGTGGGATGTTCCCGGACCAGGGCTCGAACCCAGGTCCCCTGCATTGGTAGGCAGATGCCCAACCACTGTGCCACCAGGGAAGTCCCTATCATTCAGCCTTAAAAAGGAAATTCTGACACATGTAACAACCTGGATGGACCATGAAGACGTTATGCTAAGTGAAACACATGAGTCACAAAAGGACAAATATAGTATGATTCCACTTAGAGGGCTGTATATAGAGCGGTCACATTCATAGAGACAGAAAGTAGATTAGTGGTTGCCAGAACCTTGGGGAGATGGGAATGACTAGCTAGTGTTTAATGGGTAGAGCTTCAGTTTGGGAAGATGAAAAAGTTCTAGAGACGGTGGTGGAGATGGCTGCCGAACAATGTGAATGTACTTAATGCCACTTAAAAATGGTAAATTCTATGTTATGTATATTTTACCATAATTTTAAAACATTAAGGCAGATCTATCAATGGGATCTCTGAATCAGAAGAAATAAAGCATGATGAAAGACAAAAAAAGATGCCATTTTTCACGTCTATTGTCATAGAATAAAAGACTGACAACACAGTTGGGGAGGGGTCAAGAAATAAGCACTCACGCTACTGGAGAGAACACGAACTAACGCAAGCTTCTGGGAGGACACCTCGACGACACCTATCAAAGCAGTAAATGTGCATTGCCTTTAACCCAGTAATTCCACTTCTAGAAATCTCTGACAGAAACCCTCACACAAGACAAGAATATTCACGACACCACTATTTGTGGTGGCCAAATACTGGCAACGGCTTAAATGTCCAGGATGGGGGGCTGGTTAAACGAACGATGAGAAACAAGCCAGGTAATATGGTACATGTGTACCGATACACGTGTACCAACATGGAAATCCCTTCAAAGGGGGAAACATCCAGAACAGTACATAGAGCAGGTCTTATTTGTGACTTCTTTTCCAAAAAGCAATCACTGTAGACATACACACCCACACCCAGAAAATGTGTGAGAGCTTCACTGATGTGCTTCCAGTTCTGGAAATGATGGCCCTGGGAGAGCTAGAAATCTAGAAGGTTTCTACCTATGGCACATCCTAAATGTCTTTCTGATTTGCCCACTTGCACCTCCAGCCCATTCGTCAAAGACACCATCATCTCTCGACCTGGCTGCTAAAACTCTGTCAGCCCTCCAATCAGCTCTCTACCTGGCCTCTGGAGAAATCTTTTCAAGGCACGAAGCTACTTACAGCTGTTATTCTCCAGCTTGGAAGAGTGCACGGCTCTCTACTGCTGCTCGGGAACGATGAAGAAGGGCCCTGCCTCCTCCCCTCTCCCCCTCTTCCTTGCTCTGGGTTCCAATCAGCCTTCTCTGACCCTCTCACCTCAGGGCCTTGACCCTGCTGGTGGGCTCCTCTCCCTGCCGGTCTTGATAAACTTCAATACACTTAGAGGCCACGTCTTCAGGAACACTCTCCTTCAACCCCAAACTACATCAGAACCCCACTATTTGCTCTCCTGGCCCCCTTGAACTGTCCCTTCATAGCACTCATTGGAGTGTACAATTACACATCTGTCATTATTTGATTAATGCTCATCTCCCCCACCAAAATGTTCCTGCGGACCCTTGGTTGACCTGTTTTGTTCCCTGTTGTAGCACCTGCACCTTGCCCAGGACTCAGAGCAGGGAAGGTACTACAAGGGAGGGAGAAATCCAGGACTTTTAGTCTTACTTGAAATACGTTCGCATTGTGTGATTTTTTTTTCACAATAAAAACACATTATTTTTATTATTGAAATATAATTCATATACAATAAATTCACCATTTTAAAGTATAGAATTCAGAGACTTGTCCAACCATCACCACTAACTAATTTCAGAGCGTTCCCATCACCCAAAAAGAAACCCCATACCCATTAGCAGTCACTCCCCATTCCCTCCTCCCCCAGCCCCTGGCAACCACCAATCTGCTTTCTGTCTCTGCTTTCTGTGCATTTGCCTATTCCGGACATTTCGGAATTCTAAAATATGTGGCCCTTTCTGGGACTTCCCTGGTGGCACAGTGGTTAAGAATCCGCCTGCCAATGCAGGGGACATGGGTTCAATCCCTGGTCAGTGAAGATCCCACATGCCGCAGAGCAACTAAGCCCGTGCACCACAACTACTGAGCCTGCGCTCTAGAGCCCGTGAGCCACAACTACTGAAGCCTGCAATGCCTAGAGCCTGTGTTCCACAACAAGAGAAGCCACCGCAGTGAGCAGCCCGCGCAATGCAACGAAGAGTAGCCCCTGCTCGCCACAACTAGAGAAAGCCCGTGTGCAGCAATGAAGACCCAACACGGACAAAAATAAATAAATAAAATAAATAAATTTAAATAAATAAATAAATAAATAAAATATGTGGCCCTTTCTGTTTGGCTTCTTTCACTTACCAGAAATCCTTTGAAGGTTCGTTAATGTTATAGCATATTTGTACACCAATCCTTTTTATGGCTGAATAAAATACACATTATTATTATTTTTTTTTTTGTGGTACGCGGGCCTCTCACTGTTGTGGCTCTCCCGTTGCGGAGCACAGGCTCCGGACGCGCAGGCTCAGCGGCCATGGCTCACGGGCCCAGACGCTCCGCGGCATGTGGGATCTTCCCGGACCGGGGCACGAACCCGCGTCCCCTGCATCGGCAGGCGGATTCTCAACCACTGCGCCACCAGGGAAGCCCAAATACACATTATTTTTATAATAAAGAAAAATTATTTTAATTTAAGGGTTTTTTTCCTTTGAAAATATATGCATTCCAGAAACTCACCTTTAGAAAATTATCTAAAGAAACAGAGATTGGTCTGCAAGAGTGTTAATTTTCAGGTTCCCATAAAATTGGAAAGTACCTAAAAGTCTAACAATAGAATGCTGTGGGGTTTTAAAAAACTTTTTTTTAATTCACAGAGAAGAGACCATGGAAACCCAGACCCCTGATTCTCAAGCTGGGCTCTGGTTCCAGGTGCACCCGGGGCCCTGAGGGCGTGAGGTCCCCCCATCCCCTCTAGCTTATCCCAGCAGCTCAGCTTTTATCTGTTTGATGTATTGGAATTCCCCAGGAAATTTCACTTGAAGAAAAGGTTCTGTTGTTAGAAAACGTTCAATGACTACTTTTCTAAGGAAGGCCTTAGACAGTATTATTAACTACAGTCACCACGCTATGCACTCTGCTATACGGTAATACTCTATGCATATCTGACAGTGGCTAGAGAGTAAATCTTCAAAGTCTTCATCACAAGAAAAAAATGTGTAACTATGTACGGTGAGATGTGAACTAGCCTTACTGTGGCAATCATTTCCCAATATATGCAAATACTGAATTACTATGTTGTACACCTGAAACTAATATCGTGTTATTTGTCAGTTATACCTCGGGTTTTTTTTTTTTTTTTAAAGGATTTACAGGCCTATAAAGAGCCTAAGAATATATTTAACTGGAAAAGACAAATTAAGAACCAGTAGCTATTATGAGTAATCACCAAAAACTGGAAAACCACCTAAATGCCCCACACTGGGAAATGGATGAAGAGTCTGGGGCTCATTACACAGTGGAGCACCACTCAGCAGTGAAAAGGGAAGAACTACAGATGCACGTGACAACGTGGAAGAACGGCGGATTCACGACACTGGGGGAAAGTAGCCAGACTGAAAGGGCTTTACACTCTGCAGTTTCATTTATATGACATTCTGGAAAAGGTAAAGCTACAGCACAGATCAGTGATGTCCGGGGGATGGGGGTGCAGGGAGGGCTTAACTACAAAAGCATGAGGTCATTTCGGGCTGTAGAACTGCTCTGTGTCTTCATGTGGTGACATTTACATAACTACATACAGTTGACAAAATTCACAGTACTGGACACTGAAAAGGGGGAATGCTGCTGTGGGTCAATTAGACCTTAATGAAAGCAACCAGTAGCTCTGTGTGCTGATGTATGAAGGACACACAGTTGGAAAGTGGCTGCCTTTGGAGGACAGGAAATGCACCTGGAGGAGAGGGAGGTTTTTCATTCCATGTGCTTTGGTTCTGTTTTTACCATGTGTATGTATTACCTCTACCAGGAAAAAAAAAAAAAGACGTATTTACAAAGCAAACCACTAACAATGAGCCCAGACAACTACAAAGTTTAAAAGTATGTGCAGCAAGGTACCCAAGAGATGTGAGTAAACTATGACACACTAGCAAGCCGGGGGTGGGGTGGGGAGGAAGGAGTGAAAAACAGAGACTTTGGGTAAACATAACAGAATGAACCTGCATCTGCATCATCTCTAGAAATCTCACTAAAATGATGATGGGACAGTAAAGAGGTAACAAAGGTACCATGCCACAAGGATAAGTTCTTTGAAATTCCTTCCTTCTACAGCTAAAGCCTAATTCCCCTCCCTTTGAGCGTAGGCTGGACTTCGTCGCTTCTAACGAGAAAAGCGGAAGTGAGAGTGTGAATCTTCAGAGGCTGACTCAGAGCAGGTGCTGCTGACTCCTCTCTGCTCTCGCGTGGACCGCCCAGTCTTGGGGAGGTCAGCCAGCACGCTGTGGGGCGCTCAGGCAGCACCGTGGAGAGGCCCTCGTGATGAGGAACTGAAGCCTCCTGCCAACAGCCATGTGAGTGAGGGATCTTGGAAACAGATTCTCTAACCTCAGTCAAGCCCTCAGATGACTACAGCCTCCGCTTATATCTTGACCACAACCTCATGAGAGACCCTGAGCCCAAACCACCCAGCTACATGGCTCCTGGACACTGCCTGACCCCCCCAAACTGTATGAGATAATAAATGCTTGATGCTTCAAGCTGCTAAAGCTCTGGGGTGATTTCTCACTCACCAATAATACACTCTTTATGGCCAGGGGTTAAAGGAAAGCAGAGCAGGAACAAATCCCTGGATTTGTTCCGGGGAACCCAGAAAGGCTCCGAACAAACAGACCAAAGAAACAGAATAAAGAATCGCACACATAAGAATTATATAACAGGGCTTCCTTGGTGGCGCAGTGGTTGGGAGTCCGCCTGCCAATGCAGGGGGACACGGGTTCGAGCCCTGGTCCGGGAGGATCCCACATGCCGCGGAGCGGCTGGGCCCGTGCGCCACAACTGCTGAGCCTGCGCTCTAGAGCCCGCGTGCCACAACTGCTGAGCCCACGTGCCACAACTGCTGCAGCCCGCGTGCCTAGAGCCTGTGCTCCGCGACGGGAGAGGCCACCGCAATGAGAAGCCTGCGCACCGCAACGGAGAGTAGCCCCCGCTCGCCGCAACTAGGGGAAGCCCGCGCCCAGCAGCGAAGACCCAACACAGCCAAAAATAAATAAATAAAATAAATAAATTTATTTAAAAAAAAAAAAAAGAATTACATAACAGAGGTGGTAATATAAATGAGTGGGTAAAGTACTAACTTTTCAATAAATGGTGTTGGGACAACTACTGTCCATTTGGGGAAAAAAATTAAGTTTGGTGCCCTGCCTCACACCATTCAGAAAACTAATTTCACATGAGCTATAAACCCAAGAGAAATGAAAACATATGACCACACACAAACTTACACAGAATGTGCACAGAAATATTACTCTACAATAATAGCGAAAAAGTGGAAACAATCTAAATATTCATCAACTGATGAATGGATAAATAAAATATATCTATCCATACAACAGGATATTATTCGGTCATAAAAAAGAATGAAGTCCTGGGATCCCCTGGTGGCGCAGTGATTAAGAATCTGCCTGCCAACGCAGGGGACACAGGATGGAGCCCTGGTCCAGGAAGATCGCACATGCCGCGGAGCAACTAAGCCTGTGCGCCCCAACTACTGATCCTGCGTTCTAGAGCCCGCAAGCCACAACTACTGAGCCCGCATGCCACAACTACTTTAGCTTTCACGCCTAGAGCCCATGCTCTGCAACAAGAGAAGCCACCGCAATAAGAAGCCTGCACACCGCAACGAAGAGTAGCCCTCGCTCGCCGCAACTAGAGAAAGCCTGCGCGCCGCAAGGAAGACACGACGCAGTCAAAAACAAATACATAAATAAATAAATTTATTTTAAAAAAAACGAATGAGTTCCTTACACATGCTACAACATGGATGAACCCTGAAAACACTATGCTAAGTGAAAGTAGTCATAAAATACCACATATCGTATGATCCCATTTATATAAAATGTCCAGAATAAGCAAGTCCATAGAGGTAGAAAGTAGTTTAGTGGTTGCCAGGGGCCGGTGTATATGGGGGGAATAGGGAGTGACTGCTAATAGGTACAAGGCTTTTCGAGGTGATGAAAATGTTCTAAAATTGATTGCGGTGATGGTTGCACAACTCTATGAATAGACTAAAAACGACTGGATTATGCACTTTAAATGGATGACCTATAAGTTATGTGAATTGTACGTCAATTAAACTGTTATAAAAAACAATAATAGGGAATTCTCTGGCAGTCCATTTGTTAGGACTCCGAGCTTCCACTGTAGGGGGCCCAGGTTTGATCCCTGGTCAGGGAACTAAGATCCTGCAAGCTGCACGGTGTGGCCAAAATAAATAAATAAATAAATAAATAAATAATAAAAGATACATTCCAGATGGATTAAAGAAAAGCTAAAGACAAAAGTACTAGAAGAATTTCTTTGAGAAGACACAAAATGCCAAAGCCATAAAGCAAAAAACGGATTTTCAAGTCAAAACTGAATTGGACAAAAACAAAATTCTAAACTTCCACATAAGTACAAACTTGATGAAGGTGTCAGTCAGTGCAGAAATGAGGGCCTGACCTCAAGCAGGGCGCCAACACTGGCCAACTGTTTCTCGGCCCGATGCCTGCCTTCTGATGAGTTACACATGGATGAGCAGTGTGGCCAAGCGGGGGCTGAGGGGGTGCAAGACAAACCAAGACTTGTCGGTTGAACTGAAGATTTCATTTGGGAACCAAAAACTTTAGTAATTTCTCTGGACTTTGAGCCCCATATTTCTCCTGCAAAGTATAGATCTTTGCCAAAAAAAGTTTTGTTGGGGTTACAATACTGAGAAACAAGATGAGATGGTTACGTGGAAGTGTTTTTTAATGGCATATTCTGCCAGAAACTAGAAGGCTGCAGCCAATTTTGAATTTCAACTTTTATTATATCTTTAAGGAATGAAATTATCAAAAGGCACACAAATCAACTTCTAATATACTACCGTTTGAACAGTACTACACTATTACGCACTGTACTGTATTTCTTTATTTTAATCCTCAGGTATGGTTTTGGCAGCAAAGAGCCCTGTAATATTAATAAATTTAACAAAATGGATATCTAAGTGAATTTAAAAAAAAAACTTTCAAGTAATCAAAGTTACCATAAAGAAAAGTTAAAGGAAAAGGAGCTAATCAGGAGAGACATATGCAATGTGTAAACAGGCAAAGATTTAATATACAGGATATAGAAAGAGTTCTTACAAATCAATTTTTAAAAAGGACAAATAACCCAATAGAAAATAAGTGGGAAAAAAGACTAACAGACAATTCATAGAAATGGTACTCAATCTCACTGGTAATCAGGAAAATACAAATTAAAACAAGATGGCATTTTAGCACAGTTATTAAAAGATCAATAATAGAGTACTGCTGATGATATGATACACAGTTGACCCTTGAACAACATGGGTTTGAACTGCTTAGGTTTGCTTACATGTGAATTTTTTTCAATAAATACAGTACTGCACAATCTGTGGATACGGAGGGCCAACCACGGGACTTGAGCATCTACAGATTCTGGTATCTGCACTGGTCCTGAAACCAATCCCCCGTGGATACTGAGGGACGACTGGACTCACGTACTGTTGGTCAGGGTACAAATTCATAAAACTTTTTCAAATTACCTATAAAAATCTTAAGTGTGCATTTGCTGAGAGCTTGTAATTCTACTTCCAGGTGTGCACAGTTGTGAACAAGTATGCACAACTATTCACACTGGCATAAAACTGGAAACGAACAAGACGTCCACTGATAAAGCAGGGGGTGGACAAACTTCGATCCATTCATGCCATGGAGTGCTATGCAGCAGTGAAAAAGAGCGAGGTGTGTGCCCAGATGAAAAGATCTCTAAGAAACCTTGTTAAATGAAAACGGGGATAGGAAGCAGGAGAGGGGTTATTTAGACAGGGTGGCTGGAAAGGTCTCACTGAGAAGGTGGCATTTGTACAAGAGGAGGGAGGGAAGGAAGGAAGGTGAGGGGGTAAGGGAAGAAGATTAGCATTCTAGGCACAGAGAACAGCAAACGAGAAGGCCCTGAGCGGGGACTGTGCCTGAGAAACAGCACTCTGAGGGCAGCCGTCAAAGGCCCCAGCCACGTTTCCTGGCCCCGGCAATTCTAGGGTTACTGGTCAGATGCCACGTAATACCTCCAACTCACCCCCTCACTGTGCTGGACCACACTGCCAATGTTCTGCAGCGACTGGAAGTTTTGGGTGTTCACAGAGCCAAACTCCACTATCTCGTCATCTACTTGCAGACCCTAAAGAGAGAAGGGAAAACAGAAAATCAGGCTAGAGGTTAAATGTTCTTCTGGTGTTCTTTACCCTCCCATACGTTCCCAATTTAATAAGCGTGTTTTCTACAGGGGAGAACGGCAGGCGCGATGCAAAGAGGCTGGGATTTAGATACCTCGGGCAGGGAGGGGCGGTGGATAACTGGGCCACCTCCTCCGGGGGTTCCTCCAGGGGCAGATCTAATAAAAGGTGGCCAGGTCTGCCCAGTGGCTGAGAAAAGCTGGCAGTTGTATAGGCCTGAAGGAAAATGGGGAAAAGCTCTCTGGGGTCCTGACCCAGGTTTGGGGGCAAGTAGAGGCAGGCCCATCTGGCCTATTTTGTTCAGGGGTCAGAATTTAGACGCACTGGCCCTAAAAGCCCCCAGGCAAGCAGCCACGGGCACAACACGGACCCAGGACTAGAGTGATCCTGTCACTCTAAGAGCACAGATCACAATTCACCCATCCCTTCAACAAATACTCGTCGCAGGCTGACGACAGCTCTGTGCCAGATGCTGTGCACACAGTGGTGAATAAAAGAGAGCTTGTGTATAACCCGCAGTCTTGTGATCACTAAAGACGACTGGCAGGACCCAGGTCCACCTTCTAGAAGCTGTGCGTCCTGGCACGAGGTACTTCAGGTCTTTGAGGCTTTTCCTCATGGGTGAAATGGGGTAGATTAGTACCTACCCCAGAGAACGGCTGTGGGATTAAATATTACATGCAGGGCCACATACACCAAGGGGGGAAAGTGGTGGGAGATGGTGCGATGAGTTGGGAGATTGGGATTGACATGTATCCACTAATAAGTATAAAATGGATAACTAAGAAGAACCCGCTGTATAAATAATAAATAAACAAAATAAAATTCAAAAAAAAACTAGACTGGGCTTCCCTGGTGGCGCAGTGGTTGAGAGTCCGCCTGCCGATGCAGGGGACACGGGTTCGCGCCCCGGTCCGGGAAGATCCCACGTGCCGCGGAGCGGCTGGGCCCGTGAGCCATGGCCGCTGAGCCTGCGCGTCCGGAGCCTGTGCTCCGCAACGGGAGAGGCCACAACAGTGAGAGGCCCGCGTACCGCAAAAAAACCAAACAAACAAAAACAAAGACTAGACTAAGGCTGAACAACAACAACAACAAAAAATGCAGGTACACATAAAAATTTGTACATCATGTTCACGGTAGCATTATTCAAAATGGCCAAAAAATGGAAACTGAGGAATAGATAAACAAAGCGTGGTCTATCCAGACAGCACATTAAACTCAGCAGTAAAAAGGAATGAACATGAGGGAGGGATAAATTGGGACATTGGGACTGATATATACACACTACTATATATAAAATAGATAACTAATAATAACCTTCTATATAGCACAGGGAACTGTACTCAATACTCCGTAATGGCCTACATGGGAAACGAATCTTGAAAAAAAGAGTGGATATATGTACATGTGTATATGTATAACTGATTCACTTTGCTGTACACCTGAAACTAACACAACATCGTAAATCAACTATACTCCAATAAAAAATTTTTTTAAATAAAAAATAAAATTTAAAAAAAAATTTAAAAAGGATTGAAGTTGAGATACATGCTCCAACATGGCTGGACCTTGAGAACATGATACTTAGAGGAAGAAGCCAGTCACAGAGGACCACATATTGTATGATTCCATTTACGTATATATGAACTGTCCAAATAAGCAAATTCAGAGAGACAGAAAGCAAACCGGTGGTTGCCAGGGGCTGGGGGGATGGGGGGGTTGAGGCGTAATGGCGAATTGACACTGGGTTTCTTTTCGGGATAATGAAAAGATTCTAAAATTGATTGTTAATACACTAAAAGCTACTGAATCATATATGTACCTTAAAAGGGTTAAAGTTATGGTATGTGAATTATATCCAAATAAAGCTGTTAAAACTTTTCTAAACACACCAGGTAAGCTATAACTCACTTGGCAGGACACGTGGTGCAAAGCGAGGGCTCAGCAAGTGGCAGCTATTGTTGTCATTCTCGTGTCCATCACTCAACGCCCAGCTAAAATCGGCCCCAAGAAGAGAGCCTCTTTCCCTCTCCAGGGACATCTATCCCCTTCACCCTGCGCCCCAGGGTCTCTCTGCAGCTAGCTGAGTGGGCAGCAGCGGCTGACTCCTGCTGGGCTGCAGCGGGCCTTCATCAGCATCTGCTGCCCTGGTGAGAGCGTGGGTCTGTCTGTCCACAGCCTCCCACCCCCAACCCCGCCCCAAGGCACCCTTGGGGTGTGGATTTAGGGGGCCAGGCCCTGGCTTACTGCGATGCTGGCAGGGGAGCCGGGGCTGATGCTGTTCACCATGGCGAAGGCCTGAGCAGGGCTGAGGTCCTGGCTCTGGCCCAGGCCATGGCTCATGGCCTCCTTGCGGGCCTCAGCCAGGTCCCGGGCCTGCTTCTCCTTGTCGTGAGCGTGCAGCTGGTGCAGGGCCTCCTCCACCTGCTTCATCACCGCCTTGTGATCATTCTGCAAGCCTGGAGGAGAGCACCGTGTCAGGGGCCGAGAAGACAGCTGAGGACACAAGACCCACACGTTCATTCACTGACTACTTAACGAGCACTTAGTACATGCCAGACATTGTGCTAGAAGCTGAGGACCTATCTGTGAACACGACAGAGGGGCTGCCCTCATGAAGCTCACAGTCCTGCAAGGAAAGCAGCTGTGGGACGAGTGATTACAATGACACCTGATGACTTCGATGACTAGGAGATCAGCGAAGGCCCCCCAAAGGCAGCACCGTTTCGGCTGAGACCTGAAAGGTGAGCAGGAGGGAACCGGCCAGGTGAAACCACGGCACAAACTCAAACGCTCGCAAGGGGCCAACGCAGGTAAAGCAGGCTGTGGCTAAGAAGGGTTTCGCTGTTCTCGTAATGCCTCTAGAAGAAAAAATGATGCCAAGTCTACCAACACGTGACTGCTGATATTCAGTCTGAGAGAGGCAACAGGGAGAAAAGCTGGAAATCAGGAGTTTGGGGATGAAACCTTCTGAGTTTTTTCAGTACTGACAGTTAACTCAAGATGTTGGGAAGGACCGTGTGGGTCAAGTCAGTCATCGCTGCAGGCCAGTCCACCAGAGTAGCTGGGATTGGGTTAACTTTTTTTTTAACCTGAAGACAACTTCCTCTACGGCTCTGGATTCAGCACCTCATTCAAGCCAGTTCCCTAGGACATCCCTGGTGATCCAGTGGTTAAGACTTCACCTTCCAACGCAGGGGGTGCAGGTCTGATCCCTGCTCAGGGAGCTAAGATCTCACATGCCTCGTGGCCAAAAAACCAAAACATAAAACAGAAGCAATATTGTAACAAATTAAATAAAGACTTTTAAAAAATGGTCCAGGCCTTCCCTGGTGGTGCAGTGGTTGAGAATCTGCCTGCTCATGCAGGGGACACGGGTTCGAGCCCTGGTCTGGGAGGATCCCACATGCCGCGGAGCAACTGGGCCCGTGAGCCACAACTACTGAGCCTGCGCGTCTGGAGCCTGTGCTCCGGAACAAGAGAGGCCGCAACAGTGAGAGGCCCGTGCACCGCGACGAAGAGTGGCCCCCGCTTGCCACAACTAGAGAAAGCCCTTGCACAGAAACGAAGACCCAACACAGCAAAAATTAATTAATTAATTAATAAACTCCTACCCCCAACATCTTCTTTAAAAAAATTTTTTTAAAAAAAGATCCACATCAAAAAAAAAAAAAAAAAAAAAAACTTAAAAAAAAAAAAAAAAAAAAGCCAGTTCCC
This sequence comes from Physeter macrocephalus, assembly GCF_002837175.3. NCBI lineage: Eukaryota > Metazoa > Chordata > Mammalia > Artiodactyla > Physeteridae > Physeter > Physeter macrocephalus. The sequence goes on along the minus strand of NC_041232.1, from coordinate 18,473,622 downwards.
TGTGAAGAGTTCCAGAGGCCTGAACACACCAGCACTGCCTGCCAATCCACGTCTCGCAGCCATAGGCCACAGACTTTCAGACTTTCCAGGCACCTTGGACTGTGGGCACGCAAGGCTTCCTGACCTCGTTCCTCTGCTCCTGTCACTTTGCAGAACAGGTGAGGCCCTCAGGCATTAGGAGCCTCCAGCACTCAGCCCACTGGTGCAGACACAAGAAGGAGCCCAGACTTGAATAAATGAAGACATAAACCTGGGCAGGAAGACTTAAAATGGTGTCAGTGTATAATACACGGTCACTCTGACTAGAAAAGGTCCCCCAGGTGATAAGCTCCACAAGGACCCCAGAGCCTTCAGAGAGGCCTGGCACACAGTAAGGCTCAAGCTACTGCTGCTGGGTAAAGGAATGAATGACTTCATACACCATATACTGCAGTTCTAATCAGAATTCAAACAAAAATTTTTTCCTTGAACAAAATGTTTCCAAAGTACATTTCAAAAAACAAACTTGCAATTATAACCAATGCAACATATTAAGGGAAGATGCTAGTAATGGGGAAAACTAGGTACAGAGTATACGGGGCCTCTCTGTGTTATTTTCCCAATTTTTCTGTAAATCTAAAACCGTTCTAAAAAATAAAGTTTATTTTTTAGGGCTTCCCTGGTGGCGCAGGGTTTAAGAATCCACCTGCCAATGCAGGGGACAGGGGTTTGAGCCCTGGTCCGGGAAGATCCCACATGCCGTGGAGCAACTAAGCCTGTGCGCCCCAACTACTGAGCCTGTGCTCTAGAGCCTGCGAGCCACAACTATTGAAGCCCGCAGGCCTAGAGCCCGTGCTCCGCAACAAGAGAAGCCACTGCAATGGGAAGCCCGCGCACCACAACGAAGAGTAGGCCCCGCTCACCGCAACTAGAGAAAGCCACACGCAGCAACAAAGACCCAATGCAGCCAAAAATAAATAATAAATTTTTTTAAAGTCTATTTTTTAAATAAACTTGTGAGAATAGTTTTTCAAAAGAAGACCAATAAGGAATTGCTCAAACAGACTCTTACGTATAATAAAGTCATTAAGATGGCACGATATTAGCACCCAAAAAGAGATCAACGGAACAGAGCAAAAAGCCCAGAAAGGGACATAAGCACGTCTAAAGATTTAATACGCAATATTGTTAGTGTTTCAAATTAACGGAGAAAGAACAGACTAAATGGTGTTTTAACATCAGGCCAACCATTTGGAAAAAAAATAAGTCGGTGCCCGCCCTCACACTGTGGGCTAGGGCTTCTCAAATTTCTCCCAGAATCCTCCTAACTGCGGAGCAAGTGGACTGCTTCCCTGGGGCGTCCAAGGGTTTAGCCAAAAGCCCCAAATTTCCCTCCAGTCTGACTGTCTCTGAAAAACACGGTTTTTCCCTACTCTGTATCTTCCTATTTGTTTTAATATTAAAATGGCATGCTTCTTTTCCCAACATCTTCAAGGAAAAGTGAAGGTCTAAGAAGTCCTATGATCATAGTGTGGCTTTGAGGAAACTCTGGCATCTTCAGCTGTGTCTCACCCCAGGGCTACCTGTACTCTCACTGAGAAACCTGGCCATAGACCAAAGCACGCTGTATATAGAGTCAAGATTCACAGGTAAAACAGAAGTCATTAAGGGAGAAAGGTGGATGATAAATTCCCTTCTAATATGACTTTGTGGTAGAGACTGCTGGTTGCCTACCTGTGGCAGCGTGAAAAGTGGCCCCCAAAAGGTTCCCATCCAAATCCCCGGAACCTGTGAGTTTGCTACTTTACATGGCAAAGAGGGCTTTGCAGGTGTGATTAAGTTAAGGGCCCTGAGATGGGGAGACTGTCCTGGATTACTCAGGTGGTGGGCCCAACGTAATCACAAATGTCTTTATAAGTGACAGAGGGAGGCAGGAGAGGGAGAGAAAGAGATGTGATGCCAAACCCAGAAGCTGGAGAGCTGTGACTGCTGGCTTTGAAGATGGAAGGGGCTGCGGGTCAAGGGGTGTGGGCAGCTTCTAGAAGCTGGAAAAGACAAGGAAATGGATTCTCCCTAGAGCCTCCGGAAGGAACACAGCCCTGCTGACACCTTGATTTTAGTCCAGTGAGACCCACTTGGATGTCTCATTTCCAGAACTATAATAAATTCGTGACGTTTTAAACCACTAAGTCTGTGACGATTTGTTACAGCAGAAACAGAAGACTAATAAACCACCCAACCTCTACTCTCTCTGTTCCTTGATAAATAAATAAATACATACGTATATACATACATACAATACATATACACACACATAAATAAGAGATTTTATTTAGGATAGCAACATGCCCACTGTGGGGTACATTTCTTGCAGGCAGAGGAGCCTAGGAGAGGAAATCAGAAATTGGTGCAGGGGGTGGGAGTGGCTTGCAGGACAGACCCTTAACAGGAGGGGTGCCAGCTGGCATAGGAGCTTGTGCCCTTCCTGCCTTCTTCCTGCCTGGAACATGGACATGGTGACCCTGAAGACGGATGAATTTCCTAAGTTCCTGCCTGAGTTTCTGACGACCAGCCCTGCGCTGCCTACCTCCAAATGTCTTTACTGAGGGACCGAGCTATTTTCTGTTCGAGTGACCATAGTTAGGTCACTATCATTAATAGCTAAACATATTTCCTAAGACGTAATTGATTTGATTGGGATCATAAGCAATATCTGACTTGGGTTTCTGTTGCTATTGCAATAAAAGCTTCTGCAATGAAGCAAAGTTCCTAAAAACAAAATGAAAAATGGAACCATAAGGACAGACCCCTAGAGTCTAACCCATTCTCTTAGTTCTCAGTCCCTCGATGGGGACAATGAGATGACCCCATCAAGGCAGAAGCAAAGGAAGCAGATAACATGGAACGCTGGCGACTCCTCTGTGTGCCTTAAACATCCGCTGCTGCAAGGTGGGGAAAATCCCCAGAGAGGGTCACTCACAGACGATGTTGTGCCTTGCGGTCCGGACTTGGTGCAGGTCCACGTCTGCCCGGGGGTAGTCCTCGCAGTCCACCAGTGGCTCGTTCATCCCGATGCCTTTTTGCTGGAGGGAAGAAATGAGGTCAAGATTTCACAGGTATCAAGTCCTCGGGCCTCTTTCCCCAGACTCTCTTCCTCTGCAGTCATGATAAAGGTGACGGTAACGACAGCGGCCATATATTGATCACTTGGCACACACCAGGTCCTTTCCCACATCCTCTCACGACTGCTCTCTATGGTGGGCACCATTTTTTAACTGACTTTTCGTAACACCAGTAATGCATGAATCCACTCTCCTTTTTTGAAGTTAGAGCAGTGCAGATAAAACTAAAGACTCCTTTGAGCATCACCCCCAAGGCCAGCCTCTTCCTCCACTCCTCCAAACCCTCCTTCCTATGGGCAGCTGACTGGTGGCCTTGGAAGCTGGAGGGGAGTAAAAACCCCAAAGAGCACCCAGCTGAGGCAGGACTTTGGTTCTTCTGAAAATAAAAAGAGATGCAAAGGGGCCTTCAAACAGGCTTTTCATCCCTGGAAGGACCACTGAACTGGAACCGCAGCTGCCAGCGGGGAGAGGAACGGGGAGGCCAGGGGACAGCAGAGGGAGAGAGACTTTCTATTATGTATCCTTTTGTAGGTTTCGAATCTTGACCACGGCAATGTATTCCCTATGGAAAACAATACATTTGTTTTAATGTTTGTTTGTTTGTTTTTTCGGCTCTGCTGCGCAGCTTGTGGAATCTTAGTTCCCTGATCAGGGATTGAACCTGGGCCCTTGGCAGTGAAAGCGCGGAGTCCTAACTGGACCGCCAGGGAATTCCCTTGTTTTAATGTTTTAAAGTCTTTTCCTACATAAGTCAGAGCATGGTGCACAAAAGCAATGAAACATGTTATATGACATACAGCAGGGATTTTCAGTCAGACTTTGATTTCAAGCTCAGTTCTGCCACATACAATCTGGGTGACCTTGGTTAAGAGGGTCACCTCTCTGGGCCTCAGCTTCTTCAATCATAAAATGGGAATAACGGCACTCACCTCCCTTCCCAGCCGTTCTGAGAATTAACGAGCTGACCCGTGTAAGCTGCTTAGCACAGTGCCAGGCACATTCACAGAGTGGTGAGCAGCGGCCCCCAAAAGATATGTCCGAGTCCTAAACCCCAGAACCTGTGAATGTGACCTTATTTGGAAAAAGGATCTTTGCAGATATAATTAAGTGAAGGATCAGCAAGAAGAGATCATCCTAGATTTAAGGTGGGCCCTAAATCCAATGATGGGTATCCTGATAAAAGAAAGGAGGGGGAGATTTGGGACACAGAGACACAGAGAGAAGGCCATGTGAAGACTCCAGGGACTGGAGTGATGCAGCCACAAGCCAAGGAGGCCAGCAGCCACCAGAATCTAAGAGAGCGGCATGGAACGGATTCTCCCTCAGAGCACCCAGAAAATATCAAACCTGTCAACACCTTGATGTCATACTTCTGGACTCCACAACTGTGAGAGAATAAATTTCTGTTGTTTTAAGCCACCAAGCTGTGGTAATTCGTTATGATGGCCCTAAGAAATTAATATACATAGAAAGTAATAAGTGATGGCTGTAATTATCAGCACGGAGACCAGCTGCCTAGTGTACACACGTGATAGCGGGAGGGATTCCATTCGTGTCAGTCCCTTTCTCTCTGAAAGTGTACACGGGGGAAGGATTCCATTCATGTCCGTCCCTTTCTCTCTGAAAGCCTCTGGGTTACACCTCCTGTTTCCTGTTCGCAGGGAAGGGGGTCTCGTATACTCTCTTAGCGCAGGACTCTCTATAGATACAGTATAAATGTGCCAGGGGCTAAATATCTGTATCTGCCTCCTGCCTGCCCGCGATGACTAAGAGTTGACTGGCCTCTCCAAGTCAATACCACATCAGACACTGCTTTCCAAAGTTGGGACCCACACCACTGGCAACTCACACACAGGGCATTAAATAACCCATTCCCTTTCTAATTATCTTCAACCTTCAATAATCAAGGAGAAAGTCTCCATTTGGTGCTGGTCTTTATATCACCTCCAGATCACTTGTTACCTCTGGGCCTCTCCATTTTGTTTTTAACAGCTTTATCAACATATAATTCATACACCATACAATCCACCCATTTAAAGTGTACAATTCAATGGTTTTTAGAATATTCACAGAGTTATGAAACCATCACCACAGGCAATTTTAGAACATTTCCATCACCCTCCAAAAAGAACTCCAAGACCCACTAGCAGTCACTCCCATTCCCCCCTCCCCTCAGCCCCTGGTAACTACTAATCTACCTTCTGTCTATGGATTTACCTATTCTGGATATTTTACATAAATGGAATTATAAAATGTGTGGTTTTTTGTGATGCACTTCTTTCACTTAGCATAATGTTTTCAAGATTCATGCACTTTTGTAGCCATGTGCCAGCACTTCATTCCTTTTTATTGGCTAATATCCCGTTGTATGGATAGACCACATTTCAGCTATCCATTTATCAGGTGACAGAGAGTTGGATGGATCACCTTGATATACACTTTTATCTTATATTTAAGGAAAGAGAGTCTCATTTTTTCATATGCTGTGAAGTTATAAAATTTCCTTTAAAAATAAAACTAAGTAAAAAAGTGAGGCAACTTAAAAAAAAATATCTAGGGAGTAACAGTACAGGAGGTATACAGATAGAGCATATCCTGCCTGCAGTAGCAACGTAACTAAGGTGTGAGAAATTGCTGGCACAACACTTGAAAGCACAGATTCTGCGTTCAACAGGCATAAGATCTGAATCCCACTTTGTGACTCTGAACAAGTGACTTCCCCTTTCTGAACCTCAGGGTAACAAACCAACTTCACAGAGTAGTTGAGAGGATTCCACGATATAACACATACATAAACCGGTCCCCTTCAGGCACAGTCAGCTCCCAGTAAAATGGTACCCTGACCTCCATATGATACTTCATCTTACTCCCATCACCTAAAATGCATTCCATCCGCCCTACATAGAATGTGATTCATTTACTCTTCCCCAGCAAATTGATCTGTGGTTTTACACTAGGTGGCTTAAGAAAAACTGTATCCGTTTTGGAGCC
>NC_041232.1:18443493-18467030 GCF_002837175.3 Physeter macrocephalus | reverse complement strand
GACTTTTTGTGTCTGCAACAAATGAGGACAGCAAAGATGTCTAATAATAAATACATTCCTCAAATATTCTTAGATGGCTTTTGAGACGAATTAGGAAGTGTTCAGTTTCTAAATCTTTATCAAGCACTTCCTTCCACTCACATCTCTTTGATAACGGCCACTGGAGGTTGGGTAAGTTTTCACATAAGAAAAAAAGATGTTTTAATCTGGACACCAAGCCAAAGAAAGAGATAAACGTGCTCATCATCCTTCTCATTAAGATACATCTATTTGGGGGACTTCCCTGGTGGTCTAGTGGTTAAGACGCCACGCTCCCAATGCAGCGGGCCGGGGTTCAATCCCTGGTCAGGGAACTAGATCCCACACGCCACAACTAAGACCTGGTGCAGCCAAATAAATAAATAAATATTTTTAAAAATAAAAGATTTATTTGGGGCAAGGTTGGCCTCAGGACTGGGGACAGGATGGTGGTGGCCATGGGAGATTGGTTACATATGAGGAGGAATGATCAGATAAGTAAATATATTAAGGATGACAGGAGCCAGATTTCCCCCTGCTGGAGAGGGGAATAGTGAATCTGGAAAGGGACAAACTAGAATGAACTCTGTGGATTGGAACTGGATATTGGTGTGAAGTCATGGCTTTCAATATTTATAAATAGAGTTATAAATAAAGGTGTAAATGTGTACATATATACATGCATAATATATAAATATAGTCCCTAGATCTGTCCTCAGAGAGAAGAGAATAGTGACATCCCATAGTGATGAACACACACATCTAGTACCCAGAACTTGGTTTCTAGGGAATTTCCTGGTGGTCCAGTGGTTAGGACTCCACGCTTTCCCTGCCAAGGGCCTGGGTTCAGTCCCTGGTCAGGGAACTAAGATCCTGCATGGCGCAGCCAAAAACAAAAAACAAAACAAAACTAACTTGGTGGGACTTCCCCTTGTGGTCCAGCGGTTAAGACTCTGCGCTCCCATTGCAGGGGGCCTAGGTTTGATCCCTGGTCAGGGACCTAGATCCCGCATGCCACAACTAAGACCTGGCGCAGCCAAATAAATAAATATATTAATTTAAAAAACCAACTTGGTTTCTAAATGCCATTCTCCACTGGAAAGAACCAGGAATACTTGGAGAAATGGTTGATTTCAGAGTTGGAGCCGGGAAAATATAAGATGTGCTTGGAACATCTTTTTGTGTCAAAAAGTAAGGAAATGCAGGCTTCCCTGGGGGCGCAGTGGTTAAGAATCCTCCTGCCAATACAGGGGACACAGGTTCGAGCCCTGGTCTGGGAAGATCCCACAAGCTGCGGAACAACTAAGCCCGTGCGCCACAACTACTGAGCCTGCGCTCTAGAGCCCGCGAGCCACAACTACTGAGCCCGTGTGCTGCAACTACTGAAGCCCACGCGCCTAGAGCCCGTGCTCCGCGACAAGAGAAGCCACCGTGATGAGAAGCCCGCACACCACAATAAAGAGTAGCCCCTGCTCACCGCAACTAGAGAAAGCCTCTGCGAGGCAACAAAGACCAACGCAGCCCAAAATGAAATAAATAAAAAATAAATACATTAGAAAAAAAAAGTAAGGAAATGCTTGAAGAATGATGGGGATCTATCAAAAGGACACAGAAGTCAGCTAAAAGTGAATCTCAGTGACCAAGTCTGTGACAACTTGAGCATCAAAATAGTTATAGCAATGGATTATAACTCGACTAAAATAAACATGAGTTCATGCTGATATAAATAAATGGAAAGTTTGATGAAGAACAGGATACTTACATAGTTAGAGTATCTCCCATAAAATACTTGCAAAGGGAAAAAGAGTAACTTGACAGGGGAGAAACCGGGAAAACACTACCTTAAGCAAGCAAAGTGAACGTTGTCAGTAGGGGGGCACATTGGAATTCTGTGCCACCTGTTGAGCTGCGTTGAGGAGAAAATAGCATCAGTTCTGCGGTTGTCCCCGCAAAGATACCTAACCTCAGTCTAATCAGAGGACCTATTAGGCAAACCCTAAGTGAGGAAAATTCTGCAAAGTAACTGTCCTGTTCAGAAATTTCAAGAGCAGGAAGATGAAGGAAGATTGAGGAACTGTTCCATATGAAAGGAGGCTAAAGAGACATGACAACTACACACGGCAGGTGAGCCTGGATTGGATGCATTGACTATGAAGGACGCTTTTGGCACAATTGGGAAACTTGAATGGGGTCTGAGGATTAGAAGGAGGAATGTATCAGTGTTAATTTCTTGATTTTGATGATTGTACTTTGGTTGATTAGGAGAATGTTCTTGATTGTGGGAAATGCCCACTAAAGTATTCAGGAGTGATGGAGTGAACTGGAGGAGCAATCTGTGCTGAATGGGTTTGAAAAATAAGTTATTTGGGGGGCTTCCCTGGTGGAGCAGTGGTTGGGAGTCCACCTGCCGATGCAGGGGACACGGGTTCGTGCCCCGGTCCGGGAGGATCTCACATGCCGCGGAGCGGCTGGGCCCGTGAGCCATGGCCGCTGGGCCTGCGCGTCCGGAGCCTGTGCTCCACAACGGGAGAGGCCACAACAGTGAGAGGCCCGCGTACCACAAAAAAAAAAAAAAAAAAGTTATTTGTACTGTACTTGCAACTTTTCTTTAAGTTTGAGATTTTTTTGATAAGTTAAAAAGTATATGTATATAAATCAACACACAGAATGGGAAAAATAGGAACTTCCCTGGTGGCACAGTGGTTAAGAATCCGCCTGCCAATGCAGGGGACACAGGTTCGATCCCTGGTCCGGGAAGATCCCACATGCTGCAGAGCAACTAAGCCTGTGTGCCACAAGTACTGAAGCCCATGTGCCTAAAGCCTGTGCTCTGCAACAGGAGAAGCCACCGCAGTGAGAAGCCGGTGCACTGCAACGAGGAGGAGCGCTCCCCGCTCGCCGCAACTAGAGGAAAGCCCGTGCACAGCAATGAAGACCCAGTGCAGCCAAAAATAAATAAATAAATAAATTTATTTAAAAAAAAAAACCCACAGTCAGGTACACTTCACACAAAATCACAAGGTTGGCTAAAATGTAAAACAGAGACAATAACAAGTGTTGACCAGGATGTGGAGAAATTGGAACCCTAATACTTTGCTGGTGAGGATGTAAAATGCAGCCACTTTGGAAAACAGTTTATTGCTTCCTCAAAATGTTAAAGTTACCATCTCACTAGGCAATTCCACTCCTAAGTGTAATACAAAGTGAAAAGAAAACATGTCCACACAAAAACGTGTGCACAAATGTTTATAGTAGCATTATTCATAATAATCAAAAAGTGGAAAAAAAATTTTCCATTTACAGATGAATGGATAAACAAAATGTGTAACTCCAGTCTGAGCCTGAAGGCTTTAGTACCAAGAGAACTGATGGTGTAAATCCCAGTCCCAGGGCAGGAGACTGATGTCCCAGCTTAACGGGTCAGGCAGAGAGAGAGAATTCTCTCTTCCTCTACCTTTTTGTTCTATTCAGACCCTCAACTGATTGGACGAGGCCTTCTTATATTGGGGAAGAGAAGCTGTTTTACTCAGTTTACTGATCCAAACAATCTCTTCTGGAAAAACCCTTGCAGACACATCCAGAATAATGTTTAACCAGATACCTGAGCATTCGTGGCTCAGTTGAGACATAAAGTTGATCATCTTGATATCTCAGTAAAGCTATTATTAAATATATATACATTTTACTGTTCAAAACTGTCAAGGTCATGAAAAAAACAAGGAAGACTGAGATACTATCACAGACCAGGAGAATATGGAGACATGATATTTAAATGTGGTGTCAGATTGAATCGTGGAACAGAAAAAGGACATCAGTAGAAAGACTGGTAAAACCTGAATAAATTCTGGAGTTTAATTCATAGTAATATGCCTTTGTTAATTTCTTAGTTTTGATAAAGATGTCATTGTTATGTAAATTGTCAACATTAGGGGAAAATGAGTGAAGGAGAGTAAATGGGAACTCTCTGCACTATCTTTGCCTTTATGTTTGTAAATCTAAAAGTACCCCAGGACTTCCCTGCCGGTCCAGTGGTTAAGACTCTGCGCTCCCAATGCAGGGGGCCCGGGTGCGATCCCTGGTCAGGAAACTAGATCCCACATGCCGCAACTAAGACCCAGCGCAGCCAAATAAATAAATATTTTAAAAGGAAAAAAAAAAAAGAATCTGTGCAGGGGGCGCAGGTTTGATCCCTGGTCGGGGAACTAAAATCCCACATGCTGTGTGGCACAGCCAAAAAAAAAAAGTATCCCAAAATAAAATGTTTGTTTTTTTTTAAACCCAAATATATAAAGTTAGTGCTTTCTGGTGCTTACATATCAGGCACTTTACCTACATCATCTCATGTAGTCCTCACAACAGTCCTACAGAGCAACCCCCAATTTACAGAGAAGGCTAATTATGTACTCAGGGTCACGCATCCGGCAAGTGGCAGGGCTGAGATTTGAACTCAGGTCTGTCTGACTAATAAATCACACAGCCCCAGCCAGCCAGGTCTTTACAGTCCCAGGTAGGCCCAGTAATGCAAATAACTGAATAAGGACATAAAGGACATTTTGATACCTGGAGAGTAAATATTAAACAAATAAATTTTAATAGATAATACTGTTTACATTATAAACCTGTGAACAGAAAGGTAGGGGTTTAAAATTTCTATCAAACACTTGGACAACATTTCAGGAAAAAAAGATTATAGGGGGGTGGTGGTGTGATGAATTGGGAGATTGGGATTGACATATATACGCTAATATGTATAAAATGGATAACTAATAAGAACCTGCTGTATAAAAAATAAAATAAAATTCAAAAATTAAAAAAAAACACCTAGGTTTAATCTACTGTGTTCAGACTACTTTTAAAACCCTTTTTTTTTTTTTTTTGAATTAGTGAACCCTTTTTTTTTTTGCCTTGTTTCCCAAACACTTGATTATGGACAAGATAAAACCACATAGCTCTTTACTCATCACGAAAGAAATAGTGTTCCTTATGTTATTCCTCATCCTTCTTTAAAACCCTTTTGCCTCTTTTTCCCTGTATCAAAACTGCTCTATTTAGTGCCACCAATAAATTTTTGTTGGTTTGTTTTCTTCTTTTAAAAATTATTTTAGGGCTTCCTTGGTGGCGCCGTGGTTGGGAGTCTGCCTGCCGATGCAGGGGACACGCCCAGCTCTGTGAGTAGTGGTTTTTCAGGTGAAAGGAAAAAGACTATTTGTGAATAAATCTTTGTTGATTTTTGCCTTTTGTTGGAAGAAAAAGAAATTCTGTGAAGTTGCCAGCAGGTGGCGCAATTAAATAAGATTTAGTCACCAAAAAGCAGCCAACACTTCCCCTGGTGATTGGAAAACATTTTGGTGAATTTCCCACTACCTACAATCTTCCTCCAATATCCACCATTATACAAAAGAACCTGGTAAATATGGCTTCATTAGGGAACTGTCAGACCTAATTCTTCAAATGCATCGAAGACACTGGATGTTTTCTCCCTGTTGCTTGACAGAGGGCCTCCAAAATAACAGGGTTGGCTGGGACCCGGGATATAGGACTTTTTGTGTCTGCAACAAATGAGGACAGCAAAGATGTCTAATAATAAATACATTCCTCAAATATTCTTAGATGGCTTTTGAGACGAATTAGGAAGTGTTCAGTTTCTAAATCTTTATCAAGCACTTCCTTCCACTCACATCTCTTTGATAACGGCCACTGGAGGTTGGGTAAGTTTTCACATAAGAAAAAAAGATGTTTTAATCTGGACACCAAGCCAAAGAAAGAGATAAACGTGCTCATCATCCTTCTCATTAAGATACATCTATTTGGGGGACTTCCCTGGTGGTCTAGTGGTTAAGACGCCACGCTCCCAATGCAGCGGGCCGGGGTTCAATCCCTGGTCAGGGAACTAGATCCCACACGCCACAACTAAGACCTGGTGCAGCCAAATAAATAAATAAATATTTTTAAAAATAAAAGATTTATTTGGGGCAAGGTTGGCCTCAGGACTGGGGACAGGATGGTGGTGGCCATGGGAGATTGGTTACATATGAGGAGGAATGATCAGATAAGTAAATATATTAAGGATGACAGGAGCCAGATTTCCCCCTGCTGGAGAGGGGAATAGTGAATCTGGAAAGGGACAAACTAGAATGAACTCTGTGGATTGGAACTGGATATTGGTGTGAAGTCATGGCTTTCAATATTTATAAATAGAGTTATAAATAAAGGTGTAAATGTGTACATATATACATGCATAATATATAAATATAGTCCCTAGATCTGTCCTCAGAGAGAAGAGAATAGTGACATCCCATAGTGATGAACACACACATCTAGTACCCAGAACTTGGTTTCTAGGGAATTTCCTGGTGGTCCAGTGGTTAGGACTCCACGCTTTCCCTGCCAAGGGCCTGGGTTCAGTCCCTGGTCAGGGAACTAAGATCCTGCATGGCGCAGCCAAAAACAAAAAACAAAACAAAACTAACTTGGTGGGACTTCCCCTTGTGGTCCAGCGGTTAAGACTCTGCGCTCCCATTGCAGGGGGCCTAGGTTTGATCCCTGGTCAGGGACCTAGATCCCGCATGCCACAACTAAGACCTGGCGCAGCCAAATAAATAAATATATTAATTTAAAAAACCAACTTGGTTTCTAAATGCCATTCTCCACTGGAAAGAACCAGGAATACTTGGAGAAATGGTTGATTTCAGAGTTGGAGCCGGGAAAATATAAGATGTGCTTGGAACATCTTTTTGTGTCAAAAAGTAAGGAAATGCAGGCTTCCCTGGGGGCGCAGTGGTTAAGAATCCTCCTGCCAATACAGGGGACACAGGTTCGAGCCCTGGTCTGGGAAGATCCCACAAGCTGCGGAACAACTAAGCCCGTGCGCCACAACTACTGAGCCTGCGCTCTAGAGCCCGCGAGCCACAACTACTGAGCCCGTGTGCTGCAACTACTGAAGCCCACGCGCCTAGAGCCCGTGCTCCGCGACAAGAGAAGCCACCGTGATGAGAAGCCCGCACACCACAATAAAGAGTAGCCCCTGCTCACCGCAACTAGAGAAAGCCTCTGCGAGGCAACAAAGACCAACGCAGCCCAAAATGAAATAAATAAAAAATAAATACATTAGAAAAAAAAAGTAAGGAAATGCTTGAAGAATGATGGGGATCTATCAAAAGGACACAGAAGTCAGCTAAAAGTGAATCTCAGTGACCAAGTCTGTGACAACTTGAGCATCAAAATAGTTATAGCAATGGATTATAACTCGACTAAAATAAACATGAGTTCATGCTGATATAAATAAATGGAAAGTTTGATGAAGAACAGGATACTTACATAGTTAGAGTATCTCCCATAAAATACTTGCAAAGGGAAAAAGAGTAACTTGACAGGGGAGAAACCGGGAAAACACTACCTTAAGCAAGCAAAGTGAACGTTGTCAGTAGGGGGGCACATTGGAATTCTGTGCCACCTGTTGAGCTGCGTTGAGGAGAAAATAGCATCAGTTCTGCGGTTGTCCCCGCAAAGATACCTAACCTCAGTCTAATCAGAGGACCTATTAGGCAAACCCTAAGTGAGGAAAATTCTGCAAAGTAACTGTCCTGTTCAGAAATTTCAAGAGCAGGAAGATGAAGGAAGATTGAGGAACTGTTCCATATGAAAGGAGGCTAAAGAGACATGACAACTACACACGGCAGGTGAGCCTGGATTGGATGCATTGACTATGAAGGACGCTTTTGGCACAATTGGGAAACTTGAATGGGGTCTGAGGATTAGAAGGAGGAATGTATCAGTGTTAATTTCTTGATTTTGATGATTGTACTTTGGTTGATTAGGAGAATGTTCTTGATTGTGGGAAATGCCCACTAAAGTATTCAGGAGTGATGGAGTGAACTGGAGGAGCAATCTGTGCTGAATGGGTTTGAAAAATAAGTTATTTGGGGGGCTTCCCTGGTGGAGCAGTGGTTGGGAGTCCACCTGCCGATGCAGGGGACACGGGTTCGTGCCCCGGTCCGGGAGGATCTCACATGCCGCGGAGCGGCTGGGCCCGTGAGCCATGGCCGCTGGGCCTGCGCGTCCGGAGCCTGTGCTCCACAACGGGAGAGGCCACAACAGTGAGAGGCCCGCGTACCACAAAAAAAAAAAAAAAAAAAGTTATTTGTACTGTACTTGCAACTTTTCTTTAAGTTTGAGATTTTTTTGATAAGTTAAAAAGTATATGTATATAAATCAACACACAGAATGGGAAAAATAGGAACTTCCCTGGTGGCACAGTGGTTAAGAATCCGCCTGCCAATGCAGGGGACACAGGTTCGATCCCTGGTCCGGGAAGATCCCACATGCTGCAGAGCAACTAAGCCTGTGTGCCACAAGTACTGAAGCCCATGTGCCTAAAGCCTGTGCTCTGCAACAGGAGAAGCCACCGCAGTGAGAAGCCGGTGCACTGCAACGAGGAGGAGCGCTCCCCGCTCGCCGCAACTAGAGGAAAGCCCGTGCACAGCAATGAAGACCCAGTGCAGCCAAAAATAAATAAATAAATAAATTTATTTAAAAAAAAAAAACCCACAGTCAGGTACACTTCACACAAAATCACAAGGTTGGCTAAAATGTAAAACAGAGACAATAACAAGTGTTGACCAGGATGTGGAGAAATTGGAACCCTAATACTTTGCTGGTGAGGATGTAAAATGCAGCCACTTTGGAAAACAGTTTATTGCTTCCTCAAAATGTTAAAGTTACCATCTCACTAGGCAATTCCACTCCTAAGTGTAATACAAAGTGAAAAGAAAACATGTCCACACAAAAACGTGTGCACAAATGTTTATAGTAGCATTATTCATAATAATCAAAAAGTGGAAAAAAAATTTTCCATTTACAGATGAATGGATAAACAAAATGTGTAACTCCAGTCTGAGCCTGAAGGCTTTAGTACCAAGAGAACTGATGGTGTAAATCCCAGTCCCAGGGCAGGAGACTGATGTCCCAGCTTAACGGGTCAGGCAGAGAGAGAGAATTCTCTCTTCCTCTACCTTTTTGTTCTATTCAGACCCTCAACTGATTGGACGAGGCCTTCTTATATTGGGGAAGAGAAGCTGTTTTACTCAGTTTACTGATCCAAACAATCTCTTCTGGAAAAACCCTTGCAGACACATCCAGAATAATGTTTAACCAGATACCTGAGCATTCGTGGCTCAGTTGAGACATAAAGTTGATCATCTTGATATCTCAGTAAAGCTATTATTAAATATATATACATTTTACTGTTCAAAACTGTCAAGGTCATGAAAAAAACAAGGAAGACTGAGATACTATCACAGACCAGGAGAATATGGAGACATGATATTTAAATGTGGTGTCAGATTGAATCGTGGAACAGAAAAAGGACATCAGTAGAAAGACTGGTAAAACCTGAATAAATTCTGGAGTTTAATTCATAGTAATATGCCTTTGTTAATTTCTTAGTTTTGATAAAGATGTCATTGTTATGTAAATTGTCAACATTAGGGGAAAATGAGTGAAGGAGAGTAAATGGGAACTCTCTGCACTATCTTTGCCTTTATGTTTGTAAATCTAAAAGTACCCCAGGACTTCCCTGCCGGTCCAGTGGTTAAGACTCTGCGCTCCCAATGCAGGGGGCCCGGGTGCGATCCCTGGTCAGGAAACTAGATCCCACATGCCGCAACTAAGACCCAGCGCAGCCAAATAAATAAATATTTTAAAAGGAAAAAAAAAAAAGAATCTGTGCAGGGGGCGCAGGTTTGATCCCTGGTCGGGGAACTAAAATCCCACATGCTGTGCGGCACAGCCAAAAAAAAAAAGTATCCCAAAATAAAATGTTTGTTTTTTTTTAAACCCAAATATATAAAGTTAGTGCTTTCTGGTGCTTACATATCAGGCACTTTACCTACATCATCTCATGTAGTCCTCACAACAGTCCTACAGAGCAACCCCCAATTTACAGAGAAGGCTAATTATGTACTCAGGGTCACGCATCCGGCAAGTGGCAGGGCTGAGATTTGAACTCAGGTCTGTCTGACTAATAAATCACACAGCCCCAGCCAGCCAGGTCTTTACAGTCCCAGGTAGGCCCAGTAATGCAAATAACTGAATAAGGACATAAAGGACATTTTGATACCTGGAGAGTAAATATTAAACAAATAAATTTTAATAGATAATACTGTTTACATTATAAACCTGTGAACAGAAAGGTAGGGGTTTAAAATTTCTATCAAACACTTGGACAACATTTCAGGAAAAAAAGATTATAGGGGGGTGGTGGTGTGATGAATTGGGAGATTGGGATTGACATATATACGCTAATATGTATAAAATGGATAACTAATAAGAACCTGCTGTATAAAAAATAAAATAAAATTCAAAAATTAAAAAAAAACACCTAGGTTTAATCTACTGTGTTCAGACTACTTTTAAACCCCTTTTTTTTTTTTTTTTGAATTAGTGAACCTTTTTTTTTTTTGCCTTGTTTCCCAAACACTTGATTATGGACAAGATAAAACCACATAGCTCTTTACTCATCACGAAAGAAATAGTGTTCCTTATGTTATTCCTCATCCTTCTTTAAAACCCTTTTGCCTCTTTTTCCCTGTATCAAAACTGCTCTATTTAGTGCCACCAATAAATTTTTGTTGGTTTGTTTTCTTCTTTTAAAAATTATTTTAGGGCTTCCTTGGTGGCGCCGTGGTTGGGAGTCTGCCTGCCGATGCAGGGGACACGCGTTCGTGCCCCGGTCTGGGAGGATCCCACATGCCGCGGAGCGGCTGGGCCCGTGAGCCATGGCCGCTGAGCCTGCGCGTCCGGAGCCTGTGCTCCGCAATGGCAGAGGCCACAGCAGTGAGAGGCCCGCATAACGCAAAAAAAAAAAAAAAAAAAATTATTTTAAATTTTAACAGAAAAAAGAAAATTCCATCAGTTTATATGATGGACTGTTTCTTTTTTTACTTGCCCCAATATTATTTATTGGAAGAGAAATTCTTTCAATTCCCTTCTTCCCTCCCACCATATGCTGGACTATTTCTGTTATACTAAGTTCACCCAATCTCTTTCAGGGTACACAAATGATCATATAACTTTAATCAGTATATATACATTATTTGGAGATCTACTTTTTTATTTAACATGCTTTAATGTACCTGTTTAAAGGTATCCATTTAGTTCCCATAATGATTTTTAACAGCCATATAGTATTACATGAAATAGGTTATAGCTTTTTAATTTTTTTCTGTTTTTTAATATTTTGGCTGCACCTGGTACCGTGCGGGATCTTAGTTCCCCAACCAGGGAATGAACCCGGGCCACCGCCGTGAAAGCGCTCAGTCCTAACCACTGGACCGCCAGGGAATTCCCAAGACAGACTACAGCTTACTTAACTGTTTCCCTCTTGTGGGGCACTTGGGATGCTTCCAGTGTGCGGCTGATCTGAAAAATGCTGCTATAGCCATCTTTGCACAAATTGCTTGTTACAGTCTTGGGGACTGTTTTTTTTTTTGTGGGGGGTACTATTTTGAGCAAGGGCGTTTGTGGGAAGCAGACGAAGGAAATGTCCCTGGAATTTTCACTTCTCCCTGGGCAGCTGCTCTTATTTTAGAATAGGCTCTTGGCATCCTGCAGTGCATAAGTAACACAGCTACCAGTAGCTGGATGAGCTGGGGAAAGTTCTTTCACCTCTCTGTACCTTGGACTCTTGCTATTTCAACTGTGGTCCTTGAACCAGTAGTATTGGCTGGGAGCTTGCAGAATTACAGAATCTCGGGTCCTTCCTAGAACCTACCGAATCACAATCTGCATTTTAACAAGATCTCCAGGAGGTGGTTGAAAGCACACTGAAAGCTGGAGAAACCATGCCCTAGAGTACTTACCTGTCGAATAGGGATAATAAAGGTCCTTCCTCATAAGGTCGTCGTGCATTATATACATAATGCATTAATACGTATACATAAAGTGCACAGAAGAACGCCAAACACATAGTAGGTGCTATGTGTTCCTTTTTTTTTTTTGGCCACGCCACGAGGCTCGTGGGATCTTAGTTCCCAGACCAGGGATTGAACCCTAGCCCTGGGCAGTGAAAGCACCTGGACCACCAGGGAATTCCCGTTTGCTACTTTTATGACTCTCCCCAGCTGACTGAGCCAATTCTACAGCTGGTAGGTCCCTAAGTAGAGTGCCTTAAAATAAGCAAATAGGAGAGATTTCCTCCTGGTGGTGTGGGGAGGGGGTGGGGGAGGAATCTTGCAACGCACATTCTCACCTATCATGGTCAAAATCCCTAAGAAGAGGCACATCCAGCCCCAGGAAGCTGATGAGTGAGTCTGAAAGCTCTTTGGGCAGAAACCGGGACAGGGTGGCAGCCAGGTAAGATCTGATACTTCTGGCACCTAAGCAGCTACACTGATGGAGGTGGCCAGCCTGTGCCATCTACAGAAAGGCTTGTGAATAATGCACGTAAAGTCCTGACCCCACAGAGAACAGTCCCTAAGATTTGCAACCTGACCGCTGGCCAGCTTGCAGAGAAGGTACATCTGCCTAGCTCTCCCTGGGAGGCAAGGCCAGCCTCTTCAGCCCAGGATTGAGCAGCTACAAACATAGGTAAGGGGGGATCGTCTTCCCAAATCTTCTGCTTGGTGACATTTAATTCATCCTTCAAGGCCCTGGATTTCCTTTTTGATTCTACTAACCCCAATTAAATAAACTATTTTCTGTTTTTTCACCAAGTGAGTGATTTATCTGGTTTTGCAAGCTTCATGACACATTGTATCAGGAGTCTCAAGCTCAGCTGTCTCCAGCCTACATGAAGTAGGCTGGGGCAGTACAACTGAGTCTGCAGGGGACTGTGGCAGCTGGCGAGCCTCCTGTGAAGGGGACATGTGTTCCTCTGGTCCAGCCCATTGCCGAGCACGAACATGAGCCCAGTGTGGCCAGATCTTTCCACTTTTCAAGAGAAAGTAAAAGTCTGGATTTTTATATGAAACTGTCATCTTTTTCTTAATTAAAAAATTTTACATTTAAAAACTTATATTTAAAACTTCTATATTTAAAAACTTAATTTAAAAACTTTTGTTTATAATCCAGCCAAACTGGAAACATCCCAAAGTTACCTCAGCTGGTGAACGGATAAACAAACGGATCCATCCATACAATGAAATACACTCAGCAAAGGAAAAACGAATGAATTACGGAAACATACAATAATCATCTGAATCTCAACTGCATCATGCTGACTTCTGCTGGCCAAGATGCAGTAATATAGACCAGATTTACCTTCTCACCTGAAACAACAAAAAAATGGAGGAAATAAATATGAACTGATGTGTTTTTTCAAGACACTGGACATCAGTCAACGGAGGACGGTGATCCCCGAGACACAGGAAACAAGTGGGGTTAGCCCTGTGATTGCCCAGCTTATTGTCTTTTTTTTTTTGGCTGCACCATGCATTATGTGGGATCCTAGTTCCCCAAACAGGAATTGAACCTGCACCCACTGCATTGGAAGCATGGAGCCTTAACCACTGGACTGCCAGGGAAGTCCCCCAGCTTATTGTCTTGAGAGAGTTTCCAGGCCATGGTACAGGGCAGGGGGACCCCAGGTGAAGCCTGGCAGACCCCCTGAGTTGAGAGGACAGAGCTGAGGGTCCAGGGAAACCAAGGAGGTTAGAATTCTAGAGAGGAGACAGCTGCACATGGAGAATCCAGAGGTATGCAAAGAGTCCCCTCTGGATCAGCTGAGCCCTGGTCAACCCATGCTTGCAAGTACAACTACCGGAGGCCAGGGAAAGAGCTACCTGAAATGACCAGAGGTAAGAGTGTGTGGCACCTACACAGGCCCAGGAATACAGCCTGCTCCTGCACCACCCAGACTGGAAAACTTCATGATTCATGGGCACTGGTCTTGCCTCAGTAGTGGAGAAAAATTAGCTCCAGACTGACCACTCTTTCGGTCCCAGGTAAATATTAAAAGCAAGATTCAGGGCTTCCCTGGTGGCACAATGGTTAAGAATCCTCCTGCCAATGCAGGTTTGAGCCCTGGTCCGGGAAGTTCCCACATGCTGTGGAGCAACGAAGCCCGTGCGCCACAACTACTGAGCCTGCGTGCCTAGCACCCATGCTCTGCAACAAGAAAAGCCACTGCAGTGAGAAGCCCGCACACCACAACGAAGAGTAGCCCCTGCTCGTCACAACTAGAGAAAGCCCGCGCGCAGCATCAAAGACCCAACTCAGCCAAAAAAAAAAAAAAGCAAGATTCAAAAGGGTCAAATGGTTTCCCAATAACCACATCACTAGAGAAAGCCCGCGCGCAGCATCAAAGACCCAACTCACCCAAAAAAAAAAAAAGCAAGATTCAAAAGGGTCAAATGGTTTCCCAATAACCACATCCAATATAAAGCTCAAGAATATTTTTTAGAACTACTAAAATTCAAAAGAAGGAGGAGGAGGGGGAGGAGGAGAAGGAGAAGGAGAAAAAGGGAAGTGGAAGGCAACAAGGTAGACTTCACAACATCTGACATCCAGTCAACAATAACCAGGCTTGCAAAAAAATCCTGTTTCACCTTTTTTTTTTGTTTGTTTCACCCTTTTTGAGAGATGTTGTTATGGGTTAAATTGTCTCCCAAAAAGATATGTTGAAGTCCCAACCCCCAGAGATGAGAATCATAAATCAAAGTTGGTCATTAATTAGCTGGGAATCTTGAGTAAGTCATGCTCTTTTTCACGCCTCAAATAAGAACTGCAAATATTTCTCTGTGTGCTCTTGTGCATTTTCCCCATTCAGAGTTCTCAGAGGGGTCTATGAACCCCAAAAGTTGAGAACCTCTGCAGTAGATGATCTTTAATGTTTATTCCTTCAACAAATATTTATTGAGGGCCTACTGTGTGCTTTAGGGATCCAATGATGACCAAAACAGAGACAAGATCCCTAAGATCTCATGGAGATTATATTATATACCCATGGAGGGAAACATGCAACCAACATGGAGACAAACACTTTCATATAATAGTAAGTTGTATGAAGGAAATAAAGCAGGTGAAATGTAAGTGACTGGGCGGAGGCATGACCCTTTGGGTGTTCAGGAACAATTTTTTTTTTTAGAGGTGTTGTTACAGGTTGAATTTTGTCCCACAGGAAGATATTTTGAAGTTCTAATACTCCCTCAGAATGTGACCTTATTTGGAACTAGGTTTTTGCAGATGTAATTAGTTAAACTGAGATGAGTTCATGCTGGAGTAGGGTGGGCCCTTAATCCAAGGAGACTGGTGTCCTTTTAAGAGGAGAGGACACACAGAGACAAGCACGTAGGGAAAGAGGCCATGTAAAACAGAGGCAGAGATTGGAGGGGTGAAGCTGCAAGCCAGAGAATGCTGAGCGTTGACCACCACCACCATAAGCTATGAAGAAGCAAGAGACGATTCTACTGAGAGTCTCAGAGGGAGTATGATCTTGCTGACTCCTTGATTTCTCACTTCTGGCCTCCAGAACTGTGAGAGAATACATTTCTGTTGTTCAAGCCACCCAGTTTGTGGTACTTAACCCAGTTTGTAATTAGGGCAGCCCTAGGAAACTAATACAGGTGTCATTTGAACTAAGGCTAGAATGATGAGAAAAAGGCAACCATATGAAGATTTAGAGGGAAGAATATTCCATGCAAGGGCAGGAAGAAAAAACAAACGAAAACCGTGGCTGGAGAGTACTTATCGAGAGGGATGAGATAGGAGATGGGACTCGAAAACTAGGCAGGGATAGATCTTGCAGGACCACGCCCGGGAGGTGAGGGAATTTGGATTAAATTAGCATTGAGGTGGTTATGTCATTTGACCGACGGAAACAGCCGTCAAGAGAGTCACCTAGAGTCTTAGAGGGCAGGATCTGGGATGTATTGGTTGAAGTAAATAATGACAATGTGAGATGACAAGGCCCTCTGCGCTTCCCCGCTCTGCCCGGCGACCTTGCTGGATGGTGAACGTCAGTTCTGGCTTTCCAGGCCGTCGTTGGCTTTGGCTCAGTTAAGGCAATGCTCCCTCTCCGCAATCTCCCTTCTACCTCCCGACCCCAAACCGCTCTACAAATGCGGTTTGCAGACAAGTTCCCCACCCAAACTAGGCGAGAGAGATTCTGGAGGCGCAGAAGCATTCCCGAGTGGGGGCAGCAGTAGACCCTACCAAGTTCTGCAAAGATACAACAATCCCCCGGCAGGCGCCCGGCGCGCGGGGGCGGAGCCGGGGCGGAGCGTGCGCATGCGCAGGGCCTGCCTCCCGGCGAGGGGTGGGGCGGGCACCAGGGCCGGGGCTGTGACGTCAGGTGCGCGCGTGGCTCCCGCTGCGCAGGAACAGCTGGTACCTCGGAAGGCGGCCGGCGAGCGGACAGGCGTGGGGTGCTGGTGGCCGGCCGCGCCACGCTGCAGGAGCAACCGCCGCCGCCTTGCACCACTGCACCATGGCCGGCCAGCTGGAGCGTTGCGAGCGCGAGTGGCACGAGCTGGAGGGAGAATTTCAGGAATTGCAGGTAGGACCGGGCCACCTAGTCCTGAAACTCTGCTACCTGATGTGCAGGGTATTCCCCTTCCTGCTTGCCCAGCCCGGGCGGTGGGAACCATTAGGGCCCAGAGGTTGCCCCTGGCTAGGCCCTGGGGGCTGGTGGTACGCGTGAGCCAGCCCCCTCCCATCTCCCAGTATTTCAGTTCTTCATCTCCCTGGGGCGCCGAGTCGAAGCTCCCCATTTCCCCCGCCCTCGCGCCGACTCTTTGCTCCGCGCATCTCCTTCGCTGCAGAAAGTTGGTCTGTGGCCTCTGAGGGGAAGTTCCAGGCGTGTCCATGTGGGGGAGGCCGGAGGGGACAGGTATGTTTGGGGACTCAAAGAGAAAGCCCAGCGCCCACCTCCTCAGGGGTCTCCCCTGACCCCACCGCCGCCCTCCAGCTTTCGGCAGCTCCACTCCTCCTTTACTCTGGCGGGCCAGCCCTCTCCTCTGCAGCTCCATTTTGAGAGATGTGCTTGGGAGCCATTCACCTTGAACCCGTAGACTTTGCTTAGGGGTTAGAGACCCCTGTTCTCAGTCTTTGGGGTTCCTGTGTCTGCGCCTGCCTCTCCGACGCTGCTGCAGGCCGAGTTTGGCGTTGTGGATGACATCTGTCACTTGTGACAGCTGGGTTGCCTCCTTTAGTGATAGAGGCTGCTCCCAGCCCTCACCCATTTGGCCCAGAGCCTTACACTGGGTGGGGTGAGGGCGGGTGTAAGAGGCCCCTTGAGAGAATGGCATTGCCGCTGCGCGGGCCTGGCAGGAGGACTTGTTTCTGATAGGAGGTTCGCAGAGGCCTCAGCTACCTACCTTGGTGACTGAAGACGCCTCAGGAAACCTTAGGGTTGGCCAAGAGGGATGCCTGGACCATTTTTGGAGATGAGGCTGTTCCTTCCCCAGCTACCGGAATGTGTCTCTTTTCTCCAGAGTTGGTCTCTGTTTGCCTTAAACCACATGGAACACCCCAGCCTGCTCCTTCCTGTCCCAGCTGGAGCAGTGACATTTTCTCTGTCCATGTATCTCTTGTCTGCAGTTTGGTTGGCCTCTTACTGTGTCCAGAGGAGGGGAGAGGAGATTGGCAAGGGTGTCTGTGATGGGTCTTTCTAGATATGATGTCGTAGGTCCAGATGAATAGAGAGAGGGTTGCTGGAGAGACTGAGCAGGAAGGCGGGTGCTTTTTGAGGCATGAGCACAGAGTAAGGTACCAGAACCAGAAGGGTACTTTTTCTTGGCCTCTCCAGCATGTGTGGGTTTGTGCCCTTTCCTTCACGCCCAGGGCTTAGGGCCCACTCAGTTCCCAGGGGACCCTTCTGGCTCCACTGCCATCGAGAAGACTCAGCTATTTCTTAACGCTTTGTCCTGCTAGGCTCTCAGGTCATGTCCAGCTGTGGAGCCATGGAAGGTATTAGGGTCGGGAGTGGGAGGAGAGTTTTGCTGTGTGGAGCTTTTGTTGTTCATAATTCCTTTCCCTGGCCCTGCTTTAGACTAGGAGGAGGAGGAGTCTTAACACTTCAGAGCTCTGCAATTAATGCAATTAACAGCAATTAGATAGCTAGTCTTGGCAGGCAGAGGCTGTAAAGGAGACGTTTGATTTGTTGTTATTTTCTTACTTGGTGTCTCTGGGGCTCAGGTGTGTGAGGGACAGAGAGGAATTGGGAATTAACCCTGGATTTTGTCCCCTGGTGCACAGCAAGGGTTGTAGAAGGGCTGACCGGGTGGAAACCGTGATGTCTCCTGCTCACGTCTTCGGCAGTGGGGGAACTGGACCGGACTAGGTCTGACTTCTCACCGCTCCCCCCAACCCCCATAATAAATGTAAGAGCTCTGAACTCCTGAGATGAAAGTCTCTGGAAATACGCATATAATAAGTAGGGTATATGTTGTCATTATGTATGTGTTGGGTGGACTTTCAGATATGAGGCATTTGTTGGGGAACAGGGAGGTCACAAGAGGTAGGCAGGTGGGCAAGGTTAACAATAGGAAGGGTCTTTTTTTTTTTTTTTTTTTTACCAGAAAATCCCGACCTATCTTAATTTGCTTATATCTGCCTCAGAATCTGGGATTTGTGGGTTTCATGTTCATATCTCTCTGATTCTGTCTTTCTTGGGGTGATGTATAATATCTCTGTGTTTTACCTCTTCTTCCCTTTTTCCAGTGAAGGGAGGAAAGAGGAAATCTAATTTCAGATCCTAGAGGATTTGAAAGGTCTTTGGAATTCCTCCCCACCCCTAAAAAGGCATAATCTCTGGGACTTTCTAGAGGAAAGGATCTGTTTTCTTTTGCCTGTGATTTGCATCTGCCAGGGCCTCTCTGGACTCAGGGGAAGGTCGAGTCACCGTGAGGACTTTGGTTTTGCCTGGTTGTGGTTTCGGCCGTGCCGGTGAATTGAGCCTCAGTCTGAGACCAGTGCGTGTTTGGCCCTGTGGCCTGTGGTGTGACCACAGAAGGTCACTTACAGATGTGGTGGCAGGTGATTTAATGAGCATTTCCTGTCTTGCATCTCTGGAAACCTGACCTCGTCCCTCTGCACCAAGGAAGGAGGTGGCCCAAAGAGGCCTTTCCCTAACCCTGACCTCACAGAAATGCAGGGGCCTGGTAGGCCACTGTAAGATTTTTTGGCTTTTGTTACCAATGAAGGAGGCATCCCTCTGGCTGCTGTGTATAGAATAGACATGAGGCGGACAGAGTGGAAGCAGGAAGATAAGTATTATTTTATTAAAACCCTATTAAAAAAAAACCCCAAAAAACCCCTGTGAAATAGATCCTGTTATACCCATCTTACAGAGTGAAAAATATACCCCAAATCACACGGCTTATGAGTACTGGATTCAGGATTCAAACCCAGGCATTGAACATTAGAGTCTATACTCTATTTTACTATTTTTTAAAATTTTTATTAGAGTACAGCTGATTTACAATGTTGTGTTAGTTTCAGGTGTACAGCAAAGTGAATCAGTTATACATATACGTATATCCACTTTTTTTTTTTTTTTTTTTAGATTCCTTTCCCATATAGGCTGTTACAGAGTATTGAGTAGAGTTCCCTGTGCTATACAGCAGGTTCTTATTAGTTATCTATTTTATATATAGTAGTGTGTATATGTCAGTCCCAATCTCCCAATTTATCCCTCCCCCCCATCCCCTGGTAACCATAAGTTTGTTTTCTATATCCGTGACAGAGTCTGTATACTCTTAACCACTACCCAAGGCAGGTCTACTCTTTTGTTTCTCTCCCATCTTGCATTGCCTTCTGGGCCTCTTTCCCTAGAAGTGGGTTGTGTGGAAAGAACTCCAGACAGGGAGTCAGGATTCTTAGGTTCAGGCCTGAACTCTGCCACTGTCTAGCATCTGACCTTTAGCAAGCTGCCTCTCTGAGCTTTTCTTTATCTAGAAAACAAAGGCTGACAATAATAGCAGCAACGATAAGAGCTGACTCTATGATACATGGATTATTCCATTTAATCTAAACGACAGCCTGGCTTTATAGATGAGAGTGAGGCTAAGAGATGTTAAGTAACTTGAAACTCGAGGAGCCAGAATTTGAACCCAGGACTGCTGTATCCATCAGATGCTTTTTGGGTTCCTAACACAGTGGGCTCCAGCAGTATCCTGAGACCCTTGGCTCTAGAAGGAAACTTTTGGACTTGTGGGGACTCATTTCATTTGTATGGTGCTTTAACATGATGTGTTAGTAAGGATTCTTAGTAGTAAGTGGCAGAAACCCAGTTGAACCAGCTTTAAGCCAAAAAACAAACAAACAAAAATGTTTTATTGGCTCATGTAGTGGGAAGTCCAGTGGGAAATGGCTTCAGGCAAGGCTGGATCCAGGTGCTTCAGTGATGTCTGTGTGTGTGAGTGTGTGTATGTTTCCTCTATGTCAACTTCATTCTCAACAGTCTCTCCCATGTTGTGGCAAAGATGAGCATTGGCAGCCTCAGACTGATATCTACCAGTTCAGCAAACCTCAGAAACAGAGCATCTTCTCTCCTGTAATTCTAGCAGGAGTCCCAGGGCTAACTCTCATTGGCCCGACTTGGGTCATGTGATTATCCCTTACTTAACCAGACCCTGTGGCACTAATTGGCTGGGTCTTGGTTAACATGTCTCCCCTGGAGCCCAGGACTGGGATAAGTGCTGTTCAAACCACATGAAATAAGAGTGGTGGAGGGATGGTCCCATGAAGGAAAATCAAAATACTGGTAGTAAGAAAAAAAAAAACAGAGAAGGATGCTGGACAGATATCTTTTTAGGGGTAATAGAAACAGTCTATATCTGTGCCTCACGAACTGTGTTAAGGCACCTCCAAGGAGCTGCAGCAAGCTCACAGGGGCACTATGGGATAATTTAAATTTTCAAGGGAAACACAATATCTGTCATTAAAAAGAATGTTTCACACATCTTTTTAATGATGTCATATCTTTGTGAAGTTGGGTTTTTGGGGCTGATTAAAATCAAATACTATGTGAAAATCAATTTAGAACAAGAAATGAGGATGACAGTGTCCAATCTATTCCCAGGATTTGAGATTTTGTGCAGAGCCCGACAGGCGCACGCATCCGTAAATAATTTTGGTTACTTCTGAATGAAATAAAAATACTTTTGTCAATTTCTGTGTATTCTTTTTTTCCCAAGAGGCTACTAAGTTGGTAGGACATAAATACTTTTCAATTATTTGGCTTAAGGACTCTGTGAAAAGTTTACTGAGACACTAAGGGTGTGGTGAACCAACAAAGTTTGGGAACCTTTGTTTTATGTCCTGATTGTGGTGGTGGTTACATAACTATATGTATTTGCCAAAATTCATTATGTACACCTGAAAATTGGTGAATTCATATGTAAATTCTACCTGTAAAGCTGATTTTAAAAAGCTGGTACATGCCTGTTACATATATCTCATCCCCTAGCTCTTCCACAACTGAGGAAACTAAGAAGTGGCAGACTCTGGACATGAAGGCAGTCTGACTCTCAAGCCTAATCACTTAACCATTATGTTATCCTGTCTTCCAAATGCCTGACATGCATGCTGATGCTCCCACTTACTGCTTCTATAACAGACATTACTAATCGATCCTGGTGCACGACTCAGAATCTTTCCCAGTATAGGACTGATACAGTTTAGGTGAAGTCAACTTGCCATCTTTGGTAGTGTTTCCATGGCATACTGAGTCTTAGTTCAGTATATTCAGCATTCAGAAATCTTTGATGTTGATTCCTTGGAAAGAGAACTATGTAAATGCAGTCTCTTGAAAACTTAGCACCAGCCATACCTGTAAGTGACCACATTTTAGTGATGGCCACGGCTCTGTTGCAGTCTGCTGGGTTGCCCACCAACTTGCAGTGCTCCTAGACCAGGGCCCTGTCTGAAAATGGCATATGATTCCATTGCCGGCAATTCTTTCTTTCTTTCTTTCTTTCTTTTTTTTAAATTTCTGGCCACACTGCGTGGCTTGCAGGATCTTAGTTCCCCGACCAGGGATAGAACCCTTGCCCCCTGCAGGGTTCAGTCTCCTAAGTGCGGACTCCTAACCACTGGACTGCCAGGGAATTCTTTTTTTTTTTTTTTTTTTTTAAATATTTTCTGATTTCTTTTTTTTTTTTAAATTTATTTATTTTTGGCTGTGTTGGGTCTTCGTTTCTGTGCGGGGGCTTTCTCCAGTTGCGGCCAGCGAGTCTTTCTTTCTTTCTTTCTTTTTTTTAAATTTCTGGCCACACTGCGTGGCTTGCAGGATCTTAGTTCCCCGACCAGGGATAGAACCCTTGCCCCCTGCAGGGTTCAGTCTCCTAAGTGCGGACTCCTAACCACTGGACTGCCAGGGAATTCTTTTTTTTTTTTTAAATATTTTCTGATTTCTTTTTTTTTTTTTAATTTATTTATTTTTGGCTGTGTTGGGTCTTCGTTTCTGTGCGAGGGCTTTCTCCAGTTGCGGCGAGCGAGGGCCACTCTTCATCGTGGTGTGCGGGCCTCTCACTGTCACAGCCTCTCCCATTGTGGAGCACAGGCTCCAGGCGTGCAGGCTCAGTAGTTGTGGCTCACGGGCTTAGTTGCTCCGCGGCATGTGGGATCTTCCCAGACCAGGGCTTGAACCCGTGTTCCCTGCATTAGGCTCCAGGCGTGCAGGCTCAGTAGTTGTGGCTCACGGGCTTAGTTGCTCCGCGGCATGTGGGATCTTCCCAGACCAGGGCTCGAACCTGTGTCCCCTGCATCAGCAGGCGGATTCTCAACCACTGCGCCACCAGGGAAGCCTGGGAATTCTTGATTGCCGGCAGTTCTTGCAATAAACGTTGACTCAGGAGTTGTGACTCAGCCAAGTTGTGTTAAAAGGGCATCTCTAGATGTTTCACAGCTGTGCTGGGACCGGGACTCATTAACCTCATCTTCCCAGTGGGGCAGAGTTTGGGGCCTCAGAGTACAGGAGAGGCAGCAGATCTCCAAATCTTCCAGCAGAAACTCAATTGTTTGTGTCTCCCATACCTGGTATAAAAGGATGGTAATCAGACATGTAGGAAAGGAGCTATGGGTATCTCAGCTTACAGAGCCAATGTTAGAGTCTGTCTGTCTCTCTCTGATCTATTCTACATTTTTATAAGTAATACATATCCACATAGTTAAAAACTCAAATAGGAGATATGTATAAGAATTCTGTAACAGCTGAAAACTGGAAACCTAACTGTCCATCAGAATGGATAATTCCACTGAACATCCATAGAGTGTGGTATGAAGATCAGAATGAATAAACTAGAGCTATATGTATCAACATGGATAAATGTTTTAAAAAGAAAAGCAACATTGGGAGGAGATATGGGGATATATGTATATGTATAGCTGACTCACTTTGTTATAAAGCGGAAACTAACACACCTTTGTAAAGCAATTATACTCAAATAAAGATGATTTTTTTTTTTTTTGGTATGCGGGCCTCCCTCTGCTGCGGCCTCTCCCGTTGCGGAGCACAGGCTCCGGACGCGCAGGCTCAGCGGCCATGGCTCACGGGCCCAGCCGCTCCGCGGCATACGGGA
>NC_041232.1:18435885-18443431 GCF_002837175.3 Physeter macrocephalus | reverse complement strand
GGGATCCTCCCGGACCGGGGCGCGAACCCGGTTCCCCTGCATCGGCAGGCGGACGCGCAACCACTGCGCCACCAGGGAAGCCCAATAAAGATGTTTTAAAAAAAAACAAACACCAAAACCTCAAAAATAAAAAACAAAACAGCAACATTGAGTGAAAAGCTGCCAAGGGGGGGCTTCCCTGGTGGCACAGTGGTTGGGAGTCCGCCTGCCGATGCAGGGGACGCGGGTTCGCGCCCCGGTCCGGGAGGATCCCGTATGCCGCGGAGCGGCTGGGCCCGTGAGCCATGGCCGCTGAGCCTGCGCGTCCGGAGCCTGTGCTCCGCAACGGGAGAGGCCACAACAGTGAGAGGCCCGCGTACCGCAAAAAAAAAAAAAAGTTGCCAAGGGGTATGTATAGTATGACATGTATAATAAAGTTAAAAGCATTCAAAACAGCACTATGTTTTGCTTACTGATACATGTCTATGTAGTACAAATATAAAGACCTGCAAGGGAGTGATATGGGCCAGATTCTGTATAGTGGAGATTTGGGCAGGGCCCTGGCAGGAAGCAAATGACTCTTCCGAATGGGTGTCACTGAAAAGAGTGTAGGGAAGGGACTATTTACAGAGGTGTGGCAGTTTAAAGACGAGGTCCCTGGAGCTGGAACCAGTCCTCATCCTAAAGGGGCAGAGGGAAGGGGCAGTCCCCAGAGCTCATTGCAGGGAAAGGGGAGCTGCAGGGCAGGAGCTGCAGTGGTCCCAAGCTGTAGCAAAGCAGGGAGGAGGCAGGAGGAACCAATAGCCCAATAGCCCAACCTCCACACACCACCCCCCGCCACTCCGCCTCCAGTCTTCTGTCCTAGCATCCCATTGGCTAGGTAGGAGGCAGGGCAAGGGAACCTGGGAGATGCAGTCCATAGAGGTCAACTTCCCAGGGCGCAGAGAAAGACAGAATTGATCTGGGGTGGGCGTGGGGGTGGACATAACCAGCACAGAGGTTCCCCTCTTTGGGGGCAGCAGATGGGAATACCACGTAGAAAGAGTACATAGGGCCTTTCAACTCTTTGTGCCCTATTATTTCTTAAACTGAGGGTGAGACAATGGGTATTAATGTTATATTTGTTTTCTATTATATGATTTTCTGTCTTTTTCAATATGCCTGAAATATTTCATAATAAAATGAGCATGAGACCACAAAGTAACCTAAGAGTACCAAAAGGCTTATTAAAAAAAATAGTCTCGGGCTTCCCTGATGGCGCAGTGGTTAAGAATCTGCCTGCCAATGCCCTGGTCCGGGAAGATCCCACATGCCGCAGAACAACTAAGCCCGTGCGCCACAACTACTGAGCCTGCATTCTAGAGCCCAAGAGCCACAACTACTGAGCCCACGTGCCACAACTACTGAAGCCCGCGCGCCTAGAGCCCGTGTTCTGCAACAAGAGAAGCCACCGCCTGCGCACTACAACGAAGAGTAGCCCCTGCTCGCTGCAACTAGAGAAAGCCCAGCGCACAGCAACAAAGACCCAACGCAGCCAAAAATAAATAAATAAATTTATTTTAAAAAAATAGTCTCAGTCATTTATGTGGTTATGACCATGCAAATATCATTTACTGAAGAATCGAGTAGTGTATGATGCTTGCATTTTCTCTCGGAGATTTTTTTTAAAAATTAATTTATTTTTGGCTGCATTGGGTCTTTGCTGCTGTGCGCAGGCTTTCTCTAGTTGCGGCGAGCGGGGGCTACTCTTTATTGCAGTGCGTGGGCTTCTCATTGCGGTGGCTTCCCTTTGTTGCAGAGCAGGGGCTCTAGGCGCGTGGACTTCAGTAGTTGTGGCACGTGGGCTCAGTAGCTGTGGTTCGCGGGCTCTAGAGCGCAGGCTTAGTAGCTGTGGCGCACGGGCTTAGTTGCTCTGCGGCATGTGGCATCTTCCCAGGCCAGGGCTCGAATCCATGTCCCCTGCATTAGCAGGAAGATTCTTAACCACTGCGCCACCAGGGAAGTCCAGCATTTGATTCTTTGCTGACAATATTTACCTTATAACTATACTCTTTCCCCCTGCCTCCAAAGCTCCATCTTTAGATATTTTATCAAGTGTCTCTTTTTTTAAAAAATAGATCTTTATTGGAGTATAATTGCTTCACAATACTGTGTTAGTTTGTGTTGTATAACAAAGTGTATCAGCCATATGCATACATATGTCCCCACATCCCCTCCTTTTTGAAACTCCCTCCCATCCTCCCTTATTCCACCCCTCTAGGTCATCGCAAAGCACTGAGCTGATCTCCCTGTGATATGCGGCTGCTTCCCACTAGCTATCTGTTTTGCATTTGGTGGTGTGTATATGTCCGTGCTACTCTCTCACTTCATCCCAGCTTACCCATCCCCCTCCCTGTGTCCTCACGTCCATTCTCTACATCTGCGTCTTTATTCCTGTCCTGCCATTCATCTGTTGATGGACGCTTAGGTTGCTTCCATGTCCTGGCTATTGTAAATAGAGCTGCAATGAACATTGGGGTACATGACTCTTTTTGAATTATGGTTTTCTCAGGGTATATGCCCAGCAGTGGGATTGCTGGGTCATATGATAGTTCTATTTTTAGTTTTTTAAGGAGAAATGCAAATCAAAACTACAATGAGGTATCACCTCACGCCGGTCAGAATGGCCATTATCAAAAAATCTAGAAACAATAAATGCTGGAGAGGGTGTGGAGCAAAGGGAACCCTCCTGCACTGGTGGTGGGAATGTAAATTGATACAGCCACTGTGGAGAACAGTATGGAGGTTCCTTAAGTGTGTCTCTTTTCTTTGCTTGGTCTTGAACTAGGTAGTTGGGGGGTTGGGACTTGCTTCGGGCAGCAGAATAGAGTCCTTTCTTCCATAGCTGCTTGTCTGCTTTGGTGCCCCCAGCACTCTGGGTTATTTTTGGAGGTAGCAACTTGAAGTGGGAGTCAATCACGTTTAATAAGCTGGTACTCCTTGCACTGTGTGCAGAGACCCGACTCCCAGTTTTCGGTGAGTGTCTCCCTTGCTCCAATACACTGCTGCCTAGTTTAGAAATAAAAATAGTGGTTTGGCATTCTGGCATTTTCTTTGAAAGTTAAACATATACTTACTATATGACCCAACAATTCTATTCCTAGGTATCTATCCAAGAGAAAGGAAAATATGTATCTACACAAAGACTTGTACATGAATGTTCATGGCAGCATTATTCATAGTACCCCAAAAGTGGAAATAACCCAAATGCCGAACAGCTGGTGGATGAATGAACAAAATGTGATATAAATGCTGAGTAGTAATAAAAATTGATACGTACTACAACATAAATACACCTCAAGAACAGTATGCTACGTGAAAGAAGACAGACGCGAAGCAACATATTGTATGATTCCATTTATATGAAGTATCCAGAAAGACAAATCTTTAGGGACAGAAGGTGGACTTGTGTTGCCAGGAGCTGGGAGGAGGGAGGAGTGGGGAGGGAGTCCTCATAGACACTAGGGATCTTACTGGATAACAGAATGTTTTAAAACTGGATGTGGTGATAGTTGCATAACTTGGTAAATGTATAAAAATCACTGAATTGTACACTTAAAATGAGAATTTTATGGCATGTAAATTATACTCCAATAAAGTTGTTAAAAGATGATGGTTTAGGTTCTTGGTTTGGTAGAAAAACACCCAACATGGCTGTCCAGAGATCTGCATTTTTACGTGCCTATTTAGTTTTTGGCTTTTGAGGAAGGAGTTTTTCAGCCAGGCTCCAAGTCCTTGTTTTTGGCGTCTTTAAAATGACAGTGCCCAGGGCAGGAGCTTGGTAATAATGAGTCCAAGATTTATGGCTTCTCTTCTCACCTAGTGTGGTTAACTGTGCCCAGATGGAAAGCTCTGTTCTTTGGCATGTTAATCTAGATTCTGACACTTGCCTCTTAAATGAAGACACTCAAACCCAAACTGGCAAAGCCAAACAGAATAAAATGGCATTTGTTTGCTTACAGTAATAGGGAAGTCAAAGGTGTACCGCCTTCAGATATAAGCCGATCCAGGGGCTTAAATGAAACCATCAGGGCTCGGCCTTTGTTTGCCTCTCCATCCTGTTTTCCTCTCAGTTGGGTTCATTCCCGGGCAAGGCAGCCCCATTAGCTCTGGGCTCATATCCTGCTACCTTGAGAACTAGGGGAAAAGGAGTTTCTTTTTTTTTTTTTCAACAATTTTGATAAAAGCCCCACCGCTGAGGTTCGTTGGTTTTGAATGCTCTCCCCTGAGTCAGCCATCCTGGTCAGGAGGCTGATATTCTGATTGGCCAGGCCTGCGTCATTTGCCCTGGAACCTGGGGTAAACCTGCTCCTAGCCAGATCTCATGGACTGAGTGCTGGGGAGGGATGGATCTCCAAAGAAACCATAGGGACATTAAGCAGAAAGGGAACAGCTGCTGAGCTGGCAAAAACAACAGAAAGCTTCCATCTGGCGACTAGTTGCATTCAAGGCCACAGGGCCGACTGGATGAAAGGCAGGATTGGATTGCCTCAGTGTGGCTCATCCTGCTCCTGGAAAAAACATCTCAAAGCACAAGTCCAATGGAGGGTCTGTGGGGACTTCCCTGGTGGCGCAGTGGTTAAGAATACGCCTGCCAATGCAGGGGACACAGGTTCCAGCCCTGGTCCGGGAAGATCCCACGTGCCGCGGAGCAACTAAGCCCGTGCGCCACGACTAGTGAGCCTGCGCTCTAGGGCCTGCGAGCCACAACTACGGAGCCCAAGTACCACAAGTACTGAAGCCCGCATGCCTAGAGCCCATGCTCCACAATGAGAAGCCCGCGCACCGCAACAAAGAGTAGCCTCCGCTCGCCGCAACTAGAGGAAGCCCGCGTGCAGCAATGAAGACCCAACGCAGCCAAAAAAAAAAAAAAAGAGACAGCTGTTGTAAAATGGTACAGCCTCTCTGGAAAACGGTATGGCAGTTCCTTGAAAAAGTTAAACATGGGTTACCTTATGATCCAGAAATTCTACTTCTGGTTATATACCCAAAAGAATTAAAAGGAGGGACTCGAACAAAGATTTATCCACCCGTGTTCATAGTAACATTATTCACAATACCCAAAAGATGGAAGCAGCCCAGGTGTTCATCAACAGATGAGTGGATAAAATGTGGTATATACATACTGTAGGATATTGTTCAGCCTTAAAAAGGAAGGAAATTCTGCTACATGCTACAATTTGGATGGACCTTGAAGCCATTATGATAGGTCTAAATAAGTCAGGCACAAAAAGTATAAATACTGTATGGTTCAACTTATACCTAGAGGAGTCAAATTCATAGAACTAGAAAGTAGAGTGGTGGTTGCCAGGGGCTGGGGGGGGTGACAGGAAATTGAATTATCGTGTGACAGGTTTGGAGTTACAGTTGGAATGATGAAAAAGTTCTGGAGATGGATGGTGGTAATGGTTACTCAGTGATGGGAACATATTCGATGCCACTGAATTGTACACATAAAATGGTTAAGATGGTAAATTTTATGTGTATTTTAGTACAAGTAGAAAATTTTTTTAAAATTTAATGATTAACATGGTAAATTTTATGTTATATATTTTTACCACAGTTGAAAAAAGACTGAGAGACAGCAGTCTGGAAAAAAGTTAGAATCCAAGAAGTGAGTTGATAATCTTTCCTGCCGCGTGTGGGACTGGCACAAGGTAGAATCAGCAGAGACTGGGCATGGGGGAGGAGTGCCCTGGGAATGGAGAGCGTGTCACACTAAGGGCCTTGTTGCCAGCCCCCCAGACCCCACGTTGTCCTCAAGGCTGGCAAATCCTGAGCCTGGAGCCGAGGACAGGGTGGGCTGGAGGTGTGGTCTCCAGTATCGGATCTCCCTTGGGAAGTGGTTCTAGCCAACGGCAGAGAGAGAGACAGAGAACTGTTAGGGATCAGGAATGATTGTATTTGCCAAGGGACAAAATTATGGGAAGGGCCATGGACTTCCTATCCCTACTCAGCCTGATGCCTTAGGATCGCAGAAAATATCACCAGTGAAGCATCAGAAAAGTGCCCTTAAGGAAGTCAGTGGGGGGAGTTCCCTGGCGGTGCAGTGGTTGGGACTCCATGCTCTCACTGCAGAGGGCACAGGTTCGGTCCCTGGTCAGGGAACTAGGATCCCGCAGGCCGTGCAGGGTGGCCAAAGAAAAAGTCAGTGGGGACAGCAGTGAGTGTTGCTTGGTGAGGTGTGGAGGACAGCTGTCATATGCTGTGGGTGGGAGTGTAAATTGTCACAGACACTCTGCAGGCAGTTTGCCAAGATCTGTTAAAACTAAAATCAAGCCTGTACCCTATGACCCAGCAATTCCACTTCTCTTCCCCAGAGGCACTTGCACATTTCCCCAGAGAGACAGCGCAAGGATATTATTCAGTGTTGCATTGTTGGCTGTAGTCAGAGACTGGAAACAACCTAAATACCCAGTGATAGGAAAATGGCTAAATAAACTGTTGTATGTCCACAGCATGAAGTACTGCACAGGTCTAAAAAAAATGAAATACATCTATATATTCTAATGTGGATAGATCTATAAGACATTGTTGAGTGAGAAAAGAAAGTTGTGAAATCATATCTATATTCTGATACTGTTAATATATTTTTAAAAATCAGAAGTATGTGCTTTAAGGTATAAACTATGCTGCTGTAGCAAAGAGATATCCTAATAAAAGGGTTTAAATGAGGTAGCTTCTTTCTTTCTCACATAACAGTTCAGAGCGGGGAGTGGTCCAGGGTGAGTGGTGTTCCAGTTATCTGTTGCTGCATAAAGCAACAGTTAATTGCATTTTGCTCACAGATTCTGTGGGGATGGCTCGACGGTGCTCCATGAGGTCAGCGGCCTTAGCTGGGAAGACGTGAATGGCTGGGGGTGACTCACATGGCTGGAGCTGGAGTCATCTGGAGGTTTCTTGACCCTCATGTCTGGGACCTGAGCTGGAATAACGAGGTCTGTCTTAGTTGGGGCTATTGATTGCAGACTGCCTCCATGTGACTTCTCTATGTGGTTAGGGTTTCCATGCAGCATGATGGCCCCAGGGTAGTTGAACATTTTGTTCTAAGAGCTTGCGTTCCAGCAAATAAGGCGGAAGCTATGTGGCCTTCCGTGACTTTTTCTCAGAAATTGTATAGTGTCACTTCTGCCATTTTAAAACAGTTGAGGTATAGTTGACTTAACAGTACTATATGTTTCAGGTGTACAATATAGTGGTTCACAACTTTCTTTAAAATAAATTTATTTATTTATTTATTTGGTTGCGTGGAGTCTTCATTGCCGTGCACAGGCTTTCTCTAGTTGCGGTGGGCGGTGGCTACTCTTTGTTGTGGTGTGTGGGCTTCTCATTGCGGTGACTTCTCTTGTGGTGGAGCACGGGCTCCAGGCGCACGGGCTTCAGAAGTTGTGGCTCGCGGGCTCTAGCGCGCAGGCTCAGTAGTTGTGGTGCACAGGCTTAGTTGTTCCGCGACATGTGGGATCTTCCTGGAACAGGGCTCGAACCTGTGTCCCCTGCCTTGGCAGGTGGATTCCTTTTTTTTTTTTTT
>NC_041232.1:18435311-18435769 GCF_002837175.3 Physeter macrocephalus | reverse complement strand
GTCGTGGGCTGTAGAGCACAGGCTCAGTAGTTGTGGCGCATGGGCTTAGTTGCTCCGCGGCATGTGGGATCTTCCTGGAACAGGGCTCGAACCTGTGTCCCCTGCCTTGGCAGGTGGATTCCTTTTTTTTTTTTTTTAACATCTTTATTGGAGGATAATTGCTTTACATTGTTGTGTTAGTTTCTGCTGTAAAACAACGTGAATCAGTGATATGCATACATATATTCCCATATCCCCTCCCTCTTGCGTCTCCCTCCCACCCTCCTTATCCCACCCCTCTAGGTGGTCACAAAGCACCGAGCTGATCTCCCTGTGCTAGGCAGCTGCTTCCCACTAGCTATCTGTTTTACATTTGGTAGTGTACATATGTCAATGCCACTCTCTCACTTCTTCCCAGCTTACCCTCCCCCTCCCCGTGTCCTCAAGTCCATTCTCGACGTCTGTGTCTTTATTCCTGT
>NC_041232.1:18429131-18434981 GCF_002837175.3 Physeter macrocephalus | reverse complement strand
GTTCCCTTTTCTCCACACCCTCTCCAGCATTTATTGTTTCTAGAGTTTTTGATGATGGCCAATCTGACCGGTGTGAGATGATATCTCATTGTCGTTTTGATTTGCATTTCTCTAATGATTAATGATGTTGAGCATTCTTTCATGTGTTTGTTGGCGATCTGTATATCTTCTTTGGAGAAATGTCTATTTAGTTCTTCTGCCCATTTTTGGATTGGGTTGTTTGTTTTTTTGTTATTGAGCTGCATGAGTTGCTTATAAATTTTGGATATTAATCCTTTGTCAGTTGCTTCATTTGCAAATATTTTTTCCCATTCTGAGGGTTGTCTTTTCGTCTTGTTTATGTTTTCCTTTGCTGTGCAAAAGCTTTTAAGTTTCATTAGGTCCCATTTGTTTATTTTTGTTTTTATTTCCATTTCTCTAGGAGATGGGTCAAAAAGGATCTTGCTGTGATTTATGTCATAGAGTGTTCTGCCTGTGTTTTCCTCTAAGAGTTTGATAGTGTCTGGCCTTACATTTAGGTCTTTAATCCATTTTGAGTTTATTTTTGTGTATGGTGTTAGGGAGTGTTCTAATTTCATTCTTTTACATGTAGCTGTCCAGTTTTCCCAGCACCACTTATTGAAGAGGCTGTCTTTTCTCCATTGTATATTCTTGCCTCCTTTATCAAAGATAAGGTGACCATATGTGCATGGGTTTATCTCTGGGCTTTCTCTCCTGTTCCATTGATGTATATTTCTGTTTTTGTGGCAGGAGGATTCTTAACCACTGAGCCACCAGGGAAGTGCCTAGTGGTTCACAATTTTTAAAGGTTATATTTCACTTATATTTTTGTGGCAGGAGGATTCTTAACCACTGAGCCACCAGGGAAGTGCCTAGTGGTTCACAATTTTTAAAGGTTATATTTCACTTATATTTATGATAAAATGTTGGCTGTATTCCCTGTGTTGTACAGTATATCCTTTTTTTTTTTAAACATCTTTATTGGAGTATAATTGCTTTACAGTGGTGTGTCAGTTTCTGCTTTATAACAAAGTGAATCAGCTATACATATACATATATCCCCATATCTCCTCCCTCTTGCTTCTCCCTCCCACCATCCCTGTCCCACCGTCTAGGTGGTCACAAAGCACCGAGCTTGTGCTCGGTGTGCTACGCGGCTGCTTCCCACTAGCTATCTTTTTTACGTATGGTAGTGTATATATGTCAGTGCCACTCTCTCACTTTGTCCCAGCTTACCCTTCCCCCTCCCCATGTCCTCAAGTCCATTCTCTACTAGAATATATCCTTGTAACTTATTTATTTTATGCATAGCAGTTTGTACCTCTTAATCCCCTACTCCTATCATGCCCATCTCCCGCTTCTCTCTTCCCACTGGTAACCACTAGTGTGTTCTCTCTATCTGTGAGTCTGTTTTTGTTATATTCACTAGTTTGTTTTATTCTTTTTTAAGATTCCACGTATAAGTGATATCATACCGTGTTTGTCTTTCTCTGTCTCACTTATCTCACTAAGCATAATACCCTCCAAGTCCACCCATGTTGTTGCAAATGGCAAAATTTCATTCTTTATTATGGCTGAGTAGTATTCCACTGTATATATATATATATATATATATATATATATATATATATATATTTACCACATCTTTATCCATTTATCTGTTGATGGGCACTTAGGTTGCCTCCATATCTTGGCTATTGGAAATAATGCTGCTGTGCCTATATCTTTTTAAATTAGTGTTTTCATTTTCTTCAGATATATACCCAGGAGTGGAATTGCTGGATCATATGGTAGTTCTGTTTTTAGTTTTTTGAGGAACCTCCGTACTGTTTCCACAGTGGCTGTACCAATTTACATTCCCACCAACAGTGTACAGGGGTTCTCTTTTCTCCACATCCTCGCCAACATTTGTTAATTGTGGTCTTTTTGATGACAGCCATTCTGACAGGTGTGAGATGATATCTCCCTGTGGTTTTGATTTGCATTTATTTGATGATTAGCACTGTTGAGCATCTTTTCATGTGCCTGTTGGCT
Organism: Physeter macrocephalus; assembly: GCF_002837175.3. NCBI lineage: Eukaryota > Metazoa > Chordata > Mammalia > Artiodactyla > Physeteridae > Physeter > Physeter macrocephalus. Next base: position 18,432,947 of record NC_041232.1, on the reverse strand, counting down.
ATCTGTATGGCTTCTTTGGAAAAATGTCTATTCAGATCTTCTGCCTATTTTTTAATCAGATTGTTTGCTTTTTGGGTAATTTCGACATGTTTTATTGGTCAAATCAGCCACAAGCCTACTTGTATTTAAGGAGAGGGAACAGAGAACCCACTTCTCTATGTGAGGAGTGCTAAAGGCTCGGTGGTCTTGTTGTAAAACAATCACAGGTGGGAAGCCCTGTCACATGAGGTCACCCGGGATCCAGGTTCATTTGGCTGAGGAGGGCACAGTGGGCTTTGTCATTTGTATTATGTGGCTTCCATCTCTGGTTTCAAGGTAACTGGATCCATTGTTGCCATATGCCAGCCAGGGAAAGAGAGAGTGGAGGGCAAGCCATTCCTTATAAAAATGTGGTTCAGTTATTCTTGGCAGAAAATGTTGGCTTGACATGTGAAAACTGAATAGCTAGAAATGGCAGGTGTAGTGGTTAAAAAAAAAATGTGGTTCAGAACTTACATCACTTCTGCTTGCAACCCAGTGGCTAACTCTTGGTCATATTGCTACACCTAGCTGCAAGGGAGGCTGGGAAATGTCTGTAGCTGGACAGCCACGTGCCTGGCTACCACTCAGTAGGGTCCTGTTATTAAAAGGAAGCAAAGGAGAATAAGTACTAGGGACAATTAGTTTTTGCAACAGTGTGTATTTTTCATGTATATGTATACATAGTTAAGTGTGTGTATATAGAAATAGGTCTATGTGGAATATAGAAATACATAGATACATACAGTCTGGAAGAATACGTAGAAAAAGATCTAGAAGAAACTGGTAACAGTGGTTACTTGTGGAGAAGTGGGAGAAGACAGGATAGGGGTATATTCAGAGCCGACTCTAGCCGTAGCTGCAGTGTTTTAATTTTTAACGAGGATAATGTCTTCATGTTTACTTGTGGAATTAAATATTAATTCAAACTGAAGGCCTGGTAAGCATCTGGCCGCCGATGTTTCAGTCTTGGTCTTCTCGTGCCGTGGTGGGACCCAACACCAAAGAGTGCCAGGAGGTGGCGTGGCCCAGCTGGCATTGCTGGGGACTCTCAGTCCAAAGACCCCGTGTCCTCAAAGGCTGCCATAGTTGGGGGTCTCTCTGCCCCCATCCTCCTCGTCCAGTTCTGGAGGGTTTCCTTTATCACCAGCAGATATTGGTTGAACATTGAGGACTGTTTTGGCACTGAAGCCTCTCTCTGTACAGATTACTTATTAATTACGGGTAGAAAGCTGGTCACTGTACAGTGGAGAAGACAGGTGGACACCACCTCTCCCAGGCAATCAAAGTTAACGTCACAGATACCACATCCCTCCTGATGGGAGACACTGAGGGCCCAGCGTCACTCTACTGGCATTTCTGTCCCAGGTGCATAACCAAAATTCAATCAAGAGGAAACATCAGACAAACCAAGGTGGAGGGACATTCTCCAAAACAACTGGACCGAACTCTTTAAAAATGCCGATGTCACGAAAGACGGAAGTTGAGAAGCTGGTCTAGACTAAAGGAGACCAAAGTGATATGAATAGTAATATAGGGCATCAAACTGAATTGGGTCCAGGTCTGGGAGGAAATTGCCATCAAGAGATAGTTAGCATCTATATTTGAATTTGGATGGTATTTGAGGTGATAGTATTGTATTGTATCAAAGTTATATTTTCTGTATTTGATAATTGAATGTATAAGAGAATGTCATGTCCTTAGGAAATATGCACTAAAGTATTTAGGAGTAAAGAAGCCTGTTGTCTACAACTAACTCCCAAATGGTTTACAACAGGAGTAGACAAACTCTTTTGGCAAAAAGGTCAAGTAGTGAGGATTCTGGGCTTTGCGGGCCCTGTGGTCTCTGTCACACTACTCTTGCTCTGCTGTTGTGATGTCACAGACAATATATAAATGAATGGGCACGGGGGTCCAGTGAAGTTTATTTATGGATACCGAAGTTTCAATTTCATATACTTTTCACGTGTCACGAAGTATTCTTCTTTTGATCTTTTCCAACCAGGCAAAAATTAGTTCTAGCTTACTGCCCATACAAAATCAGGTAGCCAGATTTGGCCAGTGAGCTGTACTTTACTGATGCCTGATAGAGAAAAAGAATACACCCAACATACATAAACGCACACACACACGCACACGGGAATAAAGCAAATATGTCATGATGCTAACACTTGGTGAATCTGGGCGAAAGGTATAGGGGAGTTCTTTGTACTCTTACAATTCTTTTGGAAGTTTGAGATTATTTATTTTATTTAAAATTTTTTGACCACGTCGCGTGGCTTGTGGAATCTTAGTTCTGTGACCAGGGATCGAACCCAGGCCCCCTGAAGTGGAAGCACCGTGTCCTAACCACTGGACTGCCAGGGAATTTCCTGGAAGTTTGAGATTATTTAAAAATTAAAAGTTAAATTAAAAAAGAGACACAATTTTCCTCTCTTGGGGCCCAGGAAGGAGTGAGGAAACTGTGTAAATCCAGGGGACTGAGCCCTCTCATCTGGGGGCCAAGGGAGTCTTGCTCACAGCATTCTTCCATGTTGCTCTTAATTGTTATCTATTCACTTCTTGGCCTTCACTTTGTCCTTATTTTCTGGCTTAACCTTCATATCTAGGAACCTGCTTGACAGACATGAGAGTTTAGGCTCTGGCCTCCCTGTCTGACCATCCTCTTTTTCTCTCTCTCTCTGCTAATACAATTCTCCACCACCCAAGCAAACAGCCACTTTAAATATGTTCATTGGATTATTGTTTTTAATTTTATGGTCCCCGTCCCCCATATTGTTTTCTCCAAATTGTTGGTATTTGTCTTAGATTATCAAACTCTAGAAGAAACTGGTTGTTTCCCTGCATATGGCATTATCTGGGGGGAGGTCTGCTGTGGCAGCAATGTCGAGAAATTACTGTGTTCCCTTCTCCCTGCATTGGGGTGAAGTCTCTTGTATTTCCTCTGGCCTTATGGCCCTGAATGGTTATTTCCAGGAATGAGATGTTGAGTGTATTGGAGTGACTGTGCCTGGGGTAGGGAGGGTTGGCTTTAAGGGAAGAGGTGTGTCCTTTTCTTAGTTGACTTAGCAGGAACTCTCTTCATTGCCAGGATCAGAAACCCAACTCAAACTGGACTAATTGGAAAGAAATTTATTAATTCATGTAACTAAGAGTATTAGATAGCATTACACTCAGACTTGGTTAGATCCAAGGGCTGAAATGGTGCCATGAGAATGCTGTCTCTTACCATGTCTCAATTCTGTTTTCCGTTTGGCTTCATTCTTAGGCAGGCTCTCTCCACTCAGCAGCCCCAGGTGTACCTTCTACCAGATTAGTAAACCCGGGAGAAAGAAGCCATCACTAAACCAATACTTATAGGTAAAAGTCCCAGGGCTGACTCTCATTGGCTCAGTTTGAGTCATGTATCCACCTCTGAACCAATCAGTTGCCAGGGGATTGGAGGATACTGATTGGCCAGGCCTGGATCACATGACCACTCTTGGCATGGAAACTGTTAGCTCTACTCAAACCATCTGGATTAAAACTTGACAAGAGGTGGCTGACCTCTCAAAGGCATATTTGGTTGCTGTTCCCATCAGGAAGGATGGAACCTGTGCAGGAAAAAACAGTAGTTCCTTATTATAGAAATGCTGTGCTGTGCTGCCTTCCCCAAATCCAGTGCCAATTTTATAAGCCACATCTTTGATAGGTGTAGTTGTACCATCTTTTTTTTTTCCTCTTTCTTTTTTAAAAATTAATTTTACTGGGGCTTCCCTGGTGGCGCAGTGGTTGCGCGTCCGCCTGCCGATGCAGGGG
>NC_041232.1:18402962-18428980 GCF_002837175.3 Physeter macrocephalus | reverse complement strand
GGCGGAGGGAGGCCCGCATACCACAAAAAAAAAAAAAAAAAAAAAAAAAAAAAAAAAAAAAAAAAAAAATTAATTTTATTGGAGTATGGTGGCTTTACAATGTTGCATTAGCCTGCACTGCACAGCAAAATGAATCAGCCATACACATACAGATATTCCCTCCCTTTTGGACTACCCTCCCATTTAGGTTACCACAGTGTATTAGGTAGAGTTCCCTGTGCTCTACAGTATGTTTCCATCAGTTGTCTATTTTATACGTAGTATCAATAATGTATAAGTGTCTATCCCGGGCTCCCAGTTCCTCCCACCACCCCACCTCTTTCCCCCTTGGTATCCATAGCTGTATCATGTTAACTGTGAAACTGTGATTTCTGTAGTCACATCCCCAGACACAAGCAAACTGAAAAATGACCCCGTTATGTCCTCCTGCACATGCTACCTGGGCTGCTCCGTCCCTTAGGATACTCACAGGATCTACCGGCAGAAGCTGGAGGAGCTGACCGCACTCCAGGCTTCGTGCAGCAGCTTCATCAACAAGCAGAAGACACGACTGAAGGACCTGAAGCACACACTCCAGAGGTAGGCTGGCTGCAACTCAAAGGCTCCCCTGGTTTTAAGGGGCAGAATCCCAACTCAAAACTGGCCGGGCTTGAGCAGAGAATGGAAATTTTAATGGAAAAAACCAGGAGTGGCTTCAGGCATCACTGGATCCAGGGCTCAAAGGGTGTATTTAGGAATCTGTTTTTTTCCTCTAAATTCTGCCTTCCTCTAGGTTGGCTTTACTCTCTGGCTGAGATGGTCACTGAGATGGCCACCAACAGTGCCAGACTTTTATCCTCCAGCCTTTCTTCCTACCGGCTTGGCCATACCAGCAGAAGTTCTGGGCATGGTCCTCATTGGCTGGAATCGGTCATGTACCCGTCTGCAAACCAATCATTGAGGCTCTGGTTGGACAAGACTCGGTCATATGTTCACTTTATGGACCTGGGGGATGGGACAGCCCTGCTTGAACCATACGGGAGGGGGAAGAGGATGAGGCGTAGTTCCCCAGAGGAAAGTTGTTCTAATAAGTCCTGCTGGGCAGGTAAATAGCAAGTATCCTTCTCACGGGTGTGGGAGCTCACCCCCCACCAGGCTCTCTGGTGTAGGGGGTGAGAAGTCCGGCATCCCTGGTGGGGATATGCTTGAGCTCATGACTTAGTTCAGTTCCTGAGGCCAGGATCACCTGTTCACTTCCTAATCCCGTGTCTTCACGGCTTGAGAAGTGCTGTCATCCCCTGCAGGTGAAGGCATCCGCTGATACTGTGACCCCCTAGGGAGGCAGGAAAACAGGCTCTGAGTGGCTTGTCCCAGGTCACTTAGCTGGGCCTCCGTTCCAGAGTTTGTGACAACTCTGGAATCCTGGTCGATTCTTCCTTTCCCTGGTGGACAATTTTTGGGACGGTTACTGATTATACCCCTATCCTTGACTGACCATTTTGGAAATGGAGGCCCATCAGTCACGGTGTAGAGTGTGGATGGTTCCATGTAACGACATCACCACCCTTGGAAAAACGCATCCTACTGGTGGCAGGACTCAAGAGTCTTTCATCTTTCTAGGGTTTTTCAGTCGTGGCACTTTTGATCATTCTTTGCTGCCGGGGGCTGTCCTGTTCATTGTCGGATGTTTAGCAGCATTCCTGGCTTCTATCCACTAGATGCCAGTAGAACCCTCTACCCCTGTGTTGACAACCAGAATGTTCCCAGGCAGTGTCTTCATGGTTTGGGAAGTGCTCTCATCCCAGGTTTCCCCAGTTGACAACCACTGAGTTAGGAGGTTGACCCGTGAGTTATGTCCTTACACCAAGGACCCCTGCTATCCTGAGAGTGTCTATGACTTGTTTTTCTGGTTTTGAGATTAAGTGTCACCAAAGAAAAACAGTCAGACCTTGGTCGGTTGACTGCTTATACTTTCAAAGCATCCTTCCTGTCTGTACTCTTAATAATCTTCAGGTTGTTCCTATAGAATAGCCTGGAAGGTAGTACTGCCAGTAGATAGCCATTGAACTTGTACTTTGTGTCCGGTATTCTAAATGCTTAACATTGCATTTATTCACTTTATTCTCACATTGATATTGTCTATAAGGTAAGACTGATGGTATCCCTGTGTTTGAGGTATGGAAAATAAGGCAGGGAGGTTGACGGACATTCCCAAGGTCACAAGGCTAGCAGGGAGCCAGCATCAAACACAGAGAATACAGATGGAGGACTGAGGTTGTGAGAAGCATTGCGATGGAAAGATGGGAGGGCGGTACCCAGCGTTTCCAGATTCTTCCTGCAGTCTGTGTAACGCCCCTGCTTCTCTTACGCCCACACCTCTGACCACAGGTACAAGCGCCATGCCAGTCGGGAGGAGGCAGAGCTCGTTCAGCAGTTGGGCGCCAGCATCAAGGAGCGGCAGAACATCTTCTTTGACATGGAGGCCTACCTGCCCAAGAAGAACGGGTAGGAGCTGGGGACCTACTCCCCCACCCCCAGCGCTGTGGGCAGATGCCCCAGCCTGGAGCACCTGGTCTGTGTGGCTCCTGCCTCCCCGTTGGGGCTTGAGTTGGAGGTGAAAAGGAGGGAACAAGGGCAGGAAAGAGAAGGAAGCTTCCTTACACGTCTCTCCACGAACCCAGGAGGGGACCTCAGCCCCTCCCGTGTGGTAGTGACATTCCTGGAAGGGCTTGTTCAAGGAACAAGATGAAAGATCTGGTTCCCAGGATCTGCCACATGCCTGATGCCACCTGGGGTCCAGAGGAAAAAAGGTATTCTCTCTCAAGAGAACAAACATTGATGGAGAGCCTGCTGTATGCCTGGCATCGTGCCGGGGGCTCTCCTGATATCACTCACTTCATCCTCAACAACCTGGTGAGTCAGATCCAGGAATCTCCATTCTGCAGGGTTCAGAGAAGAGACATCAGGGAGTATCTTTCCCAGGTGGCTCAGACCGGGTTTGGCTGAGCCAGGATGTGAACACTAGACATTCTGACTCTAGCGCTTGTGTTCTTTCCATCTTCCTCCTTCAGAGAAGTCCCATCTCCTTCCTCAAGTGACATCACCGCCACCCTGTTCCAGAGAGAGATCCTTACAATATTGTATCATGACTTGACGTGGGCAGCTAAAAGTACGTCCTGGGAAGCACCCTGACTTTTTTCCTGGTTTGGCCTAGCGCTAAGTCAGAGCCTTCTACCAGAGCCCTTCCTCTTGTCTTCTTTTTATGCTGTATTTGGTTAAAAACTCTAGGCTTTGGGTGGCGATAGCTTTCTACAGAATGAAACAGCATAACCTTCTTTTAGAGTGTGGCTCAGATCCACTTTCCCAGCTCCAATCTCCCTAGTCCTCTGTGCATGTTACATTAGTCAGGGGTCCTTGGACTGTAAATGACAGAAAACCCGACTCAAAGTTGCTTAACTAAAAATAGGGGATTTATTGGCTCTTGTAACTATCAAGTCCAGGTGTATCTATAGGTATGGCTGGCCTGCTGCTCAAATGATACTGTCAGGCTGTGTCCCTCATTTAGCTTTCTTTTTACTCTCTTTTCCAGTGTATGAGTTTTATTCTTAGGCAGGCTTTCTCTACAAGCTGGCCCCAGCAGCTCTGGGTTTGCATCCTACCCACTTAGCAAATCCAGTAGAGAACGCCCCTTTGTTCTTTAGTAGCTCTGGGAAAAGTCCTGTCACTGATTCTCATTGGCCTAGATTGTGTCACATGATCATTACTGACCCAATCAGGAAGTTGCACCACCTTGGCTGAACCTGGGTCATGTGCCTTACCCTAGAGCCTAGGGGAAAAGTGATTCTCTGAAGGGAAATTGTACTGCCCTTCTAGGAAGTGGGGACTGTATGCTAGGTGGGAAAAATGGATGTTTTTTTTCACACCTCTGCTCCAGGTACACCAGACTGGAAATGCCCCTAGAATTTACTCATAGCTAGAAAGAAGGCTCTCCTGTTCCCTTTTCTCCTCTCAAACTTCTACTCATCCTTCAAAGCCCAGTTCACATGTTACCACCTCAGTGAAGCCTTTCCAAACCCCTCTCTCTCCCTCTGTGAAATTAACCCTTCTTCCCCTGAGATCTCATATCCCTTTATTTGCACCTTTATTCGTGTGTTAGAGTACAGGCTATTGTAACAGAAGCCTGATGGCACAATGGCTCAAACATGCGTGGTTTTTGTCTCTTACACACAACAGTCCAGAGGTGAGTGGACTCCTGAAGGCCAGGAGTGGTGGGCTCCCAAGGTCACCTAGGGACTCAGGGTCCTTTTCCAACTTACTACTTCACCCCCGCTTGGGGAGTTGTCCTCATCTACATGGCCAAAGCTGGCTCACACCATCTCATTTTCAGGAAACAGGGAAGAGTCAGGCAGCAGAGGGCAAGCAGGTCCCTTTTTACAAAAATGTTTGCCATTTCCTACCAAAGCCAAACACATACATACCATACGACCCAGAAATTCCACACCTCTGTGTGTGTGTGTGTGTGTGTGTGTGTGTGTGTGTGTGTGTGTGTGTGTGTGTAGAGAGACACACATATACATATGGATACATATATAGATATATGTATAGAGAGAGAAAGAGAGAAAAAATTGAGAGCACAATATTGCATAAAGAAAGAGATAGCATTGAAAGTGCATGCATTATCTGGATCAACTCTAGAGATGAGTATAATACTTCTATACAAAATAACAATTAAAAAGGGAACTAGCAAGGCTGAATGTTCACAGCAAGGAAGCTAGACACAAAAGGCCACATATTGCATGAGTCCATTTATATGAAATGTCCAGGATAGACAAATCCATACAGATGGAATGTAGATTAGTGGTTGCCAGGGGCTGGGGGTAGTGGGGAATTTGCTGATAGTGGGTATGGGCTTTCTTTTGGGGGTGATGAAAATGTTCTGTGATTAGGTGATGCTGATGGTTGCACAACATTGTAAATACATCAGAAACCATTAAATTGTATAATTTATTTTTAATTAAAATAATTTTTATGAGCTCCCTTTATTATTTATATATTTATTTTTTTAGTTCCAGGTACACATAGTGAGTTGATATTGCTGCACATTACAAAATGATTACCACTAAGTTGTATACTTTATTTAAAAAAATTTTTTAAATGTTTATTGTTTTATTCAAAAAGTTTCATGAGCATCTACTTTGTGCCCAGCACCATTCTATGTACAGTGGGTGAAGCTCCGAATAAGTCCAAGTTTCTGCACTTTCAAAGCTTACATTCTAGAAGGCAGTGGGGGATGAAAATATATATGTACATACACACATATGTACGTAATATAATCATAATTTTTTTTAATTGAAGTATAGTTGATTTACAATGTTGTGTTAGTTTCTGGTGTACAGCAAAGTAATTCATTTATATACACACACACATGTATATTCTTTCTCATATTCTTTTCCATTATAGGTTATTACAAGATATTGAATATAGTTCCCTGTGCTATACAGTAGGACCTTATTGTGTATCTATTTTATATACAGTAGTTGTATCTGCTAATCCCAAACTCCTAATTTATTCCTCTCCCACCCCTTCCCCTTTGGTAACCATAAGTTGGTTTTCTATGTCTGTGAGTCTGTTTCTATTTTGTAAATAAGTTCATTTGTATCATAGTTTAGTTTCCACATATAAGTGATATGATATGATATTTGTCTTTCTCTGTCTGACTTACTTCACTTAGTGTGATAATCTCTAGGTACTTCCATGTTGCTGCCAATGCCATTTCATTTTTATGGCTGAGTAGTATTCCATTGTTTATATATATATATATATATATATATATATATCTCACATCTTTTTTAATCTATTCATCTTAAATTGTATGCTTTAAAAGTGTGAATGTTCTGGCATGTGAATTATATCTCAAGTTAAAAAAAAAAAAAAGAACAGTCACAGCAGCTCTATTCATAATAGCCGAAAACTGAAACCAGGTCAAATGTTCATCCACAGTAGAATGAATAATTACATTGTGGTACCTCCACCCCATAGAATAATACACACAATGGGAAAGAAGGAACCACTGATGCAGACAATGTGGATGAAGCTCACAGACTTATTATTGAGGGAAAGAATCCAGACATAAAAGAGAATACATTGTATACATTTATGTGAAGTTCAAAAACAGGGAAAACTAACACAACAGTGGGCATCCTTGGCGGGGGGGTGGTGGTTTACTGACTGGGAGGGGGCACGAGGGCACCTCCTGGGGCTAGAAGCATTTTATTCTTTGATCTGGGTGTTGGTTACATGGATATGTAAATATATAAAAATTCATCATGTTGTATACTTAAGATTTGTATGCTTAGGAAGAGCCCTTTTTAAATTGACCTAGAAACTGTACACATGCCTTCACCTCATTGGCTGGAGCTTAGTCACGTGCTCATGTTAGCTGCAAGGGAGGCTAGGAAATATGGTCTCTAAGCCAGCTGAAATGGGGAGAAATGGGTTAATCATGAAGGTCATGTCACAGCTGTCATGTTCTCTACTTAATCATTTTCATTCTCGCTCCATGTGAGGCTTTTACTGCTGAGCTTAGCACGCTGTTTTCTAATATCCAGTGCTCAGTGCTATGCTTATTAAGCTTGGATATTTTTGGTTGGGGACCACTCCTGGGACTGTTAACACGGTGGCCCTCACAGGTCTTTCCTTCCAGGCTCTACTTAAATCTGGTTCTCGGCAATGTGAATGTGACCCTTCTCAGCAACCAGGCCAAGTAAGTATCCCAGACAACCCTCCACTTGGCTTTACAGAATCCAGGCATCTTGCTCTTACAACTCAGGAGAAATGGGACCAAGCTAGTATTTTTGCATAAATAAAAAAACGTTCACAGTTGGGACTCTGGCTTTTGGTCTTTTGAAAGAGACTCTGAGGTCTCTTCCTCAGTGGGTAGACCACCTGGGGGAGGTTTCCTTCCTTCCTTTCACAGAGTCAATGCATGGGGGGGGACAGGACTGCCACTTTCCCATGAGAAATGGCCCCTGCTCCGTTCCACGCCTTATCACACACATTCCTCCTGGGAGGTAGGCAGTCTAGTCCTGTCCACCCAAAATCCATCAGTTACCAGGGGAAATGGAGCTGTGGCTTTTCCACTGAAGTAGCTGGTTGGGGGAGGAGACCCTATCTCTGCTTCCTGCCCATCACAGGCCTGGAACCTTAAACCAGGAGTCCAGGGACATGGAAGCTTTGCACACTGGCCCTCTTTCCCTAATTAATCATCACCATTAATTCACAGTCTCTCCCTTAGTGTGATCAGCGGGTCAAGGATCTGGTGGGGCCAGGGTCCTTCCCCCAGATGGGCTATAGTTATGTGACCTTTCCTGGGGGTGTCTGTCACTGCAGATTTGCCTACAAGGATGAGTATGAGAAGTTCAAGCTCTACCTGACCATCATCCTGCTCCTGGGTGCTGTGGCATGTCGATTTGTCCTTCACTACAGGTGATGGGGTGTGGTGGTGTGTGTGTGTTGGGCATACGGGGGTGAGGAGGGCCATGAGAGAGGGGTCCAAGGTCTCTCTTGCATCTACAGCATTTGGTCTGATAACGTGTAGGGTAAAGAAGGACCATTTCTTTTTTTTCTTTCATTTTTAAAAAAATTAAATTTATTTATTTATTTTTGCCTGCGTTGGGTCTTCGTTGCTGCGCGCGGGCTTTCTTTAGTTGCGGCGAGCGGGGGCTGCTCTTCGTTGCGGTGCGCGGGCTTCTCATCGCGGTGGCTTCTCTTGTTGCAGCGCATGGGCTCTAGGCGCACGGGCTTCAGTAGTTGTGACTCACAGGCTCTAGAGCGCAGGCTCAGTAGTTGTGGCGCACGGGCTTAGTTGCTCTGCGGCATGTGGGATCTTCCCGGACCAGGGCTGAAAGCCGTGTCGCCTGCACTGGCAGGCGGATGCTTAACCACTGCGCCACCAGGGAAGCCCAGGAAGGACCATTTCTTATGGGAAATAGCAGTCCTGTCTACATCTGTCTAACAAATATTTACTAAACGGCTTCTGAAGCGACCTTTTAACGTAGTAGTTAAGAAAGAGCCCAAGTGGTCCACCCATACAATGTAATACTGTTTGGCCACAAAAAGGAATGAAGTACTGACACAGGCTATAACATGGATGAATCTTGAAAACGACGCTGAGTGAAAGAAGCCAGATGCAAAAGGTCACTTACTATATGAACCCATTCATATGAAATGTCCAGAATAGGCAAATACCATAGAGACAGAAAACAGATCAGTGGTTGTCAGAGGCTGGGGGGAAGGGAAACGGGGAGTGACTGCTAAGGGCGACAGGGGTGTTTATTTTGGAGTGGTGAGACTATTCTGGAATTAGATGGTGGTGATGGGTGCACAACTCTGTTAATATACTGAAAACCACTGAGTTGTATACTTTAAAAGGGTGAATTTTATGGTATGTGAATTATATCTCAATTACAAAGAGAAAGGCAGTGGGGTGTAGGGTGGGGAGAAAGAAAGAGGAAGGAAGGAAGGAAGGAAGGAAGGAAGGAAATAAAAAGAAAGGAAGAAAAGAAAGGAAGAAATAGATTGACCACAGACTGCCTGTGTTTGAATCCTGGCTTTGAAACTTACTGGCTGTTGCCATGGGCAGCTTCCTCTGGATGCCTCAGTCTCCCCATCTGTAAAACGAGGGTGACACCAGGCCCTGCCTCCCTGGGTTGTCACGACAATTCAGTGTGTTAACACTGTGCGTGGCTCTGCCCAGCGCCTGGCACCCAGCGTTGTGGTTGAGAGTGCCGGCTGCTCTGTTAGTGTAGGACGAGGCCAGTGAGCTGAGGCCGCGCTGCCCCGGGGGTTTCGTTCCTCTCTCTGGCCCTGGCTTTTCTCCCCAAGTGTGGCTTGGGCATTTGGCCCACGTGTCAAGGGTTTATTTCCTGACAGGCACTTGGCTGGGAGTCCAGTGGCCGGTCTGCCCACTTGAGTGTCCAAACAAAGGCTCTTTCAGGCCCTGGGCCCGTGCCTGCCTGCTGCCTCAGGCCTGGCCCATTTCCCGGAGGGCAAAGGCTGCTCACGCCAGTCATGCCTGCTCACATGCCCCCTGGAAGGGGTAGAGGTTCTTGATGTGCAACCAGATTTCCTTGCCCTGGGACCTCTAGGGCCCTCAAAGGACAAACCTGTGGTGTGTTGTCAAGGTCTAAGGCTCACCGAGGGCCTGGCATTTCCACGTCTCCCATCCCTTTCTGTATTCATTTCCTGGGGCTGTCGTAACAAGGCACCACAAGCTGCGTGGCTTAGAACGATAGAAATATATTCTCTCACAGTTCTGGAGGCCAGAAGGCGGAAATCAAGGTTGAAATCACGGTTGGCAGGGCCGTGCTCGCCCTGAAGGCTCTAGGGGAGGATCCTCCCTTGCCTCTCCCAGCTTCTGGTGGTGGCCGGCAGTCCTTGGCGGTCCCTTGGGTTAAGACTGTTTCACTCCAGCCTCTGCCTCTGTCATCACGTGGCTACCTTCCCTGTGTCTCTCTCATGGTCTTCTAATGAGGACACAGTCATTGGATTTAGGGCTCACCCTAACCCGGTACGACCTCGGGAATTTCTGGGCGGTCCAGTGGTTAAGACGACACGCTCTCACTGCTGAGGGCCCGGGTTCAATCTCTGGTCGGGGAACTAAGATCCTGCAAGCCGTGCGGCATGGCCAAAAAAAAAAAAAAAAAAAGTAACCCAGTATGACCTCATCTTAACTAATTACGTTTACAAAGATCCTATTCCCAAATAAGGTCCTATTCTGAGGTTCTGGGTGGATATGAATTTGGGTGGGGGGGACACTGTTTAGCCCGCTACACCGTCTGTGGGTTAAAAATAGGGCAGGCGAGGGGGCCTGGATGGGCAGCTCATCTCTGAACCTCGGTTTCCTCATCTGTAAAATGGGGAGTAGTACCGTCTTAGTTTGGGTTCCCCCAGAAGAAACACCCCCCCCCCGAGACAAGCATTTGAGTGCCAGGAGTTTATTTGGGAGGTGATCCTAGGAAACACTGGTAGGGGAATGGAGGTGAGACAAGGAAGGGTTATCCCGTGGGCACCTGGAGTTCAGTGCTGCTGGGGAACTGTGGGACAGCGAAGGACGTGTCTCAGTTATCCCGCCCGAGGGGCGAGGGAGCAGGTGGTATTTATCCTCCGACTGCTGTCTGTCTCGGAAGGATTGACTCCCAGAGAGTGTTAATCCTCCCGCCCTCCTGATCTGCCTCTGGCACCAGCAGGGTGAGCTCTGGTGGCCTGAGAAGGCACCCAGGCACACCAGGAGTTGCACGTTCTGGCTGTTGGAAGCCGTGCAGACGGGAATGGGTGGGGTACATGCACCTGCCATGAGAGCCAGCCCTGTGGGGCTGTTCAAGGGTCCAGAGAGATCGTCCACGTAAAATGCCTGCAACGTCGCAAGTTCCCAGTAGTTAGTGCTCGCCTCGTGTGTCAGGCTGAATAATGGTCCCCAAAGACGTGCGTGTTCCAGTCCTCAGAACCTGTGAACGCGTGACCTTACACGGCAGAAGATCTTTGCAGATGATTCAGTTAAGAATCTTGAGATGGGGAGATTATCCTGGATTATCCGGGCGACCTAGTGTAATCACAAGAGTCCTCATAAGTGGGAGGTAGGAGGGTCAGAGTCGGAGATGTGACGACAGAAGCAGAGGTCAGAGTGATGTGAGGCCATGAGACAGGGAATGCGGGTGGCCTCTGGAAGCTGGAAAAGGCAAGGAGATGGATTCTCTCCTAGAACCTCCAGAAGGAACACAGCTCTGACCTGATGACCTATTTCAGACTCTGACCTCCGGGACTGTAATAGAATAAACGTGTTCCTTTAAGCCACCAAGTATGTGCTCATTTGTTACAGCAGCAACAGGAAACTCAAACACTTTGGCAGGGCAGGCTGAGACCAGCATCTCAAGCATGCCCCGACTGTGCCAGGGCCATAAAACTATTTTCACTCCTCTCTTTACTGATACAGGAAGGGACCAGTGGAAAATACGCTGGTAACCACCACTCGCTCCTGGGGCTGCCTCCTGTCTGGAGATATCTACGTGACCCTCTGCGGTGGGGGGCCGTCTTCGCTCCCCCGTTTCCTGTTCAAGTCAAGTAGGCCTTTGATTTCCTCAGAGTTAGGCATATGAGACTCATTTCTTGGACTCTGGACGCTCTGTGGTGCTTCCAAAATTACTGTGACAGGGGACATCCATAGCTCCTCCTAGGCTGCAGGCGCTGCTCTAAATTCAGCTGATGCTCACAGCAGCTTACCCGGCAGGTGCTGTGACTCTCCCCGCTTTACAGATGACGGAAGTGACGGCGCGGGAGAATCACTGACTTGTCCTCGGTCCCACAGCTGGGAAGGGGCAGAGTCTGGATTGGAACTCAGGCCCCGTGTCTCCAGAGTTTGTTCCTGACCCTCCCCAGCCTGCCTCTGCAGGCAGTGGTTCAGCGGGGCTGAGAGGGTCATCTGTGACCATGAAACAGGGTCACATAGCTTAAAAGACACCTTCCAATGTCTTTTTGAAAGATAGCATTTAGTATATCAAATTGATTATTTGGTCTAAGATTTAAACAGATATTTTAATATACACATTTATGCAATGTGTAGCATTTATGCTATAATTGTCTACAAAATAAAAAGCGGAACATGGGACTTCCCCGGCAGTCCAGTGGTTAGGACTCCGCACTTCCAATGCAGGGCACGCAGGTTCGATCCCTGGTCGGGGAATTAAGATCCCACATGCCTCACACGGCGTGGCCAAAAGATAAAAAATAAATAAGTAAATAATAAATAAAAAGTGGACCAATATAAGTGAGCATAATAGGTACAAGTATCCATTTCAACAGGTCAAATTTAGTTATTATCAACACTAATGAAAGCACATTTCCGTATATTTAACCTTCAAGGCCCTACTCAAATGTCATCTCTTCTTTGGGGACTTTACACATTTAAGTAATTAGGAGTCTCTCGTCTTCATTCTCCCAAACTCTCCCAGACGCCTCCCAACGTCTTTTATTATTGTTAAAGTTGTATCCTCCCATTTCCCTCCCAGGGCCTTTGTAGTTGGGGAAAAGGATCTCCCAGTTCGGGGATAGAATGGAGGAGATCGGGGGTGTTCTCCCTCCCCATGCAGTCATTTCTATTCCCACGACAAATGGATCTGTGTGACACCAGGAGGTACAGAGCTGCTTCCTGTTGGGGTCAAAGATAGAGTCTTTATCGAGGGCCCGTCAGAGAGAGCCAGTGGTGGGGGAGCCCTCTGAGGGGCTGTCTGTTGCTGGCTCTTTCCCAGGATCCTTCACCCAGGAATGCTCACGGAGGGGGTCAACCTTCCCATTGTACAGATGGCAAAGTTGAGTCCAGTCAAGGTCATGCACAGCGTGTCTAAGGCTCTCCCCTCTGACCAGGGCACGGCACGACTTTCGCTGCCATGTTCTGCCTGCCTTTAAGGCCTGTTCTGCCCACCGTAGAGGAGGCAGGGGTTTTTAAAAATTTATTTATTTATTTTATTTTTGGCTGTGTTGGGTCTTCATTGCTGCGCGCGGGCTTTCTCTGGTTGCGGCGAGCGGGAGCTACTCTTCGTTGCGGTGCGCAGCCTTCTCATTGCGGTCGGTGGCTTCTCTTGTTGCGGAGCATGGGCTCTAGGCACGCGGGCTTCAGTAGTTGCAGCACGCGGGCTCAGTAGTTGTGGCGCACAGGCTTAGTTGCTCCGCGGCATGTGGGACCTTCCCGGACCAGAGCTTGAACCCGTGTCCCCTGCATTGGCAGAAGGATTCTTAACCACTGTGCCACGAGGGAAGCCCAGGGAGTTCTTAAGTTCATCTTTTTGTGTGTGCAGCAGAGTTTACAGATGGTTTAAGGGGATGGAAGGACTTTACACTGGAGTTAACACTGCAGATAGTTTAACATTGCAAATTAGGTTTCCGGCTTAAAGTCCTTCTCTTGTCATCCCACCAGAAACTTCATATCAGACAGATGTGAAATTTAGAAGGGAAACAGGTTGTCGTGGGCTGAGCGGTCAAGGAAGGAGGGGAAACCTCAGCTAGAGCCTTAAGGGCGGGTAGGATTCATGTAGAAAGGTGAGCGGGGGGATGGGCATTCTAGGTGGAGAGAAGACACGCCGCCGCCTTCCCGGGGTCACTGGGGGTTTCCGGAGGCACGCCTCTGTGGGCAGTTCTCATCCTGGTTTGCTGTCCAGCTGTGGTGGCGGGGACAGCCGTCCCTGGTTCTCATGCCTGCCCCCCTTCCCGGGCGCTGTTTCTCTATGCCAGGGTGACAGACGAAGTCTTTAACTTCCTGCTGGTATGGTATTACTGCACCCTGACGATTCGGGAGAGTATTCTCATCAGCAACGGCTCGAGGTAATTGGGGGCCCAGCTTTGTGGCGGGTATGGGAGAGCCAAAGGGAAATCTGTCATAGAGGTGAGGGCTGTCACCCTCGCCTTGCATTCCCTTCCTCCTTGTGGGGGTGGGGTATTCATGACCATTCAGACCCAGGGAGGAGGAAAACGGTATCGGCTGCTGCACCTCATTTGCTGTGCTCAGTCTCTTGCTTACAAGAAACCCTAACTCAAATGTACTTCTTAACACAGTAGGAAATTTATATTCTCATATCGAGGAATGGGTCCATTGGCACCGACTTCAGGTAAGGCTTAACCCAGGTGTTCAGACAATGTCATCAGGACCCAGTTTCTCTCTGTCTCTCACCTATGCCTTCTACTGTGCTGTTTTCATTCTCAGATTCCAGGTAGGAGCCCCCAGCAGCTCCAGGCTCACGTCTTTATTTCTAGCGTTCCCAGCAAAATAGGGCACGTTCCTCTCTTCCAAGAGTCTCACTGGGTCCTGCTGGCACTCACTGATCACGTGCCCAAATCTGAACCAATCGCTGTGGCCAGAGAATGCGCTGCTGTGATTGGCTGGTTGTGAGCCTTGTGCCCACCCCCAGGGCTGTCAATGAAAGCCTTGAAGCCGAGTGTCAGGAGAGGAATGGTTTCCCAGAGGAAAATTAGGGTACTGTCACCGGAAGGTTGAGTGGATTCTGGTGAGGAAAGTGGATGGTCCTCTCACAGGGCAATGAGAGTCTCGGGACTGAGTTGAGATCCACGACTTGCCATTTGCAGGACCCATTTTCCACAGGTCTGATGCCTTTTGGGGGTGTCCATTTGAACCTCTGCACACCATTCTTGTCCCTGTTTTTCCTGAAACAAAAAGTAACAACCTCCCACCCCTTCCCACTTCCTCCTTCCTGGGGGCTGGTAAGGAACGGCCAGGAGCTGTGTATTTAAGATTGGGGTGTTTGCCAAACCCCCAAATAATTTGCCACCATCTTACTTCTCTGCCCAGTGGTCTCTTATGGCATATCCCTGCCCTGCCGGGCCTTACCCTGAATGTAGAGCCAAGAGGTAAGGACCAGGGGAACAGCAGTTCTTAGGTATGCAGCCCTGTAGCATGTAGCCCTTTAGAAAAGATCAGTGTTTCTCAAACTGCATTCATTCTTGTCCCATGCACACCATTTTTACCATGTCCAATATCACCTGGATGATAGTTTTCTCACGTTTTAAATCCATCCTTCCTTTTTTTTCTACTTAAATAAACATTAATTTATTTTAAAAGGAAACTTTATTTCACCACCATAAGTGGAAAACCAGCATCAATTGCAGGAAAGAGGAAATAGTGTAAAAACAGATTTTCATTTTCACTGTCTAATTTATTGAAGTCAATAATCTTGCTTCCTGAAGGCTCTGAACCTGAGGCCTGCTATTTCTCTTCAGCGTGTGTATGTGTGTAAAAAGGGAGATTAGCAGATCTCGAGAGGCATTAAAGGTGTCTTAGCATTTAACTGAGACTCTCTCCTTGACTTAATCAGGAGAATGGAAAGAACAGAAAACATGACTTCTCACCACGTGATTCAGTATCATCTAGTGTTAACACTCAGGTACCATCTAAAACTTGGTGGTACATGCCCCATGATTTGGGAAACACTGAAGTAGAAAATCTTACCAAATAAATAACATTTGTAGTTTTCCTTAATTTTAGTGAATAGTGTCTTCCAGCTTTTGGGTGGGGTCGGAGGGGACTCAGAGTAGTACATAGTGGGGAAATGGGCCCAGGACAATGGGCCAGGCTTTCTTGTTACTAATTCTCTTTGTGCATCCCCGGGCTTGCTGTCGGCCTTGGAGTTTCCTCCTTCTGCTGGACTCATATTAAGAGTGTTCAGGGACATGCTACATCTGTAACAGTCACTAACACTTTAGTAAGAGTTACCCTGGTCACTTTTTTCTGTGGATGTGGATGGGGGGGGGTGGTCCCCGAGAGGAGGGAGCAAGGACTGAGTGGAGGTGCCTACAAGTGTGGGGCACACCCGGAAAACAGGGAGGAGGACTGAAGGGGGAAAGTGGGGTTCCCAAGCCACCTCACTTTCCTGACACTTTAATGGGGCCTTTTCTGGGGCCTCCCTAGGGCTTGTGCTCTGATGGGACAACAGATGTGTTGGTGGTGGGGAGTGTGGAATGAGTGAGGTGGGCCTGTAAAGGTCTCTCGTGTTCTGGAATGCCTGTGGGAGTTGTGGCCAATTTGTGGGGGAGGGAGGCATGGCAGGTGGATGGAATCTGGGTGATAAAACTTGTGACTCATCCTCAACATCTGTTGGGTGTTTAGCCTCCATCCTCCCCCAGCTCCTTCTCAGAGCTCATTTCTCTCCTGGGGGCGGGCAAGGGAGATGCCCGTGAGGTTTCCCGTCACTCTTGGCCCTTATTAGGGAAGAGCTAAGAAACCCTTTCAAGAAAGCATAGCGAGGAAGAGGCAGTGGGTCTGGATTGGTATGAATACTACCTTTCTCATTTCTTTTTTTTTTTTTTTTTGCGTTGTATGCGGGCCTCTCACTGTTGTGGCCTCTCCCTTTGCGGAGCACAGGCTCCAGAGGCGCAGGCTCAGCGGCCATGGCTCACGGGCCCAGCCGCTCCGCGGCATGTGGGATCTTCCCGGACCGGGGCACGAACCCGTGTCCCCTGCATCAGCAGGCGGATTCTCAACCACTGCGCCACCAGGGAAGCCCCCCTTTCTCATTTCTGAAGCGTCTCAGGGCTAGCTCTGGAGCTCACAGTTGGTACCCAGTAAACACCCCAGGGTCTATGTAGAAATGAATTGAACCCAAGCTCTGCAATGAGGGAAGGTCATTGGGGCCATACCCGTGTTCGAAAGACAGCTGGAACTGAGCCAGATGGGTTTCCTGGAGGCTTGCTGCGCAGTTTTGGCCTGACGGGGCCTTTTTCGTCCTGTTCCCAGTTGCATCCGAGACCTGAATTAGGGGTGTATTGGGGGAAGAAGGCCTGGAGAGGTGGGGTGTGGGGAGGATGCCCCCATCATGGGCTGGAGCCACCCTTGGTTTGTGTCTGATGCTTCCCATGTGAGATGTAGCTCATTAGCTCAATTAGTGTAATAAGCAAGTGAACGTCCCTTGCAAATTTTGCAAATGACAGAAAACCACTTGATAGGAGTAAACATGAGGGGTATTTATGAGAGCATATAAATAGTTCAAGGAGGTCAGAAGGGCTCAAACAATGTAACACCCGCCTCCTTCTCCTTATTCTGTTATCTCCTTCACTGGCTCCCAGCAGCCCAGGCCAGCATCCTACCAGATCAGCAGTCCGAGGGGAAAGAGTCTTTCCTCTACTGGCCTAGGGGCGATCCTGAGACAGACTTCCGATTGGCCAGGTGCAGGTCACATGCTCATCCCTGCCCCAATCACTGTGGCTGGAGGGATGCGGAGCCCTGATTGGCTGGCTCTGGGCGATGTGCCCAGTTATCTTAGCTCCACTGAGCCACCCAGACTGAGTGTGGGGGTGAGGTGATTCCCCGAAGGAACGGTAAGGGGGAGAACCGGAATAGGGAGTGATTGACAGGCAGGCAAAACAGATGTCCTCTGCCGTAGTTCCGGGCCAGAATGAATAATGAATCAGGAATCATGTTGGCTTTTCTGGCAAGCCAACCCACCAATGCCTAGATCTGATGGGTTTTTGTAAGGGCCTTTCCTAGGATACAGAGGTGTAGGGGTGGCAGGGGCAAGAGGGCGCCTCCGTGTAGAAGCCATTCCCCCAGCCGCCCAGATGACCCGAAGCTCAGAGCCAGAAACAGCCAGGGGTTGAATAGTGACTGGTGCCCATGTCTTATGCACACGTGCAAACATGGCTGAAGTGTCCTGAAGGGAGCTCTCCAGGCACAATCCCCAGATACCAGGACATGCTGTCCCTACATTCTGGCCACGCGGTGTGCCACCCTTCCTGGGGCATCTACTGTCTGCTCATTTAAAAAGCCCACAAGCTCCTACAGGCTTCATTTCTGTGGCAGAACGGGCCCAGAGGGTGACTGCTAACGGGTGCAGCTTTCTTTCTGGGGTGATACAAATGTCCTAAAACTGATTGTGGTCATGTTTTCACAACTCTCTGAATATACTGAAAACCACTGAATTGTATACTTTAAATGGGTGACTTGTACAGTGTCTGAATGACATCACAGTAAAACTGTTATATAAACACATACATGTGAACAAAACCAGCCCAGAGCCCTGGGGTGTGCAGATGGACGGACGATGGGGCTGGTGAATGCACGCCGGGGAAGAGGCCATTTTTAGCCTCTCCCAGTGCCGCTGAGCTGTGTTGATTGGTGGCATCTGTCAGCGCTGGGCTTTGGGCACAGTGAGCTGTGAAATTAAAAGCTGCTGCTCAGCCGAGCTTGTTGCCCAGAGCCTGTGTCTGGCTCCAGCCGTTCCTGTACAGAGAGAGGGCATTTCTCAAGGGACCTTTGGGGGGTAGGACAAAGGACAGTGGGGCTTGCCAGGGCTCCGGGGCTTGCAGAGACTTCTTGGTAGCTCTTCAAGCTGAAAGTCTAAGGATGGGGCCAACTGTGTTTTCAGTCAGAAAATTAGAGCCAGGGGTCCTTGTAGACTCTTGACGGGCAAGACAGGGACACAGGGAAGGGGAGACTGGGAACAAAGAAGTGGACGGATGTCTCATCCTGTCCCGTGAACTCACGTGGCACCTGCATCAATCTCCTGTCACCTCTGTGCTGGTGGCATCTAGACCAGCTGCTGCTTTCACCAGCTGCACCTCCTGGACATCACATTTTTCATTTCAGCATTTCTTGAGTGCCTGCTGTTTACCTGATGCTGTTAGTGCCGGGAATAAAGAGCCACCTAAAACCTTGTTCCTCACCACAGCCCCTCAAGCATCCACAGGCCATTGCCTTAAACACCCAATTTATGGTGGCCAGAACTTCTTTTTCTTTTCTTTTTTTTTTTTTTTTTTGGCTACATCCTGCAGCATGTGGGATCTTAGTTCCTTGACTAGGGATCGAACCCACGCCCCCTGCATTGGAAGCACAGGGTCTTAACCACTGGACCACCAGGGAGGTCCCTTTCATTTCTTTCTTTCTTTTTATTTTAATGGCCAGAAGTATTGAAGGGCTGCAAAGAGAAGAGAGGGGTAAGATGCTGTTCCTGCTTTTATGGTGTCTGTGTTTGGGTTGGAAGGTTTTAAGAGCAGTCAAATCCACTTATTAGGACAATGCAGATTAAAACCTCCATGACACACCAATTGTCACATAATAAGACTGGGAGAAATTTTTAAATTGGGTGTCCAGCATTGGTGAGGGTTTGGGGAACTCGATAGGCTCTGCTGAGGATGGGAGTGTAAATGGGGATAGCTGTTTTGGAGGGTAATTTGAGAAGTAACCATGCACGTGCCCACTGACCCAGCCGTCCTGCGTACTTCCTGGTAGCTGCCGTGGAGAAACAGCGTCATCGCACGGGGGGCTTCCACAGGATGTCGTGGCAGCATGGAGGATGATAGCAACATTTTAGGAACGGCAGAGCCACGTCCTGAAATGTCGTGTCGCATTTAAGAAGTCAGTGACAGGTCCACAGATAGCGGCCTGGGAGTCGAGACAAGAAAGCAAGTTGCAGGATGATTTTAGTTCCAAAGAAAGTCTAATCCAGCAGCTCGTCCCCCAAACCAGCAGATCCTCAGGTGCCACCATTTGGTGAGCAGGAGCGCCCTGGACCCCATCTCCCCACTTGGCTCCACTCCAGTTCTCTCCCGAGAGAGTTCTGGAAAGACGAAGGTTGAGTGCTACCCCCACGTGGGTGCCTCGGGGGTCCCAGTTCCTGGCATCCCAGGGTGCGTTTGACAGAGCAGGTTGCTGCCACATCATGTTCCGATAGCTGAGCTCCTGGAGAGGGGCCGGGGAGCCCAGCAGAGGCCTGAAACACACTCGGAGACTTCGAAGAATAAGGGCTGCCCCTGACACTGTGGAGGGGGTGACAGCCAGGCTCCCTGTCCTGCTGTGGAGTGAGAGCCCTGAGCTGGGGGAGCGCTGGGCTCTGACAGCACGGCTCCCGCAGCTTCTGCACTGACCGGGGCGAGGGCCTGCTGTGCATGGAGGAGCAGATGAGCCTAGGGCATGGGGCTCCCAGAGAGAAGCTGCTTCTGGGGTGGCGTGAGATGCAGCGTGTACAGTCTGTTGTCTCTCTGCATCTGTGTGGTGTAACATAGGTAGCTACAGCTCTGCATAAACGTGTGCGAGTGTTCTGTGTTTATTCGACACGCTTATCGAGCCCCTGCTCTGAGCCAGGTGTCACAGATGAACAGACAAAGCCCTGCTCCTTTGAGCAGGGAACGGGGTTCAGGAAACAAGCGAGAAGAAAATAATTTCAGAGAGCACAAGCACCATGAAGAAAATGAAGCAGGGTAATGTGTTCCAAGAGCGGGGCTGTCTAGCTGTTTTATTTATTTATTTTTAACATCTTTATTGGAGTATAATTGCTTTACAATGGTGTGTTAGTTTCTGCTGTATAACACAGTGAATCAGCTATACATATACATATACCCCCATATCCCCTCCCTCTTGCGTCTCCCTCCCACCCTCTCTATCCCACCCCTCCAGGTGGTCACAAAGCACCGAGCTGATGTCCCTGTGCTATGCGGCTGCTTCCCACTAGCTATTGATTTTACATGTGGTAGTGTATATATGTCCACGCCACTCTCTCACTTCGTCCCAGCTTAACCTTCCCCCTCCCCGTGTCCTCAAGTCCATTCTCTACGTCTGCGTCTTTATTCCTGTCCTGCCCCTGTCTAGCTGTTTTAGCTAAGGTGGTCAGGGAAAGCCTCTTGGAGGAGGTGACAGTTGGTCCGAAATTTGAACTTGGACCAGGAGCCAGGCAGGCCAAGGTCTTGGAGCAGAGAGGACAAGAAGTTCGAAGACTCTGTTAGTCTGCTTGGGCTGCCCTGAAAAGATACCATAGACTAAGGGACTTGGAACAACAACAATTTATTTTCTCACAACTCTGGAGGCTAGAAGTCCAAGATGAAGGTGCCAACAGGGTTGGTTTCTCCTGAAGCCACTCCTTGGCTTGCAGATGGCCGCTGTGTCTTCACATGGCCTTTGCTCTGTGAGCAGGCACAGCCCTGGTGTCTCTTTCTCTGCTTCTAAGGACACCAGCCCTGTTGGATTAGGGCCCCACCCTTATGACCTCATTTAACCTTAATTACCTTTTTAAAGGCCCTGTCTCCAAATATAGTCACATTTTAAGGTACTGGGGTTAGGACTTCAACGTAGGAATTTGTGGGGGGACACAATTCAGCCCATAATAGGCCCCGACGTAGCAATGGGCCTGGCAGATTCAAGGAAAAGGATGCTTGGAGCCTCTTAGGGTTGGGGGAGGGGGGACGGGGAGGCGGGGCTTGGGGTCATGAGGAGATTAGGGATGTGTTCCGAGGGTAGTGGGAAGCTGCTGGAGGCCCGAGTGGCTCTCTGGGTCTCTGTGTGATTGTGCATCTCGTTGGACAGCAAGAGAGAAGTCCTGGCTTGGGTACGTTTCTTCCCCCAAGGAGCTGTCTCTGGGTCACAGGGCACCCCCCGCAGACACAGGCTGGGAAGCAGGGAGACACTTGGCGTTTCTCTCCCGGCCTGAGCTCCTTTTCCTTCTCTTCTTTTAAGAATCAAAGGCTGGTGGGTGTCTCACCACTACGTGTCCACGTTCCTGTCTGGAGTGATGCTGACCTGGTGAGTGTCCCCCGCTGTGCCCCAGGGCCTCTGCTCACTCTCCCCAGGGAGCCAGCGAATGAGGACTGGTGGTGGCTGAGGGGTCCAGATGCAGGGGCCTTATGGCCTGACTTCTGGGCCACGCAGCGTGAGCTTACGACGGGGCTGCAGGGACACCCCAAGTCAGCTGGGGACTTCTCCGAGGAACGTCCTGTCTGCCTCCTGGCCTGGGTGACAGCAGGCAAGTCTGGATAAAACAAGCACAGGGACAGGCCTGTGGCTGATGGAGGTTGGGGGGAGTCAGTGGGAATTTGGGCTTCAAGATGCCTACCTGAACTCCCCGGGTTGTAGAATGGATTAAAGCAGTGATGGAAATTACCTGGTCCAGCCCCAGGGACATGGCGGTAAAGAAGGTAGAATTGGGTTTTAAATCTTCTTTATTCTCTTTTGGTTGCAACAGAGGTGGGGTGCGGATGAACAAATGATTTCAGAGCGGGGGCTCATCTCTGCTTTTCCCCCACTTCTCTGCAGGCCCAACGGACTAATTTATCAGAAGTTTCGCGATCAGTTTTTAGCGTTCTCCATTTTTCAGAGTAAGTGTCTCTTGCTCGGATTCAGGGGAGGAGGCTTGGTGTGGCTTTCACCGATGGATGCTGTTTTGTGAAGGGTGTGTCTTGTGTGGAAGGGAGATGAGACTGGGGGAAGTCCCTGGTCGGCCAGGGACAAGGGAGGGTCCCAGAAATCCAGAAACAGCCATCCACCCCCCATCAACTCTATCCTACCACCCAGCCCCTGGCCTTAAGAGAGCGATGTCTGACCCACACCCACGCCCTGAAGCTCCAGCCACTGCCTTTTTCTTTTTTTTTTTTGGCTGCAACGGCGGGGCATGTGGGATCTCAGTTCCCCAACCAGGGATCAAATCTGCGCCCCCTGCAGTGGAAGCGCACAGTCTCAACCACTGGACGGCCAGGGAAGTCCAAGTCACCACCTTTTTCTTCTCTGGATCAGAACCAGAGCAATTGTACCCTTCAGGAGCTGAGGGGTGATGGGGGCACTAACTCTGTTTTCCTCAAAATGGAAATTTGTGTTCTTTTTCTCATTTAAGAATAGCTCCGGATTTATATACACTGAGGGGTTACCTCTGAGAAGCAGAAATTGGATGGTTGGGGGACAGGGAGAGAGTTTTACTTTTCACCAAGTACCTGTTTGTTCCCCTTGAATTTTATGCCAAGTGCATATTACCTATTCAAAAAATACAATTTAATTTTTAAATAAAACCCTGCTTACAGGCAAATACAAACATAAGCCAAGAAGGAAAATTACCTATAATTCCACCCTTAGGGTGTTAATCGATCTATGTCCTTTAAAACATTTTTATTCATAAATATATATATACACATATCCTGCATTATGTATAGTCTACAAACATGGGATCCCTCTACACAGCTTTGTTTATAACCTAGTTTAGATTAACAATTATCATGGGTATTTTTCCACGTCAGCACGGAATTCTGCCTCCTTAATTTTTAGGGACTACAAAGTACCCCATTGTATGGAACTGTCTCTTTCATGTCTTGGTGCTGGGAGCACACAGCCCCCAGCATGGTGCCACCGTTCCAGCAAGCATCTAATGAGTGCCAACTGCATGCCTAGGAAAGCTCCAGAAGTTTCTAGCCTAGTTGGGGCTTAGTTGCAGTCTCAGATAACCTGAGCTCTCTTTGAAGGAATAAAAGCAGGTTCAGACCTGTGTGTGTGTGTGTGTGTGTGTGTGTGTGTGTGTGTGTGTGTGTGTGTGTTTTGGGGGTAGGAGGAGGTTGTACCCTCTGGGCAGTGGAGACCTGCCAGCCTGCAGTGGAGGTGTCGCTGGGTCTTCCAGTCCCTGAGCTGGGCGCTGTGCTCCCCCTGCAGGCTGTGTCCAGTTCCTGCAATATTATTACCAGAGGGGCTGCCTCTACCGGCTGCGGGCCCTAGGGGAGAGGAATCACCTGGACCTCACGGTGGGTGAGTAGCCTAGCCTGGGGGGCGGAGGGATGAGCGCCGGCCCTCCCTGATCCCCCAGACCTCACCCTGCACTCCTCACTGGGGACAGGTGCCAGTAAGAACCTGACAGGACCTGCCACATGCAAAGCCAGTCTGCCGACCTCACCCCAGTTGCTTTTCTTTTTTTTTCTTTGGTTTGACATATATGCACTAATACAGTTGCTTTTCATAATTCGTCGTGGGATTCCATTTCAGTTGACAAGTGCGAGACCAGCTGTGGGCCAGGCCCTGGATGCTGGCCTCTAGCTTCTTTTTAAATGGATATTTTTTGTCTGTGTTTTATGATGTACATGATCTAAGTCTAGTGTTTTTACACTTATGCAATTTATGTGTGCTAAACTTTCACTCAGCGAGGTGGGTGTCCCATTAGGAAAACTCGGCGACGACTCATCTAAACTTTCAGGGGAAAGTGTGGTTAATAAAAATCTTCTGTCTTTTAAGATGGTTATTTCCATCGAATTACTCTGCACAGTAGGCTCTATTTCATCAAGACTCGATTGAAGTGATGCATGCAAAAGCCAATTATAAAATGCAAAATCCCGTGCAAATTAAAGAAATTATTAGAAACCTAGTGCCGGCACATCAGTGTTGTGTAAGAGTTGTCAGCCCACTTGGTTCATGGTGACTTGTGGCGTGAGGGCAGTCAGGCCTGGTGGCAGGTGTTCTGCATGTTTTTTCCTGGGGTACTTTCCTAGTGAGCGCTCACCCACCCGGAGGAGGTGAGGGCTGTGCCCCTCCCCCACCGTGCGTTTGAACCTGGCTAATCTCAGTGACTGGCACGCCTGGGCCAGCTCACGCGGGCCCTTCGCTCCCTCCCTCCCCACAGAAGGATTTCAGTCCTGGATGTGGCGAGGCCTCACCTTTCTTCTGCCCTTCCTGTTCTGTGGCCACGTGAGTCCCCCTGGGGTTTGTGGGTACCCCCTACACTGGGCAGACCTCCCGGGAACAGAAGGTCTCCAGGGCTCGCCCTCTCTCACCAGCCATCCCTGAGCTGGGCCCCACGGGGGCCTGGGGCTGCCAAAGGCAAGAGCCGGAATTGGCCCTCGGCACCAGCACGCCCAACCCCAGGCGGGGTGCCCCAGTTTCATTTTGGGGGGTTGTCAGTGTCTCAAGGGCAGTTGACAGCAGAAGCTGGGGGGCTTGGTGCGCTCCCTGGGCTTTCCCACGTGGGTCTCCAGGGGACTCCGGTGGGCTGAGCAGTGCCTGTCTCCCCTCTCTCCAGTTCTGGCAGCTCTACAATGCCATCACGTTATTCGAGCTCTCCAGCCACGAAGAATGCAGAGAATGGCAGGTATGGGTGTGTGTGTGGGGGGGGGGCAGGTATGGGGTTTTTGTGACTGACTTATCTTACAACACAAAGTCTTCAAGGCTCACTCATATCATAGAGTGTCTCAGAATTTCCTTCGTTTTTAAGGCTGGATAATATTCCAGTGTATGTCTGTACACCACATTTTGTTAATCCATTCATCTGTTGATGGACATTTGGGTTGTTCCCACCTTTTGTCTACTTTGCTTTCTGAGGGTAATGAAAGAAAAGTGTAGTCTCTTGGGAGCCTGTGTGTGTGTGTGTGTGTGTGTGTGTGTGTGTGTAGCGTGTGTGCGCACTGGTTGGGGGGTTCCTGGGGAAGGTTGGGGCCGCTTGGGGAGAATTCCCTCCTCGGCTCCCCCTGTCCCCTGCCTGCCCTGTAGGGCCCTGCGGTCCAGAGCTCACTGCAGCTGGGGCCTGGGAGACCGTGGGAGGGAATTCGGGAGACCAGGGAGCCCCTCAGTGGTCTGAGAAACCCAAGGAGGTTCGCGCTAGGAGGGGGGCCGCGGGAGGAGCCCCCCAGGACTCTGCCTGACCCCCTAGGACTCACACCCTTCACCCAGTTAGCCCAGATCTCTGCCTTCTGCTGGCAAACGCTGCAGTTCGCAGGGAGCTTGTGCCCAGGGGGTTCTGAGGTCCCGGGGGGCGCGGGGGGCACGTCAGCAAGGAGAGCTGACCCAAGCCGGCGCGGCCTTTGCCTTCCTTCTCTCGTGCTGTCTGCCTCGCCTTCCCCGCCCTGGGCACCCCCTTCTCTGCATGCCCCCCGCCCAGGTGTTCGTGTTGGCGCTTACGTTCCTTGTCCTCTTCCTCGGCAATTTCCTGACCACACTCAAAGTCGTGCATACCAAACTCCAGAAGAACAGAAGCGAGGCCAAGAAGCCGTGAGCCACGGGGCCGGCGCCCCTCGACCCCCGGACTTTGAGACTGCAGGGGATCCCAGGCGACACCCTCGCGGCCGGGTTCCTCCCAACCAGTGCCAGTGGCCACTGGCAGCAGTGACCTCAGGGGCCAGCGGCATTGCTGGGAGCAGAGCCGAGGCCCGGGTCCCCGGCCGGACAAGAGGAATGTGACCCCAGCCTGTCCGTGCAGTGTTAGCCCGCCCCAGCCTCCCTATTTATGACACATTTAACATCGGCCCACCCCCTTCCCTAGAATCTGCCGCCCTCTCCCCCGCTGCCCCCTCTCCGCGACACTGCGTCGGTCTTCCTGGTGGGTGGGAGAGGCTTAGCCTCAGGGTCCCCCTCTGTCCCCCATCCTGTCGTTTGAGCCCCTCAGGTTGGGCTTCGGACGTGCCTCGCTGGGGTTGGGTTTACGCTGACCTGCCACTTGCTGAGTCCCAGGCGGGTGGAAGGAAGCCCTTCCGTGTCCCAGGGAGCCTCCCTCCCCGGGGCCCCGCCTCTGCTGTACGCTCCCGGCCTCCGCGCCTCCGCCGCGCGCGCGGGTGTTCAGGTTCTCGGAGGACCGCTGTCCGTCTCTTTGTGCCTCGTGCTCTTTGTGCTTCCTGAGACTGCAGCCTGCTGGCCGCCAGGCGGCCCTGCCTCCCACAGGCCCAGGCCTTGGCCTGAGGAGGGAGGGTTTTCTGAGGGTCACCACCGGAGGGCGCCCCTGCATCGTCTGGCTGGTGTGAGGGCTTTTTTTTTTTTTTTT
>NC_041232.1:18368041-18402462 GCF_002837175.3 Physeter macrocephalus | reverse complement strand
CAGACCGAAGGAAACACCTCGCCTTTCTCCACCCCACAAACACTTAAATTGTTTTCCCTGGACTGTGTTCTGCTCAGGCCTGGAGGAGGTGGAAACCAAGGTTAGATTAAAGAAAGAGAAGAAGAAAACCGAGAGGAAGAGTGATTTTAGGAAAATGAGGACTAATATTTTGAAGTGGTGCTTGGAGAGAAGAGGCCGGCGTGGTCCATGGGGGTGGGGTGGACTGGGGCTTTAGCAGGCCCCCTACCCCTCCAGTTCCTTGGAGAGAAGAGAATCACCCAGGCCTTTAGAGTGGGGACCTGGCTTGGGTGGGCTGGGAGGAGGCAGCGGGGTGTGGAGCCGGAGCTGGAGCCGGAGCTGGGACTTTAACAACCCCAGCGCCAGCAGCACAGCCCGCGCCTGTCTTCGTGACAGGGCTGCGTCCTGTGCTGTCAACTACACCCCTCCGATGGGGTTGCTAGGCAGCGGGGCTCTGATGTGCAGGAAGGCCTTCTGATTTGTCAGCCTCCTGCAAACACATGGTTAAGGCTCCTTCCAGCCTATCCGGAGGAGGGACGCGGGGCACGCCGCCTGCATACTGCCGAGCCCCGGGTCCACCTGAATGTGAGGTGCAAGAGGCAACCAGAGGGAGGGGGCGCCTGGAACCCTCCAGCCTCCTAACCAGCCCAGCTCACGTCCCCCCTGGCCCCCACCATTATCTCCTCTCAGGCTGCTGGCTCCTCCCTGCCCGACCCCGACCCCGCCCCATTCCTCTCCTCTTCCCAAACCATGGAAAAGCAAAGTGCAGCGGGGAAAAGAGGTCAGTGGGGTAAGCATGTGTATGCGGGCCTCCGGAGGTGCCAAGGTGTGGGAGCGTGAGCCGTGGGGGACTGCCCCAGCCGTGCTCTTGTGGCTCTTGGGGGAAGGGGTGGGTGAGAGGGAGGGGGCCCTGGCACTGCCAGGCCCGGACCTGGAAGCCTGTCTGTCCCCCCTCCTTCTAAGCTCTGCCCACCCCTAGGAGGGCAGCAAGTGGAGGGAGGAGGGAGGGGACGGGTGAGTTCCTGTAAGGAAGGGTGGGTTGTCTGGCAGTTGCTAGAGCTTAGAAGGGGGGCTGCTGGCAGGTTTCTTCTCCCGACTGCCCTCCCTCTGTCCAAGCCGCTCAGGGCCGCGCTCTCCCTCTTTGACTCCTTCCTTCCCTGTCTGCCACTCCACCCCACCCCCACCCCCACCCCCAGGGTCTTTATCGCTTTACTTTTTTTTTTTTAGCAGCTTTATTGAGGTACAGTTCACATACCATTCATTCACTTAAAGTGTACAATTCAATGTTTTTTAGTATGTTTACAGAGTTGTGCAACCACCATCAATTTTGGAACATTTTTGTCACCCCACAACGAAGCCCTGTACCCATTCGCAGTCACTCCCCATTTCCTCCCAACACCCCCAGCCTCTGGCCACCGCTAACCTGCTCTCTGTCTCTGTAGATCTGCCTACTCTGGACATTTCATACGTGGAATTAGACACTGGTCTTTTACGGCTGGTACCCTTGTACTTTCAGCTGCATTGCTTACTTTGCAATCATTTGCAGTTCGTCTTGCCATTTAACTTTCCCAGGGTAGTGCTCCCTTAAGAGTGTTTCATCCTTAATGGCAGTGGTCTTTTGCGTTTCTCTAAGTGCCATGCCTAGGTCTGGGCTGGACCACTGGTTGGCTCTCAGTACATGATTGTTGTTTTCTTTTTTTTGCGGTATGCGGCCCTCTCACTGTCGTGGCCTCTCCCGTTGCGGAGCACAGGCTCCGGACGTGCAGGCTCAGCGGCCATGGCTCACGGGCCCAGCCGCTCCGCGACATGTGGGATCTTCCCGGACCGGGGCACGAACCTGTGTCCCCTGCATCGGCAGGCGGACTCTCAACCACTGCGCCACCAGGGAAGCCCAGTACATGATTGTCGAATGAATGAGGAGATGAATGGGGACTAGTAATTGGCAAGCTATGCAGGTGGTTTACAGCTGAATTCCAGAGGGTCCAGCTGCTGCAAAGGGGCCTGGCAGCTTGGGAGAACTGCAGGTATAGGAGCTGGAAGGGGCAGAAATGAAGCCTCTTGCTTGGGTAGGAGGCAGGGGTGGGGCAAGAATAAAAACCGGCTGCGAGGAAGGAACCAAGTGGCCTGTGGGTTGCCAGCTCTCTCGCAGGAACCTGAAAACAAAAATGCCTCTCCCAGCCTTGGGGGCAGGTAGCCAATGCTTGAGATTCGCCACCTGATCACAGGGGCTTCCCCCATGGGGAACTCCGATTAGATTTGGGTCTAAAAAAAAAGAAAATTCCCCAGTGTCAGCGTTTATAAAAGGGGCAGCAGGTCAAGCATCTCTGAAGCTGTTTGCTCACCTCCTGTGAGTCAGGCATTGAATTGATTTCTGCTTCCCCGCTTCTGTGCTGCAGGTACTGTCTGATGAGCGTGAAAGGTTGTTTCACTGACTTCCACATCGACTTTGGAGGCACTTCCGTTTGGTACCATGTTTTCCGGGGTGGGAAGGTGAGTTGAGTCTCTTCAAATCTCTGTACATGCCTGGCTGTTTGTGCATGGAGGGGCTCGCTCACCTTTCTGCTTCTGCCTCCGCCCCAGCCAGACCCCACCCTGTGAGGACTTTCTCACCCTCTGTCTTCTTCTGGAGGGAAAGGTCAAGGTCAACTCTTTTGCATCACATCTGGTCACCCTTTCACACCTGCTTACCCAGTCCAGTGTCCTGCGCATCTTGGGCCAGATTAGAACTCCAGATTTGGCTCCCAAGAACCTCCAGCATTCATTTCCCCCAGCTATAATTTCCGCTCCAGCACTGGGACCTTTTAACTTAAAAGTCTAGTTGCCTGCAGGAACGGTTGACATGAGGGACAGACATCACCCAGAGAAAGGACGTGGGGCATTTGTTCAGGGCGCTCCTGCTGTGTCTGCTCCTGTGTGCATGTCCACGTGGGCACCTAGGGGTCCCTGCATGGATGTGGGTACTCCTTGGGAATACATGTGTGCTGCCCTGCTCCTCTGGGTCTGCGTGTGCATTTGTCTTAACCGAATATATTGGAAGAAATTCCGGGTAGGAAGTCATCCCTCTTGGTTCCAGATGTTTTTCTCCCTTCTCCAGAGCCAGCACAAGCTGGTTTTATTTATTGGGCCATTTTATCCTACAACTTAGGAAATTCCCCTTCTTCTCCTTCCCCCACCTCCCTGACAAGCCCACGGCTCAGGAGAAAGAATGTTCCACTCAGTCCAGGAAGTCTTCCCACCCTGGTGTTTCAGCTGGAACGGAGGTTCTCTAAAGGCGGGCAAGGGGTGTCCCAGAAGGGCGGCACAGCCTTCTCTGCCACCCCAGAGACCCTTGGGGCCTGGTCCTGGAAGGGTCCCCGGGGATGTGTCCTCCCCCATCCTCCCTGCTCCCAGGCAGGTGGGGCTGTCTTCTCGGTTGTGGCAGAGCCTGGAAGAAATCAGAGACTTTGGCTTGGATCTTTAACTGATTGCTTCCTTTTCCTCCTAAGATCTTTTGGCTGATTCCTCCAACCTTGCACAATTTGGCACTGTACGAGGAGTGGGTGCTGTCAGGCAAACAGAGCGACATCTTCCTGGGAGACCGTGTGGAGCGATGCCAAAGAATTGAGCTGAAACAGGGCTACACGTTTTTCATCCCTTCCGGTAGGTTCCCGGGAGGCTGGCACTGGGCTCTTGCTCGGCCACTGACTCTTAGCAGCCTCCTGTTGGCCCGGTGGCCTCAGCCAGGCGTTTAGGCCAATTGATGGGGTTTCTCTGGGCCTCCTTGCCCTTGGCAGTCCCTGAGAGAAGGAGAGAAGCAGGCCTCAGGCTGCATGGAAAAATAGCCTCTCACATCTTACCTGTTTTTTCCTGCCTGTGGGCTAGAATTCTCTCTTGGGGAGAAAGCCTCCTGAGGGCCCTCCCTCAGTGGACGTTTGAATGCCTTCCTCCAAGATGTCCTGCTGAGATTTCTGAGGGTGAGGATGAGGGTGGTCCCGTGGGGAGGGGAGGGGCAACTTTATCCTGACGGCTGGGGAGGGGAGAAGGGAGAGGTGGCCCAGGGGAAGAGGGTAAGAGGGGAATGCGCCCAGAGTGGCAGCTTCCTTCCTGCAGAACAAGGTGAAATGTAATTGGGATCAAGGTCAATTTCTGTACTTGGACTCTCCCCTTTCAAAAAAAAAAAAAAAAAATTAACTACAACTATAGCAGAGGGCAATAATTAAGAGCATGGGCCCTGGGGCCAGAAAACCCCGCCCTCCTGCAGAACAAGGTGAAATGTAATTGGGATCAAGGTCAATTTCTGTACTTGGACTCTCCCCTTTCAAAAAAAAAAAAAAAAATTAACTACAACTATAGCAGAGGGCAATAATTAAGAGCATGGGCCCTGGGGCCAGAAAACCCCGCCCTAATTCAAATTCCTGCTCTGCTGCTTACAAGCCTGACTTCCTGGAAATGACTTAATCTCAGTGCCTCAATGTTCTCATCTGTAAAATGGAAGACTTCACAGGGTGGTAGTGAGGACTGAGTGAACCGAGACCTATTTGCCTACCGCTCCTGGGAGATGAGCTGAGGGCTTTTGGCCAGTTACAGGCTGAGTCACTAGTGGATGTGGCAGATGACCTGGGAATTTTAGGCTGCATTTTAGTGGAAGTGTTTTACCCAGCAGGAGGGAGGTGACAGTCCCACTGTATAGAGTGAGAGGGTCAGGCCACATGTAGGAGATCGTGTTCCTCATGGGTTGTAATGACTTACCCTCCTGGGTAAGTCAACCTCGAGAGAGAGAAGAGTCTGGATACCACATCAGGTGAGGTGAATTTGAAGGAGGAATTGGGTTGTTTTACCCAGGAAGTGAAGGTGTATGGTAATGGCCATCAGCCAGCTGAAGGATCGTATCTTGGAAGACGAGGTATAACCAAGTGGTATTGGAATGAGTTGCTCTGCTAGGCACTGAGCTCCCCGTCACTGGAGGTACACAAGTAGATGCCATATGCCAAGGAGCCTGCAGGGAAATTGCCACTGAGTGGAAGCTTGGATCTTAGGGTCCAAGGCCTCCTTTGAGGCCACTAAGATCCATTGGATGGAGAAGCTGGTCACACTTAAGTTTCTGAGAGCTGGACTGGAGTTGGCCTTGGGTCTGGACATCAAGTCAGTGTCAATTGAAAGGGGAGCGGTTGTCGTGGCAGTTCCCACCATGGGGATGGCACCTGCACACGTGGGCTCTTCTAGAAGGTTGGGCAGAGATTTCACTATTAGGGAAGTTTGGGATTTGGAGGTGGCGGGGTTTAGTGGGGGTGACTTTGTTGTCAGGACCCCAGGTCCATCCTTGGAGCTGCTTGACTCCGGGAGGGGAGGGAGTGCTGCTTGGGACAGGACGGAATTGCAGTTGGTGGGCGGCATTTATGGAGCACACCTGGAAGGAGGTGGTATCCTGCAGCGTGTTCAAGGCCGCTCTGCAGGTGTTGGAAGATTGGCCCTGGTAGATTCAAAGGGAGGCTGGCGTGCTCTTGGCCTTGCTGCTGTCTTTGGGACTTTGGCCTGATCTCGTCCCCTCTCTGTGCCTCAGCTGTCCCATCTGTACAGTGGGGGCAGGGTGAGGCTGAACTCTGGGATCCTCAAGATCCCTCCCAACTCTGTCCCCTGAGTGCAGGCCTCCTTAGCCTCTCTGGGAAGACAGGCGTTTTTCTCGCAGGGCCTTTTTCAGAACAGGGAGGTGGCCCATTGCTTTCCCCCGATCTGGGATGGGAAGGGTGTTAATTTTGGTGCCTTAAGCAAGTTGGAAAAGGTCTCAAGAAGCAGCATCTAAGCCCCAGCAGGGTTGTGACTGTGTGTTGAAGGCAGGAGGGGAGGGGACGTGGATTTGAACTGCAGCTGGTAGGAGGCTATTTAGAACTCAGCCAAGACTTTTGGCCCTAACAGTCTTGAGTGAGACACCAGGATTTTTTTCCTGGGTTTTGAGAAGCAAAAAAGGGACAGTTGGAATTTGTCACCTTCTCAAGGGCAGGGTGTACATGTGGTTCCCAGACATTGATTTCATGAAGTTAAAAAAAAAAAAGTTGGGAACTGATATCAACGTTATTATCTTGTAATTTTGCTAAATATGGGCAATAATTTAAAGAAACAACCTGTCAGCTACTTTTGCTGATGTTTCATGACAGGAAGACTATTCTGACACTAAAAAAGATGGGAGTACATAATTCCAGAATAAAGGACAGTCACTACTTGAAATTTGATGGGTTTGAGTTTATGAGAATCTATACCATCTTCATTTTTCTTATTTTGTTGTCAACCAGTGAAAACTAAAGGACCAGAGTTTTGGAGTCACTGAACTAGGTGAGCATCTTGGGTCCTCACACCCTCTGAACCAGACACACATCTGAGATTTGTGGTAGCTGGGATGTGGCTTTGGGGAGAGAGCCTTGGGAAATCCCGCCACGGCTCGTGAGCTTTTGGGCGTGGAAAGTGGAGAATCTAATTCTGGCATTTCCCACCTCTGACCTGGGTTTTCACCTCCACAGTGTGACCTTAGATGTGCCCTACCTCACACTGGCCTCAAGCCTCCCCATCAGCTCTGTGAAAGCTCGTGGATGCCATTGGGTTAGGAAGATTTTAAATGTCACAGTATCTTTGTGAGACTTGGTTTATCTTTTTCTTCTTTTGTCTGAGAGTGAAGGGGTTGGGTGCTAGCTATGCTTCAGAGGTGGTGGTTCTTCAGGCCTCATTCCTGGTTAGTCCAGGAAAGCTGCCTGGAAGAGGAAGACTGTTGAAGGTGACTGAGGAGTAAGATGACCTGGAGAAAGGGGCTTGGGTTGTCCCGTTGAGCTGGCCAGCTCTCGAAGGTGGAGGAGGTGGGAATACAGTTGCCTCGCCAGGCCACACAGAGTCAGAGTCAGAGCTGGGAGTGGCCCGGGAGTCACCAAGATTCAGCCTGATCATTAGGAGTAAGGAAAACTGGAGTTGGAACTCAGCAGTGGAACTGGTGACATCTTTTTCCTTCCCTTGACCTGACCTATGGCCAATTCCCCCTCTGGCTTCACCTGCCCAGGTGAACTGTAGTTAATAGTAATAACTTGCCTTACTGAGCAACAGTCATTTTATGTACATCACTTCTCCGTAAGAATGTAAGGAAACATCCCCCCACCCCCACTCCCAACCCCCTTTTTTTTTTGTTTGTTTGTTTGTTTTTATGGTATGCGGGCCTCTCACTGCTGTGGCCTCTCCCGTTGCGGAGCACAGGCCCCGGACGCGCAGGCTCAGCGGCCGTGGCTCACGGGCCCAGCCGCTCCGCGGCATGTGGGATCTTCCCGGACCGGGGCACGAACCCGTGTCCCCTGCATCGGCAGGCGGACTCTCAACCACTGCGCCACCAGGGAAGCCCCCAACCCCTTTTTAAAAGTGAAGGCTCCTGAGGCCCAGAGAGGTGAACAAACTAGTCCAAGGTCACACAGTTAATAAGTGACAGGGCAGGATGAGAACCCAGGTGTGTCTAGTTTCAGAACCCACCTGGTTCCCTGTCAGCCTGGGAATCAGCAGGCTTGGGATCTGGTCCGCCTTCTCGGCTGTGTGAGTTTGGGAGAATTATGTGCTCATTTAATAAACTTTCTTAAGGGTCCACTTGGCAGTGCGGCACGTGCTGGGGAGGACGTGAGATGTACACCCCATTGTGAGCGTATGTCCAGCCAGGTAGCAGCAGGATGGTGGAGCCCAGTACAGGGCCTTGGGAAGGACCCTGGGGTCCGTGGCTTGGGCTGGCCTGAAAGTATTTCCCATCCTTGCCTTGTAGTAAAATTCACAGTAGCCCCAGGTATTTCTTAGACTTGGGCAAGTCTGAGAAACAGTAACTCCTAGCTACTTAACAGTATAACATGGCTTAGACCTGAGATGATCTATCTGTAAAATGGGTACAGAGCCGAGAAGGGCTGGCAGTGAAGCAGGCTGGGGTGGAGGGGCTCTGGGAAACTGGGGAATTGCTGCTCAGCTCCAGCCAGTTAGGGCTGGAGGGCCTGGTGGACCCATCTTCTCATTTTTCTGCAGAGGAAAGCAGTTCAGATAGCCTTGTGAAATTTCCCCATTTTAAAAAAAAAAATTGATTTTTTTTTTTTTTTTTTTGTTTTAGTTTTTGGCCGCATTGGGTCTTCGTTGCTGTGTGCAGGCTTTCTCTAGTTGCGGCGAGCGGGGGCTACTCTCCGTTGCGGTGCGCGGGCTTCTCACTGCGGTGGCTTCTCTTGTTGCGGAGCACGGGCTCTAGGTGCGCAGGCCCGGTGGTTGTGGCGCATGGACTTAGCTGCTCCGCGGCATGTGGGATCATCCCGGACCAGGGCTCGAACCCGTGTCCCCTGCGTTGGCAGGCGGGTTCTTAAGCACTGCGCCACCAGGGAAGCCCGAAATTTCCCCATTTTGATAACACAGGTGGGTCAAACCATACATGCCCCTGGGTCTGACGCAGCCCGTGGCCTGGCAGTTTGGGCCCCTGGTACCAGCTATGAGGTCCCAGAGAGGAGAGGCCATCCTGGCAGCCACAGCGCCCAGCCTCGGGCTTGGGCCAGCACAGGGAGTTCGTGGATGCTCCTGAAGGAAGCAGGCCGTGGGCCTCTGTGAGGCACCCCTGAGTTCTGGGACCTTTGGGTTTATCCCTGCAGCACCCACACAAGTGTGGGTCAGGGGCCTTTTCATTCCGAACCCTGAGCGTTTGGGCTGTGGGTCAGACACCATGTGCCCCCGCGGCCTTTTTTTGTTTTAGTTTTTGGCCGCATTGGGTCTTCGTTGCTGTGTGCAGGCTTTCTCTAGTTGCGGCGAGCGGGGGCTACTCTCCGTTGCGGTGCGCGGGCTTCTCACTGCGGTGGCTTCTCTTGTTGCGGAGCACGGGCTCTAGGTGCGCAGGCCCGGTGGTTGTGGCGCATGGACTTAGCTGCTCCGCGGCATGTGGGATCATCCCGGACCAGGGCTCGAACCCGTGTCCCCTGCGTTGGCAGGCGGGTTCTTAAGCACTGCGCCACCAGGGAAGCCCGAAATTTCCCCATTTTGATAACACAGGTGGGTCAAACCATACATGCCCCTGGGTCTGACGCAGCCCGTGGCCTGGCAGTTTGGGCCCCTGGTACCAGCTATGAGGTCCCAGAGAGGAGAGGCCATCCTGGCAGCCACAGCGCCCAGCCTCGGGCTTGGGCCAGCACAGGGAGTTCGTGGATGCTCCTGAAGGAAGCAGGCCGTGGGCCTCTGTGAGGCACCCCTGAGTTCTGGGACCTTTGGGTTTATCCCTGCAGCACCCACACAAGTGTGGGTCAGGGGCCTTTTCATTCCGAACCCTGAGCGTTTGGGCTGTGGGTCAGACACCATGTGCCCCCGCGGCCTTCTCGGCCCTTCATGTCCCAGAGAATACCTGTCAGTTGGTTTTGTGGGTCGCCTGCTTTCCTTCTGTGACTGGATCTGTCCCTTGTCGCTTGGCCTTATAGCCTCTGTTATCGCCTTCCTGTTGTTGGAGACTCTGGCCTGGAAGCAGGAGGCAGATGCCAGCATCCTCGGTGCAGTCTGGGAACAATTGCTCTCTCGTGCTTCCTGGGATGCAGTGAACGAGTATTGGGAGGGTGGGTTCAGATGGGGCTTCTGAAGGCTGTTATTTCCACTCCCTGGTTCTTCCGGAGGCAAGTGTTTATTTAAAAAAAAATTTTTTTTTAATCTTTTTTTTTTTTTTTTAAATTTTTAAAATTGTTTGGCTGCACTGCACCGCATGTGGGATCTTAGTTCCCCGACCAGGAATGGAACGAGCGTCCCCTGCGGTGGAAGCGCCGAGTCTTAACCACTGCACCACTAGGGAAGTTCTAGAAGCAAGAGTTTAAGTAACGGAGCAGATGTGAGGAGGGCTGGGGGCAGGGGCTGAGCAGTGACTCTAATCCAGGCCAGGCTGCCTGACCTACCTGCGAGGCACCGGCCTGGGGAGGAGAAGAGAGTGGAGAGAAGCTTCTAGAACCCCTGGAATGTCAGTACAGATTCCCTGCCCCTCTCCTCGCAACAGCACCTCTCACATCAGGGGAACAGATGTAAGTCAAGTGAGTCTGCGTTTCCAGAAGGGAGAGTCCGGGGCTGATGAATGCAGATTCACGAGGGTGCCGTTCTTTCCAAAGCCCTCGTGATGGACGGGACCACCACGAATATCAGCGGCAGTTGCTTACACGGTTTGAGTTCTTACAAGGGAAGCAGCGGTGTTCTTCGTTTCACACGGGCACATGGAGGCCAGGAGAGGGGACAGTCAGGTGCCCCAGGCCACGTGGTGAATCAGCACTGGAGACAGTCTCCAACCCGGGCCCCCGGACACGGGCTTTCGTAGGCATGCGGTGGGCATGCGAGGAGCATAGGAAAGGGACCCAGGAATCTTTGTCCCATTCAGGCTTCACCCCACCACGAGCATGTGCTTGAACCCGGCTGTCCTAGGTCCCAGTCTTAGGAAATGTTGCTTAAATAATGCTGGTGGTGGTAACAACAATAGTAATAGACAGTGTGGCTCCGCTTGGTAGAAACAAAAAAAAAATGTACAGTTGAGAATATCAGCTGGTACACAGCTGAGGCGGAGAGGCTGAAGCAGATGTGGAGACCGGGACTTGTTTTTTTTTTTGGCCTCGCCGCGGGGCCTGCAGGATCTTGGTTCCTGGACCAGGGATAGAACTTGTGCTGCCTGCAGTGGAGGCGCGGAGTCTTAACCACTGGATCGCCAGGGAAGTCCCAGAAACCGGGAAACCGGGACTTTAGAGGCGCAGCCGCACTGCTGCACGGGGCGGGGTGGGGGGCAGGGCCCAGGTAGCTCCGCAAGGGCACACCCGGCGGGCAGAGCGGCGGCCAGAGCTGTGGGCGGGTAACCGCAGAAGCCGTGACATAAAGCCTTCGCTCCCGTGCTCCCGGCTGGCGGGTTTCCCCTGCCCTCCCCCAGCACCAGCAGCTCTGTCCCACCGATCGTCCCCAGCAGGGGAGGGCCCGCCGCCCAGAGTGTTGACACAGATGCCAGCAGTGACCTCGCAGCCTCCGAGCTCTCTCCCCAGGTGGCAGCCCGGCTCCTGGCAGCCGCGGCCACCCATCGCTGCCCATGACTCAGGGCTGGCGTGCTCGGCTCGCCGAGGAAAGAGGCTGGAACTGCTCCCGCTTGGCGTGGGCGGGGAGGCCTCTATACTTTGCTTCCGAGCGAATGAATTAGGCTCAGAGTTGTGGAGAAGGCTTGGGATCTCAGGTTGCCCCTGTCTGTCCCCTTTCCCCTCTGCTGACCCTCTGTCTTTCACCGTGAGTCCCCCTCGGCCTCTGTCTGTCCTTGTCTTCGCCTCTGTCTTTCTTGGTTCCCTTTTTGCCTCCCCTCCGTGTTCGCAGGCCTGTCTCCCGGGACTCCCAGGCCTGTGCTAATAAGCCTCTGATGCAGCGGCAGTGCGGCATGGCGGTTAAAAGTGGAGCCGCTGTCACTCACCTGCTTGTGACATCATTCAGCAAGTGACTTCCTTCTCGGAGCCTGGGTTTCAGCATCTGTAAATGGGAGTGGGTTATAATGCCACCCCTCCCCTCGCTCTGCACTGTCCAGTATGGTAGCCAGGAGCTGCATGGAGGACTGTAGAGCGCTGGACACACGTTCAGTCCATTGAAGGATTTAGGCGGCTCGCTTTGTCTCTAGCCTTCATGGACCAAGCGGAGGCCAACTCCCTGGGTTCCAATCCTTATAAGTGACTTCACTTTTCTGTGCCTCAGTCTTCTCATCCGTAATTTGGGGGTGAATGTCACATGTACCTTGTAGGGATCTTGTGAGGATTAAATGAGAGGAGCCCTGTAAAGCCCTCAGGCCAGTGCCTGGCACAAAGGTAATCCTCAATTATACTTCTCATGACTGCAGTGCCAGCCTTTGGGCCAGGAGCTCAGGGAGATGAAAAAGCCGTGCCCCAAGGTGTTAATAAGCTGCGGTCGGCAGGAGAGAGACTTGTCAGCAGTTATAGGGCAGCACAGAAGCAGAACTGATACGGGGATGCAGGTGTCGTGTGGCTGAGGAGACCACCTGGAAGTGGGCCTTGGAGGATTTTGATGGCAGGGGGTGGCTTCGGGCAGAGGAAGCATCTGGGTTCTGGTGGGATGTCACGACCCTTAGTTGTGGCCCCGAGCAATCCTTGACACCTCCTGAGACGGACGGTCTCCGGGATGATGAGGAAAAGGCTTAAGGACATATGAGTAGCCTGAGTGAGGGGTTTTCAGCTCCCTGGCCTGCAGGGGAGAGGGACAGGGCCTGCCTCTCTGTTGGCTGCTGTAGCCAGGTCCATTGTAACACTTCATCACCAAGGTCTTCAGGACAAGAGGGTTGGTCTGCAGCTGCCCAGGACCGACTTGAGCTAGCCAGGGGTCACTGCCAGCAGCAGTCAGTGGGGCTGCGGGTCTGGGTCCTCTAGGACAGCCAGGAGCTCAGCCCTCTGCATCAGGCAGCCCGAGCATCCTCCCTCTGGCCCTGGGTGCTCACCTGGGCTTCCTGCGCCCTCCTGCATGTGGGCATAGTGAGGGGCCCCAAAGGGCCAGTGGCTGACCCTCTCTGTGCCCTCCCCACCCCAGGCTGGATCCATGCAGTCTACACCCCCGTAGACTCTCTGGTGTTCGGCGGAAACATTCTGCACAGCTTCAACGTGCCCATGCAGCTGCGGATCTACGAGATCGAGGACAGAACGCGGGTGAGGCGGCTTCCTTTTCTTCTCGTGGCCACACTGGCCCCCGAGCTCTGCCTGGTGCTTGGGGCGCACGGGACGGTCATTCCGAAGTCCTTCCTGGTCCCTTGTCCCTCCT
Source organism: Physeter macrocephalus (assembly GCF_002837175.3). NCBI lineage: Eukaryota > Metazoa > Chordata > Mammalia > Artiodactyla > Physeteridae > Physeter > Physeter macrocephalus. The sequence continues at coordinate 18,389,682 of NC_041232.1, read as the reverse complement.
GCTCCCTGCCTCAAGCCGGGTCTTGGTCCTGGTTCTGCAGGGCAGGGGGTGCCTGCGAGAGCCCCACCCAGAGCCCCGGGAGTTTCTGTTCACCTCCAGGCTGGTGACAGCCGAAACCCCCTGTTGAAGAGGAAGTATCTCTTGAGAAAGCACCGTGAGATGTCAGGAACCGTGCCTCTTCCTTCTTCCCACGTGTATGAAGGGATGTGAGGGAGTGGGGGGATTTCATGGTTGTTGTGGTGGTTTGGAGCAGGGGGGCTGGACCTTGGAAGGTAGGTCAGGTCTTGACCATGTGGGGACCCCAGATGTGATGTAGGACCCCGAGGAAGCCGGTGTCTGTGAGTCCCCCAGGGACTGTCTGAGTTCTGCCTCAATGTCTGCTTGTGGCTGGGGGGAGGGTCCCCTTTTCTCCTTGATGGTTTCTCAGACACTGCATCCCACCCCCAGCCCCATGCCCTAGGAGCAGGGGCCAAGGCTCAGACACCTGACAATGGGCCCTCTGCTGTGCTCTGTTCCATTCCGTGAGGTTCCTCTGAAAAGCACTGGCTCTTCCTTGCTGGAACTTGACCCAGAGTCCCCAGGCATTTGAGACAGGTCTGAGAGTGGGAAACTGGGGCAAAAATGGCCGACTTCTTCTTTTCTCTTATAGTTCTTCAAATATTTCTTCTCTCTCTTTTTTTTTTTTTAATTGAGATATAATCCACATACACAAAGTGCACAGTTCAGTGGCATTGAGCACGTTCACAGTGTTGTGCAGCCGTCACTTCTAATTCTAAGACATTCTCATCACCCCAGAAAGAAACCCCATACTCAGTAGCAGTCACACCCCATTCCCCCTTCCCAGCCTCTGGCAGTCACTGGTCTGCTTTCTTTCTCTACGGATTTGCCTGTTCTGGATGTTTTATGTAAATGGAATCATATAAAATGTCCTTTTGGTCTGGCTTCTTTCACTTAACATCGTGTCTTCAAAGTTCATCTACCTCGTGGTATTTGTCAGTGCTTTGTTCCTTTTTATGGCTTAATCATATTCCATTGTATGGATAGACCACACCTGGTCTTCTTGGGCTTTGCCTTGGAGTTGACTTTTTTCCCAGAGAGGGTTGTCATGCCCGGACCCTAAAGAAACATCTCAAAGAAGCAGATGCTCTGTGCCCAGGGTTCGTGCCTTTCTTGGTCTTGTTTCCAGGCCTTGGTCTGCATGGAATCACATACATGAGTCAAAGTCTTAGCCACTGTGTATGCATCTGACCTTTTTAATAGCCCCAGTGTTGAGGGACCTCGTCCAAGGGTTTCCTGGGAACCACTTTGAACCATATTCAGTGGGCAGGTAGGTGTTTTAACAAGGTCAAATGCACATTCTTCAGATAGGCCAGTTTGCTGCTGGGATGCCCAGCTCTGCAGAGACTGGGTCTTGCTTTGTGGATTTTTGTGCCTCTCTTTTCTGTTGCCTGCCTACCATCCCTTTCCCGGGTCTGGCGGGGAGGCGAATCCCAGCCCTGGTCTGGGGGATGCTGCCCTGTGGCGTTCTAGAGAAAGGCACCATTTGGGTGTGAGTGGTCATCTTATCCTCTGGGTCAAGTGTTGTCTGGGACTCTGGCCAACTGTTCTTTGGCCAGCCCTGAAGAATGGGCCAGTTTGTTTGTGAGCAGACAAGTAGGTGTGGGATAGAAAAGGAGAAAAAAGTCAAGCCCACAACTTTCCAGGCAATTCCTGAAAGCCAGAGTCAGGCTGGGATTTCTAAAGGCTTCAGCAACTCACTTGGCAGCCGTCCCCCTCCCCCAGGGAATCTGGATCATACATCTCAGTGGATTTGGGCCCCATCATTCCGTTAGGAGCCCAGATCCCCTCCCCCGTCTGCGGGAGGTGGGAGGGAGGGTAATGGAGTAGAACCCCCAGCACCATGCTGAGCTGCCATGGAATATCGCACCCACGTGGAGATGAGTATGGTAGCGCCCCTTCCCCCAAGGCCCACTGTCCCTGTTGTCTCAGTGGGCACCCCATCTGGTTTCCTGAAGCAGGTGGACGGGCGGGGGGCAGGCGGGCAGGCTGGGCGGGAACCAGCGGCAGGCTATTGAATCTGCTTTGATTTCTGGTCTTTGGAGAGGGCTTGCCTACAAGGCCCAATTGTTTATGTCTTAGGAGCCAAGGCAGACAAAAGATGCTGGGGAGAGAGCACTGGGAGCCAGATAAAATGCCAGGGCTCCTTGTCAGCTCGCTACAACTTAATTCTTTATATCCCTGCGAGCTTTCTTAAGAAGGTTATGACCATTTAAAAATAGTTTTTCAAGAGTCCTAAAACATGCCTTTGCTTGGAAACCAAATGCTGAGGGTGGGACAGAGGAAACTGTCAGTCTCTAAGCCCCATGGTGTGAGCTTGTTTTAGAAAGATAATTTGCTTTTGTGGCCCAAGGTGGGGAACCTCCCCATGGAGACCAGGGGAACCCCAGTGTTCTCCTATGTGTAGGAAGCCTGTCTTGCTCTCATGATTTGAATTTTTCTGGGCTGCATGATAGGTGACTTTACCCTGCTGTCCATAAGGCAAGCACGCACAGGTGCAGGCATTCTGGGACTGGGGGGTTTTTCATTTCCCGACCCCCTTTTGTAGATTAAATCTTTCCCCTCTCATTCTAAAGATAAGCAGAGGGGTGAAGAGCTACACCAAAGAATGGTTGTGTTGCGTGTTTATTATTTGAAGATAACGTCTCGAGAACTCTCACTACATATTTTTAACTCCAGTTAGCTTGATAAGGGATAGGAATGGTCCAATTGATCATTAAACTGCCATCTCTCTTATATTTATCTTTTTTTTTTTTTTCCCCTAATGGCGCTAGTGAAAGCAGCCTTCTCAGGAAAGGTAATGCCAACATGCCCTATTCCCTCTCAGCCAGTGAATCTATTTGGAAATTGCAAATAATTTACCCTTCCTCTCACCTTTCCCCTACCATTGGATTTTTTTTTTCTTCCATTGACTTTTTTTTTTTTTTTTTTTCCAGGAGAAAAACAAATTTTAAGACACTTCCCACCCACCCTGATATTTTAGTTTTTCAAGTCCTTGAGACCTGGGAGTTGTAGATGCACCAAAACATCTTTGGTTCTGATCTCCTGAGGTCACTCAGCTCCAAGAGGAAGGGCTTAGGCCAGGTGCCACTCATATGGACCTTGGGGAACTCAAACTGACCCCTTGAGACCCGCTGATAGATTGATTACCCACCCCCAGGCTGGGAGCATGGCCTGCTTTCTGACTGCCTTGCCTTTTGGTGAACAGCTCAATTTGATGAGGCTCCGAAGCTGTCAACAAATAATGTTGAGCAATCGTGTGTTTAATGTTCCCAGGCATGTGGCTGAAACCTTTTGAAGGCGAAGGGTGGAAGGCGACAACCTGTTTGTAAGTCAATTCTTTGCAAGTTTTGTTCCCTGTGGTGCTCTCTTGAAAAAAAAAAAAAAAAAAAAAAAAAAACCGAAAAAGAATTTGAATTCCTTCATCAGCATTTGTTTTCACCCAGCTGGTTTCCCTTGGGTTCAGCAACAATGAGGGGAGACTTATCTTCCTCTCCTGAACTACAGCCAAAAAAAAAAAAATTTTTTTTTTTCCTAACCTAGAAAGATTCTCAGGTGCCCTGGTGCCCATCAGGGCAGAGTGGCTCAGACGGTTTCCCAAATTTGAAAAATCAAAAGCAACTTGAGTGTTTTACCAGTCGAGTGGGGAGATGTGAGTGAGGGTCTGAGAAGAGGCAGGCCTGCCTGTCCTCAGCCTGCTCTGTAGGTTTTGATGATTTGTTTCAAAATTGCTTGGCCCTTGTTCTGGAGTGGGGGTGGGGCTGAGAACTGCCCCCTCCCCAAAGTCTCTTCACAGGAGGACAGGGTCTGCCTCAGGCCAAAGAGCCTTTTTCTCCTTTTCAAACTCTGGAGGACACTGATCCAATGACTGAAAAAAGATTAATACTCTCCCAGCGATAAAACTGGGGTTCTCGGGAAAGTAGCTGGAGCCAAGGAAACCGCTAGATGATGTTCCCAACTCCATGCATCCCCCCGAGGAGCTCAAAAGCATGTGGCGGCCAGGATCTCATTCCAAAACACACTATCCACCAGAGGCAGGGAGGTCAAATGAACCCAGGACGCAGATGGGAGAAGTGAGGCGTCCCCAGTGTGGGAAAAAGGCCTCGCAGCTGGAAACTGAGTCAGTGGGGCCTGGGGTGGATGGGGAACTGGAGCTGAGACTCTCAGAGGACAGGGTGGGGGCCTTTTCCAGGTGGGCACTAAGAGACACAGGAAAATAGTATTTTAGGGCAGATGGAGCACATAGGTCAGCTTGTATTCAATTCGCTTTCCTCCCAGATGTAGAATGTTGCCCGTTGGTTGTGAGCAAAGCAGGGTGGGAGAGTGTGCTTCCTTGACATTCAACTCCCTGAGTTCCTGGAGGACAGGAGAGGTGAGGGGGGGTCTCTGGCTCCTGCACAGGTCCCTCAAGGCAGACCCACCCTTGGTGAGAGGGTCCAGGAGTGAGTGTGGACATGTGGGATCCATGTGTAGCCTCGCAGAAGAGGGCCCAGACATGGGAGACAGGGACCACCTCCCACCACCCTTGCCTGCTCGTGATGTAGTTTCTGGAAGGCTCTTCTGTGCCAGGGCCATCAGTGGTATTTCTTCCTCCTCATGTCTTGCTGCCATCTCATCGGTGTAGACCCCATGCTGCCACCCATCAGAATCCCCTTGGGGCTGGGCCTTTTCACAGCTCTGATGCACAAAGCTCTCTGCACCTATACTTCCTCCCCTGTAAGAAACAGCCAAAAGGGGATCTCCAACTGGACTGCTGCTCCAGACCCGGGGTTGTGTCCCCCAGTGTTAGGATGGTCCAGGGTCACACCAGGAACTTGTGTCAGAGGGAGTCATCTGTGGAGATACAGGCTGGAAGTGCCAGGTGTTGTTGGGGAGGAGCAGGAGGTGGACCCCTCTGAGGCCCCACCCCTGTGGTAGGAGAGGCCATGCCCCCTCCATCCTCATTGGCCCACCTCCTGCGGCCTCCCTCTTTGGGTACTGGATATGCCTGACTCCCTGTCTCTGCAAATGGGTAAGGTTTGGGGTTTGATTTCTGTTTTTCAAGGTGGGAGGGAGGGGTAGTAGAGTCTATGCAAGAATTTTGGAGAACCAGCAAGGAGCCTGTGCCTGTTGTAGCTAGAATCAGGCAGGGGCTCGCATCCGCAGGTACCCGCACCCTCCGTCAGCAGGTCAGGGGACAACTCTGTTTCTCTGCATCTCACAGAAGCACAAAGTGGACCCCGTACAGCTTTCCCTGTGCAAGGCTCAGGGACCTTTGAAATGATGCTCTTACATAGGCCTCTTCACCCGCTCTTCCTCCTCATTTGTGCATGCTGGTATCTTGCCCCTTCCAGCACTTCCCTCCAGCCCACCCCCCATTTTTCCTTCCCATCATTTGTGCTCTTGCTAAGATGATGAAAATAACTCCCACCCCCAGGAACTTTCCCCTCCCCCGACCCCAGTGCCGTTCTCTCCCTCCTTTCCCCTCTGCCGTCCAGAAACTGACCTCTGCACCTGGATCTTTGCTTTCAGGTGCAGCCCAAATTCCGTTACCCCTTCTACTATGAGATGTGCTGGTATGTCTTGGAGAGATACGTGTACTGTGTGACCCAGCGGTCCTACCTCACTCAGGAATACCAGAGAGAATCAATGCTTATTGGTGAGTGAGCCTTGCAGTCCGGCCGCCTCGACGGCTCAGCTGGGGCAGGAATAATTTTTTTCAGTGGGGCTTTGGGAGTCCTGGGTTCTGGGAATTCTTTTGAGACTGAGTGTCAGCAGATTCCTAGAGACCCTTGAGGAGGGGAGGGGAAGCCATCCTTGTCAGTTTCCCAGTTGGAATACGGAGTCCAAGAGAAGGAAATTGTGACCCCAACAGAGTCATCTTGGGGGCCCCCAGGTCTTGCTGGTTGACTATGCAGATGTGGGGTGGGGCCAGTCCTGGGCATGGTTGCTGAGACAGGCTCCCTACAGAGCAAAGAATCCTGGTTCTTTTTTTTAACCCCTCCCTGGCCACCAGCTGATTCTTTTTTTCTCCCTGTGTTGGGGGTTAGGTTTTTGTCTGTATAGAAGCAGGCCTAAGAGATGCAGCCAGTCCCTCAAAACCTAGGCCAGCTGTAAGCCAGAGGGAGGGGTGACCAGGGCTGGGGATGCAAGCTTGGCAGAGCAGTGGGTGGTTTTGACAGAAGCAGGGAGAGAGCGTTTATAAGCTACAGCTGCAACGCCCTGCCCTGCTGCCATTACTTAAAGGGACATCATCCCCCCAAAATGGCTCAGTCCTTGAGTCTTGACTCACAGGCACCCGCCCTAAAGTTGCATCTAGCTGTGACAGCCCCAAAGAGCGATCTGTAGGAAGAACGTGCTTCTTCCCCTCTGCCTCTGCGCTGTTACTGCCGAAGGGTTTTCCTGGATGCTAGTGTCACTGTGCCTCATTCACTGCATCTTTCTCATCATGGGATAGAAAAACATGACCGGTCTGTCTCCGTTAGGGTCTGCACGATTTCTCCTGCAATCTCCAAGAGTTTTAGATTCTTTTTTTTTTTTTTCCTCACTGTAAGCCTCTTCCTTCCTTCCCTTGACTCCCCTCCAGACTTTAGGGGTTTCAGGGCAGACATGTGATGGGGAAATGTTTCTCCCGGGGTCTTTACTGGGGAGTGCCTCCTGGAAATTCAGTTCTGTCGGCTGGGGTGGGGTGGGGTGGGGGTGGTTCTCTTGTGAGTTTCATTCCTGTTAGATGATTCAGGCACTGAAAAATTCCCAAATCCTACAGACTGCTCTTCTGAAGTTTCCAGCCGGTAGGAGATGGGAAATGACTGTGAAGTAGTGTGATAACCTCTGTTGTTGCAGTAGCTACACGTTCCTGTGGGGACCAGAGGCTTGATTTTGTGGCAGTCCCCAGGACCAGGCAACTGAGGGTCACTTCTCTCATTTGGAAATTTAGGGCCATAGAAGAAAGTTCCCGATTTCATTCCAGGCTTGAGAGGAAATGTTGAGGCAATGTTTGGGTCATTGGTGCCCACTTTTTTCTTAAATTTTCTTGCCACTGTTTCCCCCTGCCTCTCCAGTCCATCTGCCAAAGGGAAGGGGGGACGTTCGGGAGACACCTCACTTTTTTGAGTGCTAGTTGTGTGCCAGGAACTGTGCTCTGTGATGCTTTATTTAATCCTCACTACAAGCCTTCAGGGGAAGTATTCTTTGCCTATATTTTGAAACAGCATTCTTGGGATATAGTTTATATATCATACAATTCACCCATTTAATGTGTACCATTCAGTGGTTTTTAGTCTATTCCCAGGGTTATGCAAACATCAGCCCAGTCAATTTTTAGAACATTTTCGTCATCCCAGAAGGAACTCTGTACCCTTGAGCTACCACCTCCTCCTCTCACCCCACGCCCATGCCCTCAGCCCTAAGCAACCACTCATCTACTTTCATTCTCTATAGATTTCCTCCTGTTCTGGACATTTCATATAAATGGAATCATATAATATGTGTTCTTTTTGCCTTATTTTTACACACTGAAAGGTACAATGCCAGGTGTGTTCAGAGAGGTGAGGCAACCTGTCAGGGTACACACGGCTGGGGAAAAGCAGAGCTCTGACTGACCCCAGCCTTTCTAGAGCCTGAGGGAGGCAGAGGCCATTAACATTGTCAAAAGAGCTCGATCTGCAGGGTAAAGGGGAGGGGTAGTGCGTGGGGGTCCCGGTTACTTCCAACAGGGAGTTTGGGGTGTTCATCTCAGTCTTTCTTGTGACATTCTCCCCCCCTCCCCACCCCGTAGATGCCCCAAGAAAGCCCAGCATAGACGGCTTCTCATCTGATTCCTGGCTGGAGATGGAGGAGGAGTCCTGTGAGCAGCAGCCCCAGGAGGAGGAGAAGGAGGAGGAGGGGGAGGAAGAGGAGGAGGGTGCAGATAAGATGCCCAAAGCTCCCACCGATGGCCCTGCCTCGCCCACCAGCACCCCTTCCGAGGACCAGGAGGCCCCTGGGAAGAAGCCCAAAGCCCCTGCCATGCGGTTCCTCAAAAGGACTTTGTCAAATGAGTCAGAAGACAGCGTGAAGTCCGCCACGGTGCCCATAGACTACCCCAAGACGCCCACCGGCTCTCCCGCCACCGAGGTCTCTGCCAAATGGACCCACCTCACCGAGTTTGAACTGAAGGGCCTGAAAGCTCTGGTGGAGAAACTTGAATCCCTCCCGGAGAACAAGAAGTGTGTTCCTGAGGGCATCGAGGACCCCCAGGCACTCCTGGAGGGTGTGAAGGTGGGCAGGGGGTCACCTCGGGCTGGGCAGCTGAGGAGGGCTGGGCAGGTTCTGTTTAACAAGCAGGTTCTTGAGGGCAGCTCAGCTCCGGGGGGCTTGGTGCAGACTGTCCTGGGGGTATGTCCATGGGTGGAGAGGGGCCTTTGGTCTAAGCAAGCCCATCTGGGGTGTCCCAGCAGAGGCCACTGTTGAGACTTGCAGGGGGATCTCATGGTGGAAGCTGGCTCTGCAGTTGACAATGAACTTTCTCTCAGGACTTGTTGAAAATCTGAGGCTTCACGGGAAGTAGGCGTTACTGCCTACAGTGCACCGGTGGTGCTGTTGTTGGGCCTGGGGGCAGACTCCTCCATCCTGGTCAGGAAGACTTGCTGCTCCGGGCTGGCTTCCCCCGGAGCATGCTTCTGTTTCATGTGAGCAGGTTGTACATCCTGATTGTCTTCTAGGTGGCCAGTTAAGGGCCACCTGGCCACCCAGGATTCAGAGGTCTCCAAGTAGAGCCTAATTATTGAGCAAACTCATTGAGCACCAGCTGTGTTGGCCATGGGGGAACGGGAAGCAGGCAGATAAAGAAATCAGGAGGGAATTCCCTGGTGGTCCAGTGGTTAGGAATCGGTGCTTTCACTGCTGTGGCCCGGGTTCAATTCCTGGTTGAGAACTAAGATCGTGCAAGCCGTGCAGTGCGGCCAAAAACGAACAAACAAAAAAGAAATTAGGAGACAGGGAATTGAGTGCCACAGTGTGTACCCAGGGCTTGGGAGTAGTGTGAGGGGACACTTATTGGCCACACCAGGGGCCAGGGCTCTGGGGCAGTTATGCAGTGGGAATTTGAATTGGGCCTTGTAGACTGCGTAGGAGTCCTCCAAATGGGGAAGGCTGTTCTAGGCAGAGTGCAAACGTGCAATGTATTTAAGAAACAGGAAGTACATTGGAAGGCCTTGTCTTGTGGTAATCATAACATTTGTTGAAAGCTTACCACCTGACAGGTACCAGTGCTAGGGAAGTGGTAGGTACCCGTATTATCTACACTTAACCGATGATGCAGTAGACTCAGGGAGGTTAAGGGACATGCCTGAGGTGACAGAGCAGGTAGATAGTAGGGCTGGGATGAAGCCTCCAGAGTGCCTGTGTGGATGTCACTACTTGGAACTGCCTCCTGTCTCAGCATTGGTAAGGCTTTTTGATGTGAGGCCTCAGGGACATTTGGGCTTCCTTCTCCAATGTCTGATTCTCAAGTGAATCCAGCTGCCCGCTGCGGTTGGAAACTGAATTTGTCTCTTCTTTGATGGCTGCAGACTCAACCGAGGACTTAATTGGTTCATTTGTATATTTGTTTGTTTAGAAAACATTGTGTCAGGCCCTGGAATCTAGAAATATTAAGACTGTTCTGCTGCCCTTGAGGTGCTCAGTGATCAGGCGCTGAACTCTTGGGGTCTAGTGGAGGGGAGACCTGGGGCCCAATCAGGTAGCTTAACAGGTACCACCAGCAGAGGGAACTGGTGTACAGGATCTTTAATCCAGGTTATGTCTTACTTTATATAGCAGGTGTACCCCCTATAGGTGCCACAAAATTAAAATCTTATAACTCTGGGAAATTGCCAGGTAAAAGAACTCTGTGGTGAATGTCCTGACAAAACAAATCTTTACTTTCAAATAGGTCTTTTTCATTGACTGTTTTGGAGGTTGCTGACCCCTCTTGAGAGTTTTGTGAAAATACGCTTATACACACAAAATTTTGTGTGCAATATCAGGGGGTCTTGGACTCCTGAGCCTATTCCTGGACCTCAGAATAAGAACCTCTAATCTTGTGGAATGGAGTTTTTGGGTTTCCTAAAGGCAATATTGGGTTTCCTAAAGGAAACCTTAGACTTCTGTCATGTGGCTGCTTTTTTCTTCTAAGATCCTATAAAGTGAAAGCAAGCTATTTTCATCAATAATAAAATCACTAATAGCATTAAGGTTCCAAAATGTTGTAAATGAGTTAAAAAAAAAACATTCATCTGAAGAGGAAATGTTGTTCTGTGCTTGTGAAGAGCCTTTTTTACTTTGTTATGTTTATGTGCAGTGTTCTGGTTGGTCAGATTTCTTTCTAGGGATAGGACTCAGACCCTTGTATCCCTCACCTGTACCCACCTGATCGACCTCTGAGACTGGATTCAGCCTAGGCCCCGTGATGGTGTGAAGGAGGCCTGGGGTTAGGGGCTTAGACAAATTTCAAGGATCTCAGTCTCCATCCTCCCCAGCCGCCACCATGGGGTTCAGTGGTAGCTCATGATAGTATGTGGTAATGAATCTCAATTACTGTCTGTTGTTGTAGATCTTTTTCATATGTAAACTCATTTAAACCTCCTAGCAATCCTCTGTGGTACTTTTGTTACCCCCATTTTACAGATGAGAAAATTGAGGTACAGATAGCTTAAGTAACTTGCCCAAGGCCACACATACTGCTCGATGGGGGAGTCCATGCGCTCACACACTAGACTGCTTTTTGGCCGCTATAGAGAAAGTGATTTTCTCTCTTCTCAGAGGCGACTCTGAATTTAGGGGGAAGGTAATAAGGTGACTGTTTGGACTTCCTTTATAGAACAAGCAACAGATTTGTTTGGTCCTGGGACAAAAGTTGTAAATTGGCAGTCCCAGGGCCAAATCCAGCCTCTAGGCATTGCATTTGGCCTGTATAGTATTGAACATATTTTTGTAATTACTTGCTAACATTAAAAAATCAGGAGAATAAATTAAAGAAAAGTCAAGAAAGTTATATAAAATATCCTGGCTATCCTGGCTTATGTTCCTGACAGGCTACAAGCAGCAGGAAGTGAGTAGCAGGTGATCTCATACACCCCAGTCCCTACCACTCCCTACTGTCTCCCTAATGTCTACTTACCCTTTGGCTCACACATCTCTTTTTAGTATAATCTAACCATTTAGCTTTCTTATTGAGATATTTATGGTCTTGAGCCTTGTCTGAGGAGGGCCTTTTTCAGGCTAAAGAGCTTATAAGCTGGGTGGACAGGTCTCCTTAGAGCCCCAGGAAAATTGGAGCCTCTGCTAGCATCTCTGAGTGCTGTGTGGCCTGTATGGGGGAAGTGGACCACTCATCTTTTCCAGAGTAGGTAGATAGAGCTACTTCCTTGCTCTCTGGCCAGGCCATTAGCCCCAGTCCCTCCCAGTCACTGGAGACCCAGAGGAGATTCTGAACCCAAGACTGGCCTCTAGAGTGAGTGAGTGTTTTCACAGAAGGCGAGCAGCTTCTTCCTGGCTGCACGCTTAGGTCCCTTTGTTCACTCTTCTCAGATGTTGGGGTTTCTTTGACATTGGCTGAGAACTAAAAGTCAGCTCAGGAATGTGGGTCCAAGACAGAATTCTTAGCCAATGCCCACTGCCTCCACTACCATTGAGTGATTTGTGTTTCTCACCAGTGGTGGTTCACCCTTGATGGTTGATCAGTTACGATCTTTGGCTTGTGTTGCAAAAAGATGATGTCTTCTTTCCTTCTCTCTCTTTCTCTGGGACCTCAGAGACTGCTGCTAATGGTGGCTCATGGTAACCAGAGCCCCTGGGATTAGAGACAGTCCCCAAAGTAAGTCAGTCTCCAGATGGCTAGGTTTTAGCTTTTATCAAAAACCCATTTTTTCCTTTCATTTGTAATGTATGGTTTGTTTTTTATTTTTAAATTTTTATTTATTTATTTATTTTTGGTTGCGTTGTGTCTTCATTGCTGCGTGGGCTGTCTCTAGTTGTGGTGAGCGGAGGCTACTCTTTGTTGTGGTGCGCGGGCCTCTCGTTGTAGAGGCTTCTCTTTGTTGCAGAGCATGGGCTCTAGGCATGCCGGCTCAGTAGTTGTGGCTCGCGGGCTCTAGAATGCAGGCTCGAGGCGCAAGGGCTTGTGGGATCTTCCCAAACCAGGGCTCGAACCTGTGTCCCCTGCATTGTCAGGCGGATTCTTAACCACTGTACCACCAGGGAAGTCCCTATGTTTTTTAATTGTGGTAAATTATATACAACATTTATCATGTTCATTAGTTAATTAATTATAATTACCAGATCACCAGTTTAGAATCTTGAAGGAAGAAATATTTACCATTTTAACCATTTTAAAGTGTACAGTTTAGTGGTATTAAGTACATTCACAATACTGTGCAACCACCACCTCTGTCTAGTTCAGAACTTTTTCATCACCTGAGACAGAACTTTGTACCCATCAGCAGTCTCCATTTCCCCCTCCCCCACAGTCTGCTTTCTATCTTTATGGATTTACTGATTCTGGATATTTCATCTATTTAAGAGTTTTAAGTGTAGGGAGTTACCTGGTGGTCCAGTGGTTAGGATTCAGGGCTTTCACTGCTGTGACCTGCATTCAGTCCCTGTTGGGGAACTGAGATCCTGCAAGCTGCGTGACATGGCCAAAAGAAAAATAAAGAGTTTTAAGTGTAATGTTGTTAAATGATCAGTGTAAAAAAATAAATAAATAAACATTATAGGCTAGAGGATAGAAAACGTCCCCTTCCTCAATTCTCACATCCTGGAAAATAGCCTTTGTTAATCACTTACTGAATGTACTTCTGGAGCTTTCCCCTCACTCCCATGTATACAAACATATATAAATTTGTTTTTAATTAGTTCATACTTGCTTTTGTCCCTTAAAGCTTGCTTTTTTGTGTCTGTTTCTATAGGTCTAGTTTACTCTTTTTTGTGGGCAGGACTTTTGAAAGTTGAGTTTTTCCTTTGCAGCCATGCTAATGAGAGTACCTCAGTGACCCTATGGTTTAAGCAAGACCAAGTGAGCTCAGTCGGACCTTGAAAACTTGACTGGGATTGGGGGGGTCTTGATTTAGATTCAAGTCAAAATGACCATCTACTTTTTTGCTTTTTGACAGGAAAAGAGATGCCAGCATCCTGTAAAAATCTAAGAAAGCCATTTCCTTCCCCATCTTTGTGAAACTCTTTGGGGTTTGGCATTAAGGTGCCTTAAGTGACTCCCTTCTTTTAAGACAGTTATTCTGTGGAGGGTGCAGGATGCTGGCTTGTGCGTAATGGGAAAAACAAGAAATCAGGACACGAGAGATGCTTGAATTCAATTTCAGTTTCTGTTCTTAGCTATTTGCTGTGTGGCCTTGGGCAAGTCACACCACCTTTCTGTTTACCTGTATGTAAATCTAAGATATTAGACTAAATGTGCTTTGTCCTTTCAGGGATCAGATTCTGTTGGTTCCTTGGCCATTCTTAAGTGTATAACTGATTGAAATCTGAGTATTCTCACTGTAAAATGGGGATAATAACAGGGACCTAGGTCACTGAATTATTTTGTGGGACAATAAGGTAATGAACACCTAGCTCTCCTAGTAAGTCCTTGGAGAAAAATTAGGTATGCTTAGGTAACAGGCAAAGGAGAGTCAGACTGCCTTTGACCAGCTCCCCACCCTTCCCATGCTCTTTCACCACCTTTCAGCTTCCCCCATCCCTGTTTTAGGTTAAGGATTACTGTCTCTGTTAGTTTCCTAAAGCTGCTGTAACAAAGTACCACAAACTGGCTTAAAACAACAGAAGTTTATTGTCTCACAGTTCTGGAAGCCAGAAGTCTGAAATCAAGGCCATGCTCGCTCTGAAGCATCTGGGGGAGGATCTTTCCTTGTCTCTTCCAGTTTTTCTTGGTTGCTGGCAATCCTTGGAGCTCCTTGCCTTGTAGCTACATCCCTCCAGTCTCTGCCACAGTCTTTACATTGGCAGTCTGTGTTCTCTGTGTGTTTCTGTGTGTCTTCTCACAAGGACGATGTCTGTGGATTAGGGCCCACTCTAATCCAGTATGACCCATTTCCCAATAAGGTCACATTATGAGGTTTTAGATGCACTTGAATTTTGAGGGGCTCACTGTTCAGTTCATTGCATTGTTTTTTTCCCCTTTTATCTCTTGGATTGGCAATCATTAATCGATGGACAAAGTAATTCCTAGTGAGATGGGAGTTGCCCTGCATGCTGTCCCTCCTAGAGGAGTCTATACTTTTAGCTAGAACTCCAGAGAGCTGAGGCTCCTGATGGCAGGGAAGGAGGGCATGAGGCCATTCCTCTAATCATTTGTAAATGACCTGAAAATAACCAGATGCATTACAAGGTTGTGAAGCCTTGGGCCTAAGTGCGCAGTGACCACCAAGATAGGAAGTGGAAGGGTCTTTGTCAGATATGCATTTGCAAGGTGATTCTGCAGCTGTCCTTGTTTTTTTTTTTTGTCCTTGTTAATTAATGTAATGCCAGGCTCTCTTCCCTAACATTCCTTGCGCTTCTGGCTGCCAGAGTGTCAGCTAGGGGTGGAAATGCCAGCTCACTATAGACAGCCACCTTTCTTATTGCATGGAATTATGGGGCCTCACAGAATTATGGGACTGATGGAATTGTGGGGCTGCATGGAATTATGGGACTGCATAGAATTATGGGGCCACATAGGATTGTGGGTCTACATGGAATTATGGGGCTGCATGGAATTATGGGACTGCATAGAATTATGGGGCCACATAGGATTGTGGGTCTACATGGAATTATGGGGCTGCATGGAATTATGGGACTGCATAGAATTATGGGGCCACATAGGATTGTGGGTCTACATGGAATTATGGGGCTGCATGGAATTATGGGACTGCATAGAATTATGGGGCCACATAGGATTGTGGGTCTACATGGAATTATGGGGCTGCATGGAATTATGGGACTGCATAGAATTATGGGGCCACATAGGATTGTGGGTCTACATGGAATTATGGGGCTGCATGGAATTATGGGACTGCATAGAATTATGGGGCCACATAGGATTGTGGGTCTACATGGAATTATGGGGCTGCATGGAATTATGGGACTGCATAGAATTATGGGGCCACATAGGATTGTGGGTCTACATGGAATTATGGGGCTGCATGGAATTATGGGACTGCATAGAATTATGAGCCACATAGAACTGTGGGGCAGAATGGAATTAAGGGGCTGGAAGAGACAGTGAGGGGCCACTGCTTTCAGATGTTACTTAAAAAAAAACAAAACCCACTAAAAAGGAGATCAATTGTATTGTTCTTTCATCAAAACCCAAATAGGAAAGAAAATAATGCTAAATTAAGAGTACATCTCCCAAACAAGTGTTATCTTTTAAGACCAAAGGTTGTGGAGCCAGGCTGACTCCCCTGTACCATCCATTAACCAGCTGACTGCTCTGGGGGAATGCAGTAAAATGGGGATGGTAAGAATCATGCCTCATCGAATTAGTGAGGTGACATGGGTAAAGAAAGAAAGCCTTAGCACAGGGCCTTTAAGTGCTCAGTGAGCTAGAGCTGATATTATTATTTCAGACACCGTGGAGTGAGAACAGGCCCATTTAGGGTCAAGTGGGAGAGTCTGTGAAACCCATGACTGTGAAAGGAAGGTGTGTACAGCTTTTCTCCCTTGGGGTCATCAGGTCTGGACCCCAGAACACACCTGCTTATCTAAGTTGCCCTTTCTGGGTCTTGCTCTTTTGCAAAACAGTGGGGCGTAGAGCCCAGACCTCCAGCACTGTCAGCTTTTAAAAAATCTTCACACCCCTCCTGCTTCAGAGGAGCCAAAAGGCGGGAAGCCAGTGGGAGGGCTGCAGCCTGGCTTTCTCACACTCTGAGGATGACCCAGAGCATAGAAAACAGGGAACAACCAGATTCAGCCTGGCCAGGGGGTCAGGCCTCCAGAAGTCACCAAGGCTCTTCTACTGGGGGCTGCATGTAATATTGAGCCCTCTGTTTGGTATTTTTGCTGGGCTGTGAGTGGATAGAGGGTTGATATGGGGGTGAATCCTGTCACCTAAGGAGCCAAACAAGCTACGTGTTATTCTGAGTCTGCTGCTGGTACCACCTCAGGAGAACGAAGGAGAGCAGTGAGGGGCCAGAGATCTGAGTTCCAGACACCTGTGCAAACCCTAGACTTGAAAAAATGGGTGGGTTGATCCATGCCGCTTGGGGTTCCTTTTAGCCTAAAACTGACTTCTGGGTCCCTGAATCACTTTTTTATCCCCACTAGTTATGCAGCTAAATCAGCTTTTAAACTGCCCTTCAAAATTAAATAAACTTAAAATTTTTTTCCTATGCTTAGAACTTGTTAAATGGATGAATTCTGCAAACGGGATGGGGACTGTGTATCCCAACAGGAAATATGGCATAAGCCAAAAGGGATCGGCTAACATTTCTTGAGCATTTTCCACATGCCAAATACCTTCCATGTATTATGATGCTGGCAAGGTGGGGACTGTTATTATTCCCTTTTTTCGATGGGAAACTGAGACTCAGAGAGATGTGGTGACTCGCCCAAATCATGTAGCTAATAAGCTTTTTTTAAAAAAAATATTTATTTATTATTTCTTTTGACTGCACCAGGTCTTAGTTGCGGCATGCGGGATCTTTAGTTGCGGCATGCGGGATCTTTATTTGCAGCATGCATGTGAGATCTAGTTCCCTGACCAGGGATCGAACCCAGGCCCGCATCGAACCCGCACTGCATTGGGAGTGCGGAGTCTTACCCACTGGCCCACCAGGGAAATCCCGCTAATAAGCTTTTAATCATGATGCACTATGGCAAGTGTGGTCTGTTAAGTTTCCTGTGACTGCCATAACAAATGACCACAAACTTGATGGATTGAAACAACAGAAATTTATTCTCTAACAGTTCCAGAGGCCAGAATTCAGAAGTCAAGGTGTGGGCAGGGCTGTCCTCCCTTGGAAGGCTCTGGGGAGGATCCTTCCTTGCTCTTCCAGCTGCTGGTGGTTCCTGGTGTTCCTTAGCTTGTGGCTGTGTCACTCCAGTCTCTGCCTCTGTCTTCCCATGGCCTTCATCCTTATGTCTGTTTGAATCTCCCTCTCCGTTCTCTTATAAAGACACCAGTCGTTGGATTTAGAGTCCACCCTAAATCCAGGATTATTTCATCTAGAGATTCTTAACTCATTATATCTGCAAAGCCTTCCCCCCCTCTCCCCGAGTAAGGTCACATTCACAGGTACCAGGGATTAGGACTTGAACATAGCTTTTTTTTTTTTTTTTAATCTTTTTTTTTTTTCTTGGCCGCACCGTGAGGCTTGTGGGTTCTTAGTTCCCCGACCAGAGATTGAACCCGCAGTGAAAGCACGGAGTCCTAACCACTGGACTGCCAGGGAATTCCCTGAACATAGCTTTCTGTGAGACACAGTTCAACCCAGTACAGATGGGTTTTTACAGGCAGGCACAAGATGGTTGGGCTGGAGTGGAGGCAGGGATCTTGGGAGACCTAAGGTGCATTGATGCCTGGTTGCAGGGGTCCTTACCTGTGGCCAGGAGGGACCCCTGAGACTGCTGGGTTTCCTACAACAGCAGCCCGAGCTGCTCCATGCCTTGTTACTCTCCCTCTACTGGCCTGTGGTTGGTGATTCTTTCCTGATGCCTGCTTCTGCTTTATTGTCACAGTGTTGGTATTTTTAGTCACAGTTATAGATGGAGTTTCTAATTATTAATGCCCCATTCTGGGGAGCAGTGGGGCCTGAATCCAGTGTTAACTAATAAAGCTCTTTGAGAGAAGTTGGCATAAGGTGAAGCAGAGGCCCAGCACATCCATTGTCTGTGGTTTTCTTGTTAAGTCAAAAGCAGGGCAGTTTGCATCAGAAAGGGCCCGGTGGCCCCAGTCTTTCTCTTATAGAAAGCCTGCCCTATTCTTTCCTACTCAGAAGGGTTGTATGGTATAACCCAAAGAGTGCTGGGCTGTTACAGGCACCCAGGCTTCCTAGTCTCTGCTTCCAAGAGCCCCAGGGAGTGTATAAATGCTAGCAGAGCCCAGGGAAGACGGTGACAAGATTCCCTCCCTTCAGCACAATTTATTTCTCAGAGAGAAAATCTCCAGTTAGGATAATCTCCTCTTCCTGCAGCCTGTCACATACAGACCAAAAATACTTCCCTGTGGGACAGAGGCCAGAGTGCCCCCTGGTGGCCACTGACAGCCACACATGGAGAGGAACTCTGCTTCCTTCAGGAAGTGTGTGTATGAGCTCCGAGCCGCAAGGATACTTGGCGAGGTCTCTATTAATTTTAATTATTATTTATCATTATGTATTAATTATTAATAATACTTATGCCTTCAGTAATAGCTTTTTTAACCAGCCATTCCTCTAAAGAGGCCTTACTTCAATGCTTGTGAGTTACTGACACCAGCTCTGATACTGAAATGACAGGAAATCTTGAGACAATTCAGAAGGAAACTCAGAGCAAACCAAGGCAAGTGGGCATTATTTTCAGTCACATGCAGAGCAGTGTTTGTAAACTGGTCACCCATGGCCCAGGCCAGCCCACAGATATATTTGGCTCACAGTGTTTTTTTGAAATTTTCAGTCAGTTGCCAACATTTGAAATTGGAGAGATTTTGTTTTCTTTTATTTTTAAGATTTATTTATTTATTTTTTTGATGTGGTCCGTTTTTAAAGTCTTTATTGAATTTGTTACAATATTGCTTCTGTTTTTTTTTTTTTATGTTTTGGTGTTTTGGCTGCGTGGCATGTGGGATCTTAGCTCCCCGACCAGGGATCGAACTCGCACCCCCTGCATTGGAAGGTGAAGTCTTAACCACTGGACCGCCAGGGAAGTCCTGAAATTGGAGAGATTTTAAATAAAACTCTGGATCTTTGATTTCTTCTGAAAAACCAGAGATCTGGTAGGGTTCATTTCCACAGGAGGTTAATAAGTTGAAATTGAGAAGCATTTGCCATCTTTAAACTGGGCATGTGATCTCTAGTTTGCCATACGCTGCGCTACTGTCTATCGCTGTAAGAGTCCATTTATATTTTTAACTTTCCCTGCTTCGTTCCTGGAGGCATTTGAGTTTGTCACCCCCCAGCATAGTTTGAGATTGGGATAAGGGGGCAGAAAATCCTGTGGAAGTCCTCTGCCCCCCAACCATAGGGTAAGATATATGTATGTAGCTTTGGCTAAACATGGAACATCTTCCTGAAAAGCTTTTTTCTTAATGATTGGTGTGTGTTGGGGAAGGAAACGTTATTTTTAGGAGAAAACAAACCCTGATGTATTGTGGAGGAGGGTGTGAAATTCATATGGGTTATTAAGAACCATGAAATGTCAACAAAATTTCATTCCTGTGCAGGCCGACTTTGGTCACACGAGCCTCTTCTGTGACGGGACGGAATGTTTCAGAGAGGCTTTATAAAGGTGTTAGTGGCTGAATGGTGTTAGTTAGTCCCTCTGTCTGTTTTGCAAGGAATAGGTGGGGATGATTCACTTCTGTATTTGAGTCAAATGGTAAATATGAGCCCAGATTGTCTCTTGGGTATCTTTTTTCAAAAAAATTATTTATTTATTTATTATTTTTGGCTGCATCAGGTCTTAGTTTCGGCACGTGGGCTCTTTCTTGTGGCGCGGGCTCTTCGTTGCAGCACGCGGGTTCCAGAGCACGTGGGCTCTGTAGTTGGGCATGCAGGCTCTCTAGTTGAGGCGCGCGGGCTTAGTCGCCCTGCGGCATGTGGGATCTTAGTTCCCTGACCAGGGATCGAACCTGCGTCCCCTGCACTAGAAGGCGGATTCTTTTTTTTTTTTTTTAATTTATTAAGTTTATTTATTTTTGGTTGTGTTGTGTCTTCGCTGAGAGTGGGGTCTTTCTCTAGTTGCGGCGAGTGGGGGCTATTCTTCGTTGCGGTGCGCGGGCTTCTCATTGCGGTGGCTTCTCTTGTTGCAGAGCACAGGCTCTAGGCACTCGGGCTTCAGTACTTGTGGCACACGGGCTCAGTAGTTGTGGCACGTGGGCTTTAGAGCACAGGCTCATTAGTTGTGGCATGTGGGCTTAGCTGATCCGCGGCATGTGGGATCTTCCTGGACCAGGGCTCAGACCGTGTCCCCAGCACTGGCAGACAGATTCTTAACCACTGCGCCACCAGGGAAGCCCAAGGAAGGCGGATTCTTTACCACTGGACCACCTGGGACGTCTCTTAGGTGCCTTTTTAATAATGGGGTAGGAATCAGTTCGAGACGTTGCTAGCATGGTTTCCTGAGGCTTTATCACCCAGTGTTACTCGTTCGGTTTGTTGTCAGATGGACCAGGTCAATGGCAGTTTTGACCCACCTCTCAGCTGTGTGACCTTGAACTATATCACTGAACCTCTCTGAATTTTAGTTTCTGCTTTTGTCAAATGGGGAGAATCAGCCCTACCCCACAGATACGATTATTTTAATGTCTAGAGCAAGCACTCAACAAATGTTCCTAAGAATGGTAGTAATATCACATCTAGCTTCATAGCCTACAATCAAGGTGTAGACGTCACTGTTCTACTCCGAGGACACACAATAGGAAGCTGTGGCTTACCTGAGGTGACTCAGGTTGTAAGTTGTAGAACCTGAACCCAGATCTTCTGAGTCTAGAGCTAGTGTTGTCCCAGGCATAACAGCAGAAGTTTAACTAGTGAGATAGTATGTCCCCAATCTGTACTTTCTGGAACCTCTGAATCCATTCCTTAGGGAGGGACTGCCTTGCCCCACTCCTTTCTCCCCTTTTTAAAAATTGTGGGGCTTCCCTGGTGGCGCAGTGGTTGCGAGTCCGCCTGCCGATGCAGGGGACATGGGTTCGTGCCCCGGTCCGGGAAGATCCCACATGCCGCGGAGCGGCTGGGCCCGTGAGCCATGGCCGCTGGGCCTGCGCGTCCGGAGCCTGTGCTCCGCAACGGGAGAGGCCACAACAGAGAGAGGCCCGCGTACCGCAAAACAAACAAACAAACAAAAAACCAAAAAACTAAAAGTTGTGGTAAGATATACATAACATAAAATTTGTCATTTTAACCACTTTTAAGTGTTCAGTTCAGTGGCATTAAGTACATTTACATTGTTGTGCAACCATCACCATCCATCTCCAGAACTTTTTCATCTTCCCAAACCAAAACTCTGTATCCAGGAAAAAAATAAAAAAATTTAAAAAAACAAACAAGAAAAGCCCCTCTGTATCCATTAAATAATAACTCCCCATTTCTCCCCTCCTCCAGCCCAGCAGGCACCCTTCTACTTTCCGCTGGTATGAATATACTGCTTTAGGGACCTCATATAAGTGGAATCATATCGTACTTGTCCTTTTGTGTCAGGCTTATTTCACTGAGCGTAATGTCCTCCAGGTTTATCCACGTTATAGCATGTGACAGAATTTCCTTCCTTTTTCAGGCTAGATAATATTCCATGGTATGTATATTACACATATTATTTATCCATTCATCCATCGGTGGACACTTGAGTTGTTTCTACCGTTTGGCTGGTTTTTTGTTGTTGTTGTTGTTTGTTTGTTTGTTTGTTTTGCGGTACGCGGGCCTCTCACTGTTGTGGCCTCTCCCGTTGGCGGT
>NC_041232.1:18360077-18367676 GCF_002837175.3 Physeter macrocephalus | reverse complement strand
GGACTCTCAACCACTGCGCCACCAGGGAAGCCCTGGTTTTTGTTTTTGTTTTAATTTTTTTTGATGTGGGTCGTTTTTAACATCTTTATTGAATTTGTTACAATATTGCTTCTGTTTTATGTTTTGGTCTTTTGGTCATGAGGCATGTGGGATCTTAGCTCCTTGACCAGGGATCGAACCCACACCCCCCGCACTGGAAGGTGAAGTCTTAACCGCTGGACCACCAGGGAAGTGCCTTGTTTTGCTGTTGTGAACAGTGTTGATATGAACACGGCTCCCTTCCCTTTTTCAGAGATGGGCCGAGTGATGCAGTCGTTAAAGAGCGTGGGTCATGGAGTGGAGGAGTCTCCACCCCTTACTGGTTGGGTGGTCTTGGACAATTCCCTTCATCCCCTAAGCCCAGCTTTTCTCATCTGCACTGTGGAAATGATGCTAGTTCATCCCACAGGGTGGTCAGGAGGATTGTGTGAGAGCGTAGATATGAAGTATTTAGTACGGTACTGGCCACGAAGCAAGCACTCAGTACTTCTTACTCTCATACGTTCATTCAACAGAACATGTGGTACCTGCTCTCCTCCTGAAGTTGACAGTTACCCTTTACCTGGCTGGTCTCACCTACCCCGAGTGGTGACCAGGTGGGTAGAGGGCCGTGGGAATGACCCACTCAGGTGCAAGTCGTGAGAGGTACGATGTCCGCAGTGCATGTAAAAACAATAATGAAAGAGCAAAGCTGATAAAAAGTTGGTTTGCTTTTTGTCATCATCAGGAACTGGCAATTCTAAGCAACGTCAGTGATGAAATACTCCTTCCTCCAGGCACGGTCCAGCCACTCTGCTCCCAGCCTTTGGCTGCGTCAGACACTCCATGTGAATTCCACACCTGAGTTGCATCGTGTCTGTATGCCTGTTTCCCTTCTGTTGTATTTCTTTTAAAATATGCTGCATAGGTGTTAGAAAAATTGGCAGCCTAAGAATCCTGTTTTCCTTTATTGTAGCTGTTTCTACTGTCTGATTGGCATTTTAAAAATTATTTCTTATTAATAGACTTTATGTTTTAAAACAGTTTTATATTTTCAGAAAAATTCTGCAGATAGTACAGAGTTTCCACATAACCCTCACACTCAGTTTCCCCTGTTATTAACATCCTACATTAATAGCGTGCATTTATTACTTTATATATATATATATATATATATATATATTTATTTATTTATTTTTTGCTGCATTGGGTCCTCGTTGCTCTGCACGCGGGCTTTCTCTAGTTGCGGTAAGCGGGGGCTACTCTTCGTTTTGGTGCGCGGGCTTCTCATTGCGGTGGCTTCTCTTACTGCGGAGCACGGGCTCTAGAGCGCAAGCTTCAGTAGTTGTGGCACGTGGGCTCAGTAGTTGTGGCTTGCGGGCTCTAGAGCGCAGGCTCAGTAGTTGTGGCGCACGGGCTTAGTTGCTCTGCGGCATGTGGGATCTTCCCAGACCAGGGTTCGAACCCGTGTCCCCTGCATTGGCAGGGGGATTCTTAACCACTGCACCATCAGGGAAGGCCCTGCATTTGTTACTTCTCATGAACCAATACTGATACATTATTGTTAACTAAAGGCTATCATTTATTCACATTTCCTCAATTTTTACCTAACGTCCTTTCTCCCTCCGTTTGTCTGCGATAGTTTCTCAGAGTTTGCTTGTTTTTGTCTCCCTTGACAGATTTAAGGTGTACGGGTTAGGCATTTTGTAGAGAGTCCCTCTTTGGGGATTTGTGGCTTTATTTATTTAAGTTATTTACTGGAGACTTACTGTAGGTTAGTCATTGTGAGAGGCTGGGGGTATAGCAGTGAACCAAGACATTTTATAGATAGCATTTATAAATCATTGACATTGACTCTGGGACTTGGAGAAGGCTGTACGTGCTGAGAATTGAACCCAGGCACCCCCAGAGGCCAAACCCTTGACCACGGTGCTGTTGGCCCCCTTCTGTGGGGAGAGGAAGGAGTTGTTCAGGTGGGTTTGAGGTAATAGGCACATGAAAAATTTATTTATTTTACTTTTTTATTTTTACTTATTTATTTATTTTTCACCGCCGCACAGCTTGTGGGATCTTAGTTCCCTGACCAGGGATCGAGCCCGTGCCACCTGCAGTGGAAGTGCGGAGTCTTTACCACTGGACCGCCAGGGAAGTCCCAACATTTTGAAAAATCGGGCAACCAAATGATGGTCATAAAAGTAGGAAAATAAGTAGATAAGTTAGAAGTGAGTTAGATTCTTTCTGGTGAAGATTTGGGAAAGTGAGTTAAAATCATCTTCACCTACATTTATCTTCTGAGCTCTCTGCTCTCCCTGTTAAGTGCTACTGTGCAACTTACTCTGTTCTTAAATGTCTCTGCAGGAATGTTTTGTACAATCCCAAAATTAATGGTCGAGGTAGGCCAGTAACGAATAGGCCAGTAACACATCTGTGTCCATCCCTAAACACTTTTTTATGGCATGCTGTGAAGGCAGCCAAAACACCCATGTGTGACATGGTCATGGGGCAGGTAGTCTGGTGCCAGAGAGCAGGGTTCAGGGGCTCTGTCCTCCTGGTCTGGGGCGACATCCAAGTCCTTTGAGCATTTCTGAACCTTGGTTGCCTCACCAATCAGTTAGGGGTGATTCAGTGGAGTGACGTCTTACACCTTGATGAGACTCTAAAGTAAGCAGCACACAAGGCCAAAATCTGGTAGAGTCAGGATTACCCTGAAAAACCTTGAAACCACCCACAAAGGAGTGAACACAAAATGACAAAGGAGTGAACACAAAGTACCTGTGTGGGAGACCCTCACACAGTCTGTCAGTATGTCCATCACAGCCCATTTTTCTGCCAGCACATGGCTAGCAGACTCCAAGCTTGGTCAGACCAGATTGAGTATCTACTTGTGTTTAGGGCCCTTGATGCAAAAAACAATGACATGTCTTTACACACCAGGATGAGAATATACATGGCTTGCCGACTGATGGAAAACCAGAGGCAGGGCTCATGGGTGAGACCTCGTGGTTGCTTTTGTTTCTCTGAGTACGCAGCTGAATTGTGTACATTAGAGGATCAGTTGGGTCACTGCCCAGCCCCCTCCCAGAGGACTTGGTAAGGATTAAATGAGGTTGGGTCCATGAGAGTCCCTGGAGCCCTGGACAAATGTTTGGTGTCAAAAGTATGATCAGTGAGTGATACATTCATGCAAGTCGTAGGGAGGTATGTGATTTGCTTTTAAAAATTTTTTTGGAGAAGGGGATGTTCTGTGTTTTGTGGATCCTGGGGAAGCCTGGCTGCTTGGTTTCTATTGAGTGTGTGGGTATTGGTGGAGTTGGGGGGACAGGCAGTGACTCTGCAGAGACTTCTGCTGGGTAAGGTGCAGCCTCCAGCCCCCTTCAGAGACATCCCCTGTACCCTGGGCTAATATGGCTGCTTTGTTTCACCACAGAATGTCCTGAAGGAGCACGCGGATGACGACCCCAGTCTGGCCATCACTGGGGTCCCTGTAGTCACTTGGCCAAAGAAGACTCCAAAGGTAAGACACAGATCGCCCACAGCTGGGAGACCATAAGTCCACTGCTTTTTCACATCTCCTGTAAGATGCATGTTGGCAGCCTTTCAGGGGGAATTCCTGGGAGAGGGCACCCCAGTTAAGATGAATGGTGTTGGTGAGTTTGTTCCTTGCAACTTTTTTTTTTTTTTGAAAGGGATCATTTTCCCTAGCTGTGGAAACTGCAGGCACTGCCCCCTGGTGGTCACTCAGAAAACTGTGGAAGTGATGCCTCACCTTTCTTCCTTTCCTCCCCTCTTTCCTTTCTTCTATATTTCCTTCCTTCCCTTGACCTCTAGCTGCTTCGTGGGCTGTTTTCTCCTCTTTTGAAAGTAGTTTTTTTCTCTTTCTAAATGGGTTGATGCTGGGGAACTCCCTGGCGGTCCAGTGGTTAGGACTCTGCGCTTCCACTGCAGGGGGCACGGGTTCGATCCCTGGTAGGGGAACTAAGATCCCCCTTGCCTTGCAGTGTGGCCAAAAAAAAAAAAAAAAAAAGGTTGGTGCTCACCATGAAAAATTTGATCAAACAGGAAAGGACAAAGATGCTGGGAAGAATAGTAGTGACGTCACTGAGAACTTACCAGGGGCAGGTTGCCTTGCCTATTCCTCTGCATCCCCTGTCTTATTTAGACTCCAGCAATCCTGTGGGATAGACACTTGTGATTTGTTTTACAGATGAGGAAACTGAGGCTTAAAAAGACGAAGTTACTTGTTAGGTTACTTGGCAGAGCCGAGGATGCAAAGATCAGTCTGACAGCAGAGACCAAACTTTCAACCAGTGCCCTACCTCGGCTGCCCCACTTTCTTGAGCAAGTTATATAAGCTCCCAGAACCTTACTTTCCTCATTTGTAAAAAGGGGTTATACCAGTACCTACTTCAAACGGTCATTGTGAGGACTAAACAAGATAATGCATGCAGAGTCTGTAGGACAAGGGCTGATTCATGATAAGTGCTCTAAATGTCTGTTGTAACCTAAGCAGCCTTCCTGTTGATGGGTATTTTGCTAATTTCTGATTTTTTTTTACTGTTATAAAAAACACTGAGAGGAACTTTCTAGGTCTCTACTGTCCAAAAGGGTAGCTACTAGTCATATGTGGCTATTGAACACTTGAAATAAGGCAAGCCCAAACTGAGAGGTGCTGTCAGTATAATATACACAATAGGTTTCAAAGACTTAGTTCAAAAAAGAACAGTATACAATACCAATTTAATTTATTTTATTATTATTTTTTGTTTATTTGTTTTTGTTTTGTTTTGTTTTGTTTGTGGTATGCGGGCCTCTCACTGTTGTGGCCTCTCCCGTTGCAGAGCACAGGCTCTGGACGCGCAGGCTCAGCGGCCATGGCTCACGGGCCCAGCCGCTCCACGGGATGTGGGATCTTCCCGGACTGGGGCACGAACCCGTGTCCCCTGCATCGGCAGGCGGACTCTCAACCACTGCGCCACCAGGGAAGCCCTAATTTATTTTTTATATTGATTGCCTGTTGAAATTAGGGTTGCCAGATTTTGAAAAGGAAGCCCATTTAAATTTGAATTTCAGGGCTTTCCTGGTGGCGCAGTGGTTAAGAATACACCTGCCAATGCAGGCGACACGGGTTTGAGCCCCGGTCCGGGAAGATCCCACATGCCGCGGAGCAACTAAGCCCGTGCACCACAACTACTGAGCCTGTGCTCTAGAGCCCGCGAGCCACAACTACTGAACCCGCGTGCCACAACTACCGAAGCCCGTTCGCCTAGAGCCCGTGCTCCGCAACAAGAGAAGCCATGACAGTGAGAAGTCTGCGCACTGCAACGAAGAGTAGCCCCCACTTGCTGCAACTAGAGAAAGCCCCCACGCAGCAACAAAGACCCAACACAGGCATAAAATAAATAAATAAATAATAAATAAATAAATAAATAAATTTGAATTTCAGATAAACAGCAGATACATTTTTAACTATAAGTATATCCCATATAGTGCATGAGATATACTTATGCTAAAAAGAGTTTTTGTTCTTTATCTGAAATGTAATGGGGCATACTGTATTATTTGTTAAATCTGGCAACCTTAGTTGAAATGACAAAATTTTGGATATATTAAACAAAAAGGATTATTAATATTCACCTCACCTGTTTCTTTTTACCTTGTAAAATGTGGCTTCAAAAAAATTTTAAAGTACATAGTGGCTCACATTATATTTCTGTTGGACAGTGTGCTGTTCTGGGTTATTCATTTCACTTTTGTTTGATTATCTTCTCAGGGTGTATTGTTTCTTTTCTTTTTCTTGGCCACGCTGTGCGGCTTGTGGGATCTTAGTTCTCTGACAAGGGATTGAACCTGGGGCCACGGCAGTGACAGCACCGAGTCCTAATCACTGGTCTGCCAGGGAACTCCCATTAGGGTATATTCCTAAATGTGGGATTGTTAATGGGGAAAGTACTTGAGGGTATTGAATTCTAATTCTCTTTGAAGCTTAGTGGGAACTGAGGTGGCCATAGGAATGAAAAGGAGTTGCCTGCACATCTGCCTTTAGCTCCCCAATCTGTGGATGTGAGTGGGGTTTTAAAGTTGACTTTCCCCTACATGGGCCATAAATATAAATGTCATTTCTCAGACCACAAACCGTGCTTGCAGACATAGCAACTTGAAATAGCCCAGCCAGGTCCCACGGCTGCTTTGAACCTGCAGAGGAGACTGTGGCTTTGCCTTGATGCCGCCTGCTTCCCTCCTAGCTGAGGAATTGCTCCACAGGACGGATTAGGGTTTGTAGAGGGCATGGGCTTGGCTTTTTTTTTTTTTTTTTTTTTTTTTGAATTTCTGAATTTTATTTATTTTTTTATACAGCAGGTTCTTCTTAGTTATCCATTTCATACATATTAGTGTATACATGTCAATCCCAGTGTCCCAGTTCATTCCCCCATCCTTCCCCCCACCACTCTCCCACCTTGGTGTCCATACGTTTGTTCTCTACATCTGAGAGCATGGGCTTTTAAAGAAACACACTTGCCACTACTCACTGTAATCTCAGAATTAATGGAGGGGCCCAAACCAGCCTCTGGGGGAAATCACTTCAGGACCACAAATGTGCTCTGTCTGGAGACCCTTAGCCCACTCCTCAGGGGCTTCTAGGCATTTTTTTTTTAAAAAAGAAAGCTCTGCCCCTTCTCCTCCCAAGGCCTGGAAACAGGAAGCTGGCTTCTGGCGGGAGTAGCCCTTATTTAAGATTCCCTTGGAGGACTGGTTTATTAGCCCTGGTCTGTACGTAAGTTGGGCGTGGCTGGTATCAACACTGGTGGGAGAAATTGGAGCCCTTAGGCTGGTTGGGGAAGAGTGGGTGGGAGGGAGAAGTAAGAGCCTTTGACGTTTAACGGTGCTTGTGGGGTGCCAGGCTTTTTTTTTAAACACCTTATAATGAAACAAATAGAACTCACATACCTTACAGTTCTCCCACTTAAAGTGTACAATGAAATGTTTTTAGTATGTTGAAAATATTTAGAGTTGTGCAACCAACACCACAATCTAATTTTGGAACATTTTCATACCCCCTTCAAAGAAGCCCCATCAGCGGTCAGTTCCCACTCCCCCAAGCCGCCCCTCCCCCAGCTGCTGGAAACTTTGTCTCCATGGATTTGCCTATTCTGGACATTTCATATAAATAGAATTGTACAGTATGTGGCCTTTTGTGACTGACTTCTTTCACTTAGAAGAACGTTTTCAAGGTTCATCCAAGTTATATATCTGTCAGTATTTCATGCCTTTATAGGGTTGAATAATATTCCACTGTATGGATGGACCACAGTCTGTTTAATCATTCATCTGTCGATGGGCATTTGGGCTGTTTCTACCTTTTGGCTATTGTGATTGATGATGCTATGAACATTCATGTACAGGTTTTTATGTGAACATATGTTTTCATTTCTCGGGTAGAAACCTAGGCATAGAATTGACTAGTCAGATGGTAACTCTACGTTGAAGTTTTTTTTTTTTTTTGCGGTACGCGGGCCTCTCACTGTTGTGGCCTCTCCCGTTAAGGAGCACAGGCTCTGGACGCGCAGGCCCAGCGGCCATGGC
>NC_041232.1:18352462-18359980 GCF_002837175.3 Physeter macrocephalus | reverse complement strand
CAGCGGCCATGGCTCACGGGCCCAGCCGCTCCGCGGCATGTGGGATTTTCCCAGACCGGGGCACGAACCCGTGTCCCCTGCATCGGCAGGCGGACTCTCAACCACTGCGCCACCAGGGAAGCCTACGTTGAAGTTTTTGAGGAACTGCCTGTTTCTCAAAGTGGCTGCAGCATTTTCTGTTCCTCCCAGCAATTATAAGAGTTCCAGATTTCTCCACATCTTTGCCAACACCTATTATCTGTCTTTCTGATTAGAGCCGTGCAAGCACGATCGTTTTCTTTTTAATTTAGTTTTCTATAAATTATTTGAAGTTTATTGTATGAGTTTGCAAGGGCCGCTGTGACAAAGTACCTCAGACTGAGTGGCTTAAATGAGAGAAAATTAATTTTCTCACCGGTCTGGAGGCCAGAAGTCTGAGATCACGGTGTTAGTTGGCAGGATGTATTTCTTTCTTTCTTTTTTTTTTTTTTAAATAGAGCTGAAGAGTCTTTTTTTAAACAAATAAATTTATTTATTTATTTATGGCTGCGTTGGGTCTTCGTTGCTGTGCGCGGGCTTTCTCTAGTTGTGGCGAGCAGGGGCTACTCTTTGTTGCGGTGCGCGGGCTTCTCATTGTGGTGGCTTCTCTTGTTGTGGAGCACGGGCTCTAGGCACACGGGCTTCAGTAGTTGTGGCACGTGAGCTCAGTAGTTGTGGCTTGCGGGCTCTAGAGCTCAGGCTCTGTAGTTGTGGCGCACGGGCTTCGTTGCTCTGCGGCATGTGGGATCTTCCTGGACCAGAGCTCAAACCCATGTCCCCTGAATTGGCTGGCAGGCAGATTCTTAACCACTGCGCCACCAGGGAAGCCCGGCAGGATGTATTTCTTCTGAGGACTCTCTCTTGGCTTGTAGATGGCTGTTGTCTCTGTGTCTTCACACGGTCTTCCCTTTGTGTGTGTCCTAATCTCCTCTTCTTATAAGGACACCAGTCATACTGAATTTGGGCTCACCCTAATGACCCCATTTTAACTTAGTTACCTCATTAAAGACCTATCTCCAAATACAGTCACATTCTGAGGTCCTGGGGGTTCAGACTTCAACATATGGATTTTGGGAGGACACAATTTAAGCCCATAACATGTATTATAAATTATACAAAAAGGAATAAATAACATAATAATGAATACCATGACTCCCCCCTGCCCCGACTCAGCTCTAGAAATAAATTATTGCCAGTATAACCAAAACCCCCCTGGGTGTTCCTTCTAAGTGTATGCAGCAGCTTTTAGATTTTATTTAATTCTTACATCGAGGCTGGGAGGGGCTTAGGAGTGTCTTCGTGATGCAGCTGAACCCGGGGACTCCGAGAGGTAGGCTGGTGAGCCTGGGGCCACACAGCTCGTGAGTCTAAGGTGTTCGTCCCCAGATTTGCCCCTGCGCCTGAGGAACTCAGTGACATGTGGTGGACGGCAGGGGGAGGGGAGGCTGGCTGCTGTATTTATGCATTTCCTGGCTGGTGGGGTTAAAAAGTTAACAGGAAGGGAAGAAGTAAGTAAACGACTGACTGCCTGGGCCGCCCGGGGTCTCTTGATTCCCAGGTTTGCAGTCGGCTTCCTCCCAATTTGATGCAGGTTGGGTTGAAAGATCAAGGGTGCTCATTGAGGCTGTCAGGATGCAAAGTCCGGATCGGTACTGGGTCTGGCTCAGGTTACTTAAGTAATTAATGCTAAATGATGATTAGCAAGAAATGCTTTGATCTCCCACCTCGCCTCCCGGAGAAGAAAGTCCCTTTCTGGAACTGATTAGGTGCCGTGAGGTCATTTCTGATGTGGTGTCTTTCCAATCAAAGATGCTACTGAATCACCCTCTGTCACAATTCCCCTGATTGGCTGTTTTCCCCAGTGGTGATGGATTTGTTTTGATCCGTCTGTACTCTGGCCACTTCCTTTTATGACCAAGTGGTAGGATTTGGGGGCCTGTCTGTGACCTTAGAACCAAGCTGAGGGAACTGAACTTCTTTGAGGCCCGACTTCTGACCTCAGCCGTATTAGCAAGTTGACCTTCTGCCCACCAGCCAGACGCTTGTACTCAGCCAGCTTGTGGGTTGGTTCCCAGAGAAGGAAACCGAGGAAGGAGGTGAGATGAAGCTTTCCTGGAAAGCGAGCATGTTGATGCATTTGCTTCTTAATCTCTAGTGGCCAAACCAGGCTGCCTCTTGCATTTCAATTATTGGCAATTTTTCCTGAGTGGAGGAGCAGAGAGGCTGGAGAGTGTATCAGTAAGAGCCCTGACGGGGACGTGGGAACAGCCGTCTTCAGCAGTTAGTGGATCAGCTCCCTCACCGGGATGTCACAGGAACCACGGGAGGAAGTCACACACACACACCTGATGTCTGTGTCACCCTCAGTTCTGCTTTGTTTCTCTTCCCCTCCCTCCACACTTGGTCATTCAGATCTGGGAGGCCTGAGAAGTCTGGGGTCCCCCGGGAGTGAGACGCAGCCTTTCCCTGAAGGACAGGCACGTACGTCTGTAAAAGAGGCCCCCGTGTACTTCCTGTTCCCACTCTGCCCTGCTTCCAACTCCTGTCTCCCCCGAGTAATTAAGCTGATGATGTACAGTTGAGGAGGAGGAGGGGGAGGATGACTGCCATTTATTGTTGCCTGCTCAGGGCCAGACAATTTTCTAGAAAGGCAGTGTGGCGTAATGAGGACCAGTCCTCAGGCTGGTGACATCTGCTTTACCTGGGGAACGTTTCTGTTTTGTTTTTTTTAAAAATACAGTTTTCTGGGCCCCACTGAGACACTCTGATTCAGTAGGGGTGGGTGGGACCTGGGAATCTGCACTTTCTAAATGCTTCACAGGTAATTCTCATGCACAACTAGGGTGAACTCTGGGGTCAGATGCACCTGGAGATTGACTCCTGGCTCGGCCACTTACTAGTCGTGTGGTCGTAGGCAAGTCCGAGGCTTAGTTTATTCATCTGTAAAAAGGGCCGATAGTGCCTTTCTTACAAGTTCTCTGTGAGAGGCTGTCTGTAAAATACCTCTATAGTAGCCTATCAGTCAGTGATAGCAATTATACTTTTGCATAATTATGGTTTATAAGTAAACACTAATCCTGAATCTGCTCACCCAGAAGGCAGAAATAGAAGACACTGAAGGAGGAGATGGATCAGAAGGGGGTGATTGGTTTAGAGACATTTCCCCTCCCTAGATGATTACTGGCTGGGACAAGCACTGAATCTCAAGTAAGGGCCTGAATGGCTTAATTTCGCGGAAGTAGTCACAGCTGGCGTTTCCTGCGATGGGGCTGGTTTAAGAAAGTGCTTCTCCTTTAGGTCCTCCGCACTCCACCCGAGGGAGAAGTCCTAGGCCTGTGAGCGGGAGGGTAACTGTTGTCTTAGAATGTGCTGAAAGAGGCCTCGTGAGAGCCTGGTGGGAGAACGGGAACGGGAGATGCTCACCAGGTCGGGGGAGGCCGACAGCAGGGACCACAGGGACAGGATAGCAGAGAGTGGACGGCGGGGAGGGTGTAGTGAGGGGAGCCAAGTGGACAACAGTCTGGGACCCTAGTCTGGAATCCCCAGGGCTTCCTGAAGTGACAGCTAAGTCGTTTGTGGAGTTTGGAAGCTGGCAGGTTCCCAGGACTTCAGGCAGCAGAAACCCCTGATCAAAGAACACCCACAGAAGATGGTCTGCTCATTCTGGGTAATGTTCTCTCCAACATCAGCAACAGAAAGACCCCATTGAAAGAAGATTGTTGGTGGTCAAGAGGTGCCACGGTTTCTTACAAGCTGAGACCCAGGTCTGACCAGTTATTTGAGCTCGGATTCCAAAATCGTTAGTGTCTGAACCATATGACAAGGATCCCATCAGGGCCCCCCTTTTTTTAGTGGTGTGAACTGAACCCAGAAAGTGGAAGTTTGTAGAGTCACCACACATGAGATCCAGGCAGGAGAGAACAGTAACCTTCCCTGATGGCTTTTTTTTTTTTCTTTTAATACATTTATTTATTTATTTTTGGCTGCATTGGGTCTTCGTTGCTGTGCGCAGGCTTTCTCTAGTTGCGGCGAGCGGGGGCTACTCTTCGTGGTGGTGCGAGGGCTTCTCATTGCGGTGGCTTCTCTTGTTGCGGAGCATGGACTCTAGGTGCATGGGCTTCAGTAGTTGTGGCACATGGGCTTAGTTGCTCCGTGGCATGTGGGATCTTCCCGGACCAGGGCTCGAACCCGTGTCCCCTGTGTTGGCAGGCAGATTCTTAACCACTGCACCACCAGGGAAGTCCCCTGATGGCTTTTTGTAGATAGAGTCTTAACCGTCTTCTCCCTGTGTCTTTGCATTGTCTTCCTTCTGTATGTGCCTGTGTCCAAATTTCCTCTTTTTATAAGGACACCAGTCATATTGGATTAGGGCCCTAATGACCTCATTTTAACTTGATCATCTCTGTAAAGACCCTGTGTGTAGGGGCTTCCCTGGTGGTGCAGTGGTTAGAAATCCGCCTGCCAATGCAGGAGACACGGGTCCGAGCCCTGGTCCAGGAAGATCCCACATACTGTGGAGCATCTAAGCCCGTGCGCCACAACTACTGAGCCTGCGCTCTAGAGCCCGCAAGCCACAACTACTGAGCCTGTGCGCCACAGCTACTGAAGCCTGGGTGCCTGGAGCCCATGCTCCGCAACCAGAGAAGCCACCACAATGAGAAGCCCATGCACCGCAGCGAAGAGTAGCTCCCGCTCGCCGCAACTAGAGAAAGCCTGTGCACAGCAACGAAGACCCAATGCAACCAAAAAAAAAAAGACCCTGTGTCTAAATATGGTCATGTTCCGATCCGAGGTGTTGGGGGGGTGGGCTTCACCATGTGAATTTTGGGGCGGACAAAATTGAGCCTGTAAACTTGTCACACCTTCAGTGACTCTCCATCTTCTTTATTTTAAAAAAAATTTATTTATTTTTATTTTTGGCTGGGTTGGGTCTTCATTGCTGTGCACGGGCTTTCTCTAGTTGCGGTGAGCGGGGGCTACTCTTCGTTGTGGTGCGGGGGCATCTCATTGCGGTGGCTTCTCTTCGTTGTGGAGCATGGACTCTAGATGCGCGGGCTTCAGTAGTTGCTGCACGCGGGCTCAGTAGTTGTGGTGCACGGGCTGAGTTGCTCTGCGGCATGTGGGATCTTCCTGGACCAGGGCTCGAACGCTTGTACCCTGCATTGTCAGGCGGATTCTTAACCACTGCGCCACCAGGGAAGTCCCTCCATCTTCTTTAAAGTCATCTCCCAAATATCCTGGCCTTGAGGTCCCACGACCCCAGTTGTCGCTCTGCCTTAGAGTCTCATGCTGGCCTCTCTTCTCTACATTGCAGGGGAACTGAATTACTCCATATTTTCCATCTTCTTGACCGTCTTCGTCTTAGCTCATACTGTTCTCCTTCTGGGAATGCCCATCTTATTTACCCACATACGATTTCCTTCTTGGCCAGGAAGCCTCCTGAGCTGGATGTCTTCTAGCTGTGCCTCCAGATCCTCTCCAGCCTCCTCAAGCCTGCTGTGTGGGCTGCATCAAAGAGGTTCCTTGCATCTCTGGCTTCTGGTTGGGCTAAGCCTAGGGAGGGAGGTACCGGCAGGAGATGGGAAGACAAGAGGAGAGCGAGGCTGGGGTATTTATTCCCCCAGCTTTCTCCCTAGGAGATCATTGCAGGTTGGCTGTCTCCTTCCATTGGGGACCACGGCTCCTATTTCTTGGCCTTCTCCAGCTTTTCTCTCTGAATTTCTGGTAACAAAGGGAGGTAATGGCTCATCACTGTCCTTAGGCTTGGGATGCATCAGCATGCCTTGCTGGCTTCTGTTAACCCCACTTGTACTCTGCAAATTGAGCCTCTGTTAAACTCCCCTCCATGACCTGGTGTGAGGGTGCCAGGATGCCATCCATTTCCTGCCAAGATCCTGACTGATAGATAGACTTCCCCCATTTCTCCCTCTGCTGGACTTCCACATTCTACTCTGCATTTTGTTGCATACCCGTCTTAAACTTCCGTTATCTTCTTGAGACTGGAGCTCGTCTTAGTTTTTCTTTATCCATTTTTGTATCCTGTCATGCAAGATTGCTCCCAGAAAATGTTTATTGAATGAATGAACTTGATAGCAAAGTTTCCCCAGGGCTTCTAAAAGATGAAGTTGTATTCAATCAGTTCATTCTGTTTGTCCTCTTTCACCTGCTCTGCAAATGCCTCTGAGTCATCTGGTTGGTGAGAATAAGTTTCTCTCCTTACTTGAATTTGTGTGTCCCAGTCCCAGGCAACTGGTAAAAGAACGGTAAATAGAAGAGAACTAAGAAGGGCTCTTGGTATTCCCTGGACCCTTTTGTCCCTCACATTTAGGCATCTCCCTTTATCCCCCTGGATTTAAAAAGATCTTATCTCTCACCTGGAATTTTTCAGCCATCATCTGTATCATTTTAGAACCACTTTATTGGAACTTTAAGACAGCGTTCAGCTGAAATAACCTGTAATTAAAGTCTGCAGCCCAGGATTTCTCTCTTAGTCTGATAACCTGCTCGGCTGTCTGTGTTAATAATGCCAAAGACAAATTTTTGGAAAGCAATTGAGATATGGAGGGCTCCTGCCTTTGGTGCAGTAATTAGAAAGCCAAGCAGGCACTGTAAGTGATTGCTTGCCATTATCATGGTTATATTTCTGGAACAATGGTCGATCCTTCAAACTTTTCTTTTTGTCAAATGCCATTGTATATTTCCTATTTTAAAGGAGAATACTTGATCATTGACATTGGGAATAAGTTGTCATGTTCTCTCCGCCACACTCACTACCCCGCCTCTCTAATTTGGCTTTGTTAGGACAGTGGATATGTGTGCAACCAAATGATGTTGTGAGATAATCTGCTCCCCAAATTTGGGTGATCTAGAGAAAAAAGGGGCACAATTATGTGAACACAGGTGAAACATTTGCATTATTTAAGTTTGATTCTTGTTACAAAGGAGGGAAGGGGAAGTATATTTATTGGGACAAGGGGAACTTTATACGCAAAGAAAGTAGGTGGGAAGTGAAAGCTAGAGTAGAACCTGCTCTAAACCACTGAACTTCTCCACCAATGAATGTAGAGGACTGAACAGCAAAGCACTTTGCAGGAGTGAAGAGATAATCTCACTTATAAGATTGATTTTGTTGTTGTTGTTGCTATTTAGATTCATTTCTCTCTTAGTTAATGTTTATGGTACAAGATGGCAGGAGGGGCTGGGGTGGGGACTGCCCTGAGGAAGCTTGTTGATTTGCATGTTCCCAATTGATTGATTCTTCTGCGGGAGGGTGTTGTTTCTTTGATTTCTTTTTATTTATTTATTTATTATTTGTTATTTATTTATTTATTTAAATGGAAGTATAGTTGATTTACAGTGTTGTGTTAGTTTCTGTTGTACAGCAAAGGGATTCAGTTTTATATATATATATAATATAATTTTCAGAATCTTTCCCATTATAGGTTATTATAGGTTATTATATTGAATATAGTTCTCTGCGCTATACAGTAGGACCTTGTT
>NC_041232.1:18319053-18351962 GCF_002837175.3 Physeter macrocephalus | reverse complement strand
TATTTTTCTCCGTTTCCCTTGTCACCATCTAACAGACTCTTCTTCATTTTGCTCGCCTCCCTCCACTAAACTGTAAGCTCAGGATGGCAGAGACTTTTATCTGTCGGGTTCAGTGCTATAGCTAGCACTTGGAGCGGTACCTGGCACGTGGAGGTAGTAGCCAGATAAGTATTTGAATGAATGAATGAATGAGTGATGGGCAGTGCCTGGGCTGGTTCTCCCCCAGCTCCTGGAAGGCCCGAGGGGAGCACCTCATGGCCTTTGATGTGTTTCCCATGGGGCCCCGGCCGTGCTGACTCCTGTGTGTTTTCCCCGCTCTTTAGCCAGTGCTGCCCCACACTGCCGTGTGTCTGGTGTGTGGCGAGGCAGGAAAAGAGGACACGGTGGAAGAGGAAGAAGGCAAGTTTAACCTCATGCTCATGGAGTGCTCCATCTGCAACGAAATCATCCACCCTGGATGCCTTAAGGTGAGCAGCCTCGGGGGCATCTGGCTGTGCCGCTTGGCGCCTCCCCCTGGGCCTCTGGTGGTGCTGATGCTGCGGGGGTTTGGGGGGTGGAGGGGAGTGAAACTGGGTTCCCTCCCTGGAGGACTCTGAGTCTGGGGGATTCTCTGTGTCCGATGATGAGCTGAGGGCGAGAAGGTTCTAGAGTCGCTCAGACCTTGCACCCGTGTCTTTGCGGGAGTGAACACACACACAGACACGCACATTCCACCTCCCAGGACCTCAGAACCACAGAGAGTTTCCAGAGTCTTGCACCTGGGCCAGAGGGAGAGAGTGGGTAGTTGGGCTGCTCTCAGGGCTTCTGGGAAAAAAGGCCTGGGCCAGGGGAGGGCGGGTCCTGTAACAACAGGTGGTTGCATTCCTGTCCCATGTGCCAGGAACCTGTTTGCTCGGTGTGCCCAGGGCAGGACTGCCTCCTGGGGACCGTCGTGCTGCGCCTGCCTGTCTTGGGCAGCAGGTTCCACCTTTGAAAGGAAGAGACTGCTCTGGGCTGGCACATACCTCGTACCTCCGCCTCAGGAGAATGTCAGCCTACTTGGCACCTACCATCCGCCCAGCTGTATCTGTGTTCACAGGGATGAGAGTGGGCCTGCCCCAAAGGGTGCTCCAACTCTGAGGTGTCAGTCCCCTTCCCTCGGCGCTGGTCGTGGGGTTTGTAGGGACATCCCCCTCTCCCCAGCACATACGCCTCCCCCTCTGGAAAGGGGTGCTCTGCTTTTCCCCTGGCCCCTGGTCACTTCTCTCTCTCTCCCAGATCAGAAGCTCCAGGGAAAGCACATCTCACTTGCTGATACCACGCACCCAGTTCGGTGCTGTTAAATGACTGAATGGTTTGTGGGTCCTTGCCGGGTGCCAGGCCCTGAGCTAATTGCTTTCACTAGGTTACCTCACTGAATTCTCACAGAACTCCAGTGAGATAGGCACACTCCATCTCGTGGCTGAGGGCACTGGCCCACAGAGGCGGAGCGATTTGCCCGGGGCCACTGAGCTGGGAGGAGGCACCAGCCGGATTTGAACCCCGACCTGAATCCAGAGCCACCGTCTTAGTCTTAACCACTCGTGTTTTCTCTTGGCCAGAGGTGGTATGGAAAGGCCTTTGGGAGGGGGTGTTGATGCTCTTGGCCGAGCTGGCCCTGTCCACCCCCTCCCTGCTTGCTGACTGGTGTGTGTCCCTCCCAGATTAAGGAGTCAGAGGGCGTGGTCAACGATGAGCTTCCAAACTGCTGGGAGTGTCCAAAGTGTAACCACGCCGGCAAGACCGGGAAAGTGAGTGCCGGGCTCCAAGTCCCAGGGGTCAGCCCGGGAGGGGGTAGACCCTGGCTTTGCCAGACCCAGCCTGTCTCCCTGCCCACGGCGATGTGGGCTTGAGGGGTACCGCGGACTCGGGGGCAAGGGCACGTCCAAAGATATACAGTTCGTGTGTTCCTTCTCTGTTTTTGGCCTACAAGCAAAAGCGTGGCCCTGGCTTTAAGTACGCCTCAAACCTGCCCGGCTCCCTGCTCAAGGAGCAGAAGATGAACCGGGACAACAAGGAGGGGCAGGAGCCCGCCAAGCGGAGGGCTGAGTGTGAGGAGGCGCCCCGGCGCAGGTCAGACGAGCACCCCAAGAAGGTGCCCCCTGACGGCATCCTGCGCCGAAAGCCCGACGACGTGCACCTGAGGAGGAAGCGGAAATACGAGAAGCCCCAGGAGCTGAGTGGACGCAAGCGAGTACGCCCGGGGGGCGGGCAGCGAGGGGTGGCCTGGCTGGTCCCGGGTGCAGGGGCGCGCGGGCGGGGGCGGGGATGGGCAGCGGGGAGAGCCGAAGTCCCGGAAGTCCTGAGAGCCCGGCCCGAGAGAAAGGAGGGGAAAACCAGCGAGTCCCTCCTCTTCCCACCCCTTTAGGCCTCGACGCTTCAAACGTCCCCCGGTTCCTCCTCTCACCTCTCGCCGAGGCCCCCTCTAGGCAGCAGCCTCAGCCCCTGGTGGAGATCCAGTCTCACTTACTTCCAGCAGCAGGTGCTCCCACGTCGCCCCGCCCTCCCCAGGCGCCGGGGACTCGCGAGTCCCGGGCCGCCCCTGCCCCGCCCCACTGGTCCTCGAACCCATTGCCGCAGACGCTCCGAGGCACCTGTTCACCGTAGTAGCTTCCCAGGCCTCAGCCCCGAGGCTCTGGCTCGTGGTTACGGCGTGGGGCCTGGGAAGCTGAAGCTGCCGCGGGGAAGCCCTGTGGATCTGGGGAACCTCGGAGGATCCTGGCGGCCCCTCTTCGCCCACCGGCCCTTCCAGCATCAGCCACGAGGTGGCGCCTGGTTGTCTTCTCGCTCTAGCCATTAAGGCTCGGCTGGGAATCCTGCAGACCCTGCCTCTGGGACAGGCTCCCCGAGCCAAGTCCGACCTGAATGGGCGACTGCATATCTCTGGGTCTGTCCAGGGGTGGGAAAAATGGGTGGGGACAGCTCGATCACCCTCTGCCAGTTCCAGCTTCTTCCTTAAAACCAGCAGGCAGGGCCCACCCGTCTGTCAGAGCAGAGAAGATGGGATTTGTTGGGAAGGTGACCCTCCAGCCTCTGTTGGTGGGGCTGGGTGTAGAGGGCACCGAATCCCACGAACCCTGGGGGCAAGCTCTGCACCCTTTCTTTCCTGTGACAGCTAAAACCCGGCAAAGAAGATAAGCTTTTCAGGAAAAAGGTACCATCTTCCGCCCTCGCCCCAGGCCCGCTCCTGGGGCAGTGGGTCCTGGGGTGGAGGGTGGGAGGCCTGGGTGGGCGCAGGCCCGGCTCTAGGGGCTCACCCCCCCACGCTCCCCCTCCTCCTCCCTCAGCGGCGGTCCTGGAAGAACGCTGAGGACCGAATGGCTCTGGCCAACAAGCCTCTCAGGCGCTTCAAGCAGGAGCCGGAGGACGACCTGCCCGAGGCGCCCCCCAAGACGAGGGAGAGCGACCACTCCCGCTCCAGCTCCCCCACCGCTGGCCCCAGCACGGAGGGGGCGGAGGGCCCCGAGGAGAAGAGGAAGGTGAAGATGCGCCGGAAGCGGCGACTCCCCAACAAGGAGCTGAGCAAGGAGCTAAGCAAGGAGCTCAACCAGGAGATCCAGAAGACGGAGAGCAGCCTGGCCCACGAGAACCACCAGCCCATCAAGTCGGAGCCTGAGAGCGAGAACGAGGAGCCCAAGCGGCCCCTGGGCCTCTGTGAGCGCCCTCCCCGCTTCAGCAAGGGGCCCAACGGCACCCCCCGGGAGCTGCGGCACCAGCTGGGGCCCGGCCTGCGCAGCCCACCCCGAGTCATCTCCCGGCCCCCTCCCTCCGTGTCCCCGCCCAAGTGCATCCAGATGGAGCGACATGTGATCCGGCCGCCCCCCATCAGCCCCCCGCCCGACTCGCTGCCCCTGGATGATGGGGCGGCCCACGTTATGCACAGGGAGGTGTGGATGGCCGTCTTCAGCTACCTCAGCCACCAAGACCTGTGTGTCTGCATGCGGGTCTGCAGGACCTGGAACCGCTGGTGAGGGGCGCCGGCTGAGTTCGGATGGGGGCGCCAGGGGGTCAGGCGAAGGCTTAGGCTAGACCCGGGATGGCGCATGCGCCCCCACTGGAGCCACTCGTCATGCTCTTTCTTTCTAAGCCCCGTCCAGCTTAAGTGTCCTCCTCAAAGAGGTCTAGCAGCTACAGTGAGTGTGGTCTTGTCAGAAGAGGTGAACCCTATTTGCTTTCCTGATTTAGCTTCTTGGAAGATGAACTGAGGACCCGGGGGAGTCCTTGTCCTTAAAGAGCTAGCCCAGGTTCCGAGTCCCGAGTCAGTTCCTGTTCTTAATCCCTGCTTTGATAGTTCCCAGCTGGAACGGTCTCTGACCTTGGCCAGGTTACTTCCCTTCATCTGTGAACAGGCATGATGCAGGGTTGTTTTGAGATATGGCCTGTGGAGGGTGTAATTAAGCCCCCAGTAGATACAGCTTCTGGTACTTTCCATGGGGGTGTGGGGGAAGGGCTGTGACAATCCGAGCAGAGGCTCTCAGGTGCCAACGAGACGGAAACTAAACAGAAGGGTCCAGGGGACGAAGTTAAGGAGCCTCCCCCTGGGCTTGGTAGGTGGGGGACTGACCGCAGCCATGCAGGGGGCTCCCCAAGAGAGCTCCCAACTCTGACGTTGCTCCCTCTGCTGGGCCTGGCCCCCAGGTGCTGTGATAAGCGGTTATGGACCCGCATCGACCTGAACCACTGCAAGTCCATCACACCCCTGATGCTGAGCGGCATCATCCGGCGACAGCCTGTCTCCCTGGACCTCGGCTGGACCAATATCTCCAAGAAACAGCTGAGCTGGCTCATCAACCGCTTGCCTGGTGAGCACTGGGCCAGGGACCCTCCGTGTGCAGTAGCAGGGGCTGGGGTGTATCACCTGACCTGCCGCCCCCTCTCTGTCCCCCGCCAGGGCTCCGAGACTTGGTGCTGTCAGGCTGCTCATGGATCGCAGTCTCAGCCCTCTGTAGCTCCAGTTGTCCGCTGCTCCGGACCCTGGATGTCCAGTGGGTAGAAGGACTAAAGGACGCCCAGATGCGGGATCTCCTGTCCCCGCCTACAGATAACAGGCCAGGTGAGTGTCCGGGACAGGGGTGTACCCAAGTGGGGGTCACAGGAAGGTGGTCTGACCAAGCTGTGCCGTTGGATCTGGTTTTCACCACAGACCCCACCCGGTACTCATGTCTTCAAGCCTTCTCTGGCTTCAGCCCTTCTCGACGCAGAGTTGAGTCCCAGCTGGTGTTCTCAGTCAGCTCTGGGTGCGAGAGGGGACCCGTGAGAGGGCAGAGGCTCCCAGGATGCCACTATGGGAACTCTGTGCAGCTCACTGCTTCTGTGTTAATTTGTCCTTCGTTGGCTTTAAGCCTCAAGCATCGGGGTCAGTGTGGCCGGACAGGGCCTCACGGGATGAAGCCCTCCTAGGTCAGGTTGCAGGGCTCACTGCTCCCCACCAGTACCTTAAATGAGGAATCTGTGGTGACCCAGAGATGCTGTGTTGTCTGTACTCCAGTTGGCTGAGCACTGCTGGGTGGAATGCAGGCTCTTTGTTTCTAGGTCTTCTGACTTTTAAAGAATCTACAAGTGTAAAACTTGATGTGGACTATTCTGATTTTTAAATGTTGCAACCAGTTTTCATCTTTTGGGGGAGACACTCAACGGCTAAATGAAAACCAGGTGTTCCACCTGGCTGGTAGGCCTTGTAAAGTGTCATGTCAGGGTGACATGTTGCCTCTCTGTCCTGCCTCCTCAGGTCAGATGGACAATCGGAGTAAGCTCCGGAACATTGTGGAGCTGCGTCTGGCCGGCCTGGACATCACAGACGCCTCCCTGCGGCTTATCATTCGCCACATGCCCCTGCTCTCCAAGCTCCACCTTAGTTACTGTAACCACGTGACTGACCAGTCCATCAACCTGCTCACCGCTGTGGGCACCACCACCCGAGACTCCTTAACCGAAATCAACCTGTCAGGTCAGTCAGGGGCACCCAGCGGCGTCTGCCCAGGACCCCAGGGGACAGGCTGGGCATTCTGCATTCGAAAGGAAATACTTGTGTGCCGGTTGCTATAGGGTCACAGTGTTAGATGCTACGACACACCAGTGAACAAGACAGACCCACAGCCTAGTCTAGAGGGGAAACACGCATTAGACAAATAAGCATTATTAGGTTTTAAATAATTGCTCCCCAAAATAGTGCTAGTAGCAGTGAGAGCACATGAGCACATAGCAGTGGATCTTGACCCAAAATTTGGGCTAGAAAAGCTTCCCTTGGGTGCTGTGGACGACCTGGCGCCTGGCAGCAGGGGGTGTGGGAGAGTAGCCGGCAGTGAGGCCAGGCCGGGCCAGTGCAGTAAGCAGCTTGATTTCTGCCATGGTGGTTGTCGCTTACGTGTCCCCCTCCTGAGCCTGCTATCAAGGGGCCTGTTGTTGACAAGAAGAAAACCCCACAGTGGAGTCCTGACTCCCCCCACTTACTGATGGGGCTGGAGTTGGTTCCTAAGGACTTGGGGCACAACCAACGGGGAGGTGGACAGAGGCCACGCTGCCCGTTCTCAGCCCAGCTAACCCAGTTTTCGTCTGATCGCTCAGGACGGTCAGATTGGGCGTGTTAAGATTTGGACAAGACCAAAAAAAAAAAAAGGAGAAAAGAAACCTTTTTCCTCTAGAAATTACGAAGTAATAAATGATACCCTCACCTCATTTAAATTACATTTTGACACAGTCCAATCTGATGTCTGGCCTGGTCAGGATTCACATACTGTTTAGCTGTTTCCCTCTCTCCATCCCACATTCATGCCTGAGAAACGCCTTCCTGTTACCAGTGCCACATCCGAGTGGGAGCTGATGCTGTACCTTAGTGCCTAGGGAGCCCACCCTCCTCCTTGGGTAGTATTGGTGGTGAGTTGGGGGGGCAGTGGGGGTGTTGCATTCCATGGAGGCAGAGAACAGAGCCACACTGAGGTGAGCTTTCACCAAGACCCCAGCTCCGGGCTCAGCTCGTGGTCTTGAATTGATGCTGGGGCCGCCCCGTGGAGGAGGGCCTGGGGAGCATCTTGTTCTAAAGCGCTTGGTAGTAATGAACTCTTTTCACTTCTTCTAAATTTAATTACTGTGCATGTGTAGCAGAGATCCCAGTATAAATCCCCCTCACCTACAGCACAGTCCATGATGTGTGTTTGTATAAATCATCTTTTTGCATTTTGTTTTCCACCACAATCCTTTCAGGTCGTCTTTTTGTCTCAGGACCTACATACAGATCTCTGCGTTTGTGTTAAGAAGTGTGATGTATATGAAGGCCAATCTCTCATACCCAGTCTCTTCTAGATTCGGTTCTTTTTAAAATGTTTTCCCCTCCTGTCAGTATAACTAGTTAATGATAAAATAAGTCTCTGCCACAAAATGGATGGCACTTGACATGTTTCCAGATCCTTCAGTGTGGTTGGAGGATCAGGTCTAGTGGCAGAGTGAAGCCGCGGTTGTCTAGTTTTTGATATTCAGGCTGCATTTCGTGTAGAAGTGCTAATTGGGTGCTCGAGGTGGCCCTTCGGCTTCGCCTTCCCTGCCCCTGATTCTCACCTTGGGGCAACCACCTTCAACCCTTGAGCTCTTTGTTTCTGTTTACCTCCATTTTTTTTCCAAACAGCAAGGCTACATTGCTATTTCTTGTTGTTTTTTGTTTGTTTTTGTTTTTCCTATTCAGATGCTCTGTGTTTGCTAACTTGCTATGCAGAGAACAAGGATTACTATTCTTACGTTCTCTTACCCTGCTCCCTTTTCTCCCTTCATCTTCCCGATTTGTGGTTAAGTCACTATTATTTACCTTATTATGGCCATGTAAGTATTGTCCACTGTTGAGCCAAAGTGTGTATTATGGGTATGTTTCCTTTCTTGTACATTTTTTTGGTTTGTTTTCCCTAGAGTTAATAATTGCCTCATTTTTGTTTGGTTGGTTTCTAAACAGACTCTATAACAGACTTGAGTACTATTCTTTCCCCACGT
This sequence comes from Physeter macrocephalus, assembly GCF_002837175.3. Taxonomy (NCBI): domain Eukaryota; kingdom Metazoa; phylum Chordata; class Mammalia; order Artiodactyla; family Physeteridae; genus Physeter; species Physeter macrocephalus. The sequence continues at coordinate 18,343,970 of NC_041232.1, read as the reverse complement.
GAACTCATCAGGCCCTCAACCAGTCTGTAGGAAACCACCCTCCTGGACTTCTTTTCCTCCTGCCCCTACTTGAACTTGGCTGTCTCTGCCTGCTGCACAGCTCCCGTCCTGGGACTTCCTTGGTTTCTGTCTTGTGCAGGGACCCTTCTTTCCTTGGTCCCGTATCTTCTTTCTTGGTTTATCTGTTCATTTGGTAGAGGACATCTTCCAGACCTTATATGTCTGAAAATGGCTGTATTATACCTTCATGTTTAATTGATAGCTTAGCTGGTTGTATAGTCCTAGTTTGGGAACCATATTGTTTCACAAAGTGGGAGGCACTGCTCCTTTGGCTTCTGCCTTCCAGAGTTGATGTCCAAAACGATTTGATGCTCCATCCTTCAGTGAATATTTTCTCTCATTGGAAGTTTGTAGAACATGATCTTTTTATGTATTTATTTTTAAAATTTAATTAATTAATTTGGCTGCGCCGGGTCTTAGTTGCGGGATGCAGGATCTTCGTTGCGGTGTGCAGGATCTTTAGTTGCGGCATGTGGGCTCTAGTTCCCTGACCAGGGATCGAACCTGGGCCCCCTGCGTTGGGAGCAGGGAGTCTTAGCCACTGGACCACCAGGGAAGCCCTATGTAGGACATGATCTTTATCTCAGAGTTTTTTGCGGTTTTGGATGATGAGCCTTGGTTTGAGTCCATTTTCAGGGATTATACTGAGCATTCATGAGCGCTTTCAATCTCTCAGTTTGGTTCTGGAAAATTTCCTTGAATTATTTAATTTCCTTCCCTCCTGTTTTCTTCCTTTAGTAGTCCTCTGATACCTTTAATTTTTTTCCCTTTTTCCCACCTCTGTATCTGGTTTTCCTCCACTTATCACAGAATTCATATACAGCTGACCCTTGAACTAGTTAGGGGCTAGGGGTGCAGCCCTCCTTGCAGTAGAAAATCCAAATATAACTTACAGTTGGCCCTTGGTATCCGCACTTCCTCCATAAACTCAGCCTCAACCACTAACTTGTAGCCTGTAATATTTACTATTGAAAAAAATCAGCATATAAGTGGACTCGCACAGTTCAAACTCGTGTTGTTCAAGGGTCAACTGTAGTAAGTTTTTCATTTCTGCTTTTTTTTAGGTTCAAACGTATGAAGCTGCTTTTTATGTAGGTCAGAAAACAGTCAAATATTGGCAGTTTTCATATGGTGTAGCCTATATGTTTAAATTTACAGCTCTAGTTTGTTCTCTGAGCTTTTGGAGAGCGGCATGTTCTTGTCTCTTGGATCCAGATATTGTCCATCCTGAGGATACTGATGGTTTTATTTTCTTCTCCACAGAGACCATTACATTCCTGCAGATGCAGTCAGTGGGCCTGCCTAATGGGCCCCTCTCAGATTTAGTGTCAACATGAGGTTGTCGGCTCAGGTGATCGGAGGCTCTGGGGACACGGTGGGAGCTGGTCTGCTGTGGGTATCATTGGGTGGTCAGCATGGGTTGTTTTCCTTGGGGAAACCCAGACGTGACATCTGTCAGTCTTTCCTCTTAGGCTGGTCAAGGTTGCCAAAGGACACTCTTTTCCTTGACCTCCCAACCGAAGGGCTCAGGCCGGGCTGCCAGGGTTCTAGGGCTTGGCAGGGAAGGAGCCTGGAGGTCTCGACAGTCAGCAGGTAAATTTCCCTGTAACCCCCATTTTTCAGGGAGTGCCCCTGCCTTCCACAGTGCCTGGTGGTGCCTGGTCTAGAGACTTTCTCTTGCCCATCAGAGACAAACTCCCCTCTTGTGCTGGGGAAGGGAGTTTCAGCCTCTTACTGCTCCTTAAATAGATTTTCAACCAGTCCTTCTGTCTCTAACCCCATCTTTAGCCCCACTTTCATTGTGCTTGTTGCTTCCAGTACCTGTACCTTTGAGGTCTTCTGTAGAAGAAATCTTCTCTGCTTTTCCTTCAGCCAGTTTGGGGTTAAGCTTTCTCAAGTCTAGTGAATTGTTACCTTTCCTCCACCTTTCTAAATTAAAAAATTTTTTTTATTGTGGTAAGATACACATAACATAAAATTCACCATTTTAACAATTCTTAAGTGTCCAGCTCACTAGCATGAAGTACGGACATGTAGTTGTGCAGCCGCCGCCATCCATCTTCAGAACCTCTTCTTCTTCACCCTGTCAGAAACTTGGTACCACTAAATACTAACTCCTCACTCCCTTTCCTCTCTCCTGCCCTCGGCAACCACCATTCTTCTGTCTGTCCCTGAATTGGACTCTTCTAGGTACCCCACATAAGTGGAACCATACAGTAGTGTTGTTCTTTTGGGACTGGCTTATTATATATACACCACATTTTATTTATCCATTCATCTGCTAATGGACACTTGGGTTGCTTCTGTCTTTTGTCAGTAATGCTGCTGTGAACATGGGTGTATAAATTCATTGTTCTTTGGGTATATAACCAGAAATGGACTGGCTGAATCACATGGTAATTCTGCGTTTACTTTTTTTTTGAGAAACTACCATACTTTGCAGAGCAGCTGCCCTGTTTTTTTTTTTGTTTGTTTTTTGCGGTACATGGGCCTCTCACTGTTGTGGCCTCTCCCGTTGCGGAGCACAGGCTCCGGACGCGCAGGCTCAGCGGCCACGGCTCACGGGCCCAGCCGCTCCGCGGCATGTGGGATCTTCCCGGACCGGGGCACGAACCCGTGTCCCCTGCATCGGCAGGCGGACTCTCAACCACCGCGCCACCAGGGAAGCCCAACTGCACTGTTTTACGTTCCTACTAACAGTGCAAAGGGTTCCAACTTCTCCACATCCTTACTAACATTTTCTGGGGTTTGGGGTTTTTTGTTTGTTTAAGTGAAAACCGTGCTAATGCGTATGAAGATCTCAATGTGGTCTTGACTTGCATTTCCTTAACGATTCGTGATACTGAGCATTTTTTCGTTTGCTTATTTACCATTTGTGTATCTTCTTTGAACAAATGTCTATTCACGTCTTTTGTCCATTTTTAAATCAGGTTGTTTGTGGTGGTGTTGAATTGTAGGATTTCTTTATATATTCTGGATATTAATTCCTTAACAGATACATAACTTGCAAATATTTTCTCCCATTCTCTGTGTTGTTTTTTCACTCTCTTGATAGTGTCCTTTGTACAAAAGTTTTAAATTTTGATGAAGTTCAGTCTTTTCCCTTTTGTGGCGTGTGCTTTTGGTGTCGTGTTTAAGAAACCATTGACAAATCCAAGGTCATGAAGATTTCCCGTGTTTTCTTCTAAGAGTTTCATAGTTTTAGCTCTTACGTTAAGTCTTTGAATAATCTTAATTTTTTGTATATGGTGTGATGGGGGGGTGGTCCAGCTTCATCCTGTTGCATGTGGCTATCCAGTTTTCCCAGCACCATTTGTTGAAAAGTCTGTCTTTTCCCCCACTGAATTGTTTTGGCATCTTGTCAAAAATCATTTGACCATCTGAGGGTTTATTTTTGGGGCTCTCAATTCTGTTCCATTGGTGTATATGTTGTCCTTATGCCAGTAACACATGCTGTGGCTTTCGTAGTATTGAAATCAGGAAGTGTGAGTCCCCTGACTTTTTCTTTTTCAAGGTTGCTTTGGCAATTCAGGGTCCTTTAAATTTCTGCATGATTCTTAAGATGCATTTTTCTTTTTCTGCAAAAAAACCGCTTTTGATATTTTATAGCAATTTCGTTGAGTCTGTAGACTGCTTTGGGTAATAGTGGCATTTTAATAATATTAAGTTTTCTAATCCGTGAACATCGGCTGTCTTTCCATTTATATCTTTTAATTTCTTTCAGCGTTGTTTTTTAGTTTTCAGTGTACAAGTCTTTCACTTTCTTTGTTAAATTTATTACTAAATGTTTTCTTTTTGATGCTATTGTAAATGAAATTTTCGTAATTTTCTTTCAGGTTGTTCACTGCTAGTGTATAGAAATACTACTAATTTTTGTGTGTTGATTTTGTATCCTGCAACTTTGCTGAATTAGTTTTGAGTGTGTGTGTGTGTAATCCTTAGAGTTATCGCATTAAGATCAAGTCATCTGCAAGCAGAGATATTTTTACTTCTTTTCCATAAGTATCATTTTAAAAAGTTTAATGCTTTGATCTGTCTAGAATTTATTTTGTTGTGAGGTATAAGCCACATTGTTTGAGGTTTTATAATTCTTAACCCAGATTGTCCTTTCATCGGACATCAATTCTTCACTCTTAAACGGACTTTGTTTAACCCATCATGGGCCTATCCCTAATCTTCCCCACACACCCAGTTTTAGTGATGATGTGGAAGGGGCTCCGGCTTAATGTACCACTGAGGTGAAGGAATCACTGGGCTCAGGGCGGGGACGCAGCCTCAGTTGGATGCGAGCTGGCGTTGCAGCCCGTTGACTGAGGATTCGGTTCTAAAAGAAAACAGTGCTACAGAAGCAAAGTCCAAACTGATAGAAATGCTCGGTTGAGGAGCACCTCTACCGGTGGGGGCACGGTGGAGCGCTCTGCATTCCGGTTTTGCTCCCCGTGGACAGAGTCTCTCCGGCCCCTTCTAGCACACTGGTCTCCTGCATAGGTCTGAGGTACACGTCCCACGGGGGGCGGGCAGGCACACGGGACCTCCGTCTAAAGGGCTGGTGCCCAGGGCAGTGGGAGGATCCCAGGATGACCTTACAGGTGTCCTCACTCCCCCAGCACTTCTCCCCTGGGCATAAGCAGACAGCGCACAAGAACCTGCAGAGAGAGGTGTTCCTCCGCAGTAGCGTAGACGTGAAAAGCAAGCTATTTTCATATATTGTGTGATCCTATATCTTCATGAAACAACATAGACAGGACCTACTGATGTGAGATATATGCGTATAAGAGGCGGCCATGGGGTAAGAGTCTAAGCAATTTCACTTGGAACGTGTGGGTGCTTTTCAAGCATACATGAAACTTGTGTTAAGTGGTAGATGAAACCAGTCTGCATGTGAAGAGAGCTTTCCAGCAAGGACAGTTGCTGCTCTGTTGCTGAGTGCCTGGGGCTTGGGGAGGGCCCTCGGCTCCACGCTTCCTCCACCTCACCTTGTGTCCTCTTCCCTGCAGACTGCAATAAGGTCACTGACCAGTGCCTGTCCTTCTTCAAACGGTGTGGGAATATCTGTCATATTGACCTGAGGTACTGCAAGCAAGTTACCAAGGAAGGCTGTGAGCAGTTCATAGCTGAAATGTCTGTTAGCGTCCAGTTCGGGCAAGTGGAAGAAAAACTCCTGCAAAAACTGAGTTAGTCCAAGGACAAGTATGTACATATGGGGTGGGTGAGGGGAGGGGACGCGGCAGGGGAGGGTAAAGACGTTACAAAAACTAGGGCTTTTATTTTCAATTTGGAACTTGGAACAACAGACCGCAGAACGATTCCATTTTGCAAGTCTCGCTGAGGGAGAAGCCAGTCCGCCACCGTTTTGGGGATGAGTGAGTCAGGCGCTTTCCTTTGGTCTTTCTGAATCAAAACTGCACTGCTTTCTGGACCATTTCTAAGGCAGCCTTTACCAAGAAGACATTCCTGTCGGAGAGGAGGATGGACTTGGGAGAAATTCTCTTACTGGAAGCATGAGCTTAGGAATTTTTTTTTTTTGGTGGTGGTGGTTTTTGTTTTGGACACCTTATTCCTGGCAACTTTGGGGTTTTTGGTGTCAACATAAAATGGACCACACACCAGAGCTGCCATCTTGACATGTTTGTTTGTTTGGTTTTGTTACATCTTACATTATGCAGAACTATTTTTGTACAAATTGTTTAAAAGTTATTTATGCAAGGTTTGAATGCATACCAGTGTTTTTATTGTTTTGAGATTGCCAACTTTCCTGGTTTCCTTAAGGTAGGAGAGAACTTAACCTGTACTTCATACGAATCCATCGACACACGTGCCCAGATCTGACAAAACAGGCTAAGACCTTCCAGTTAAAAGCATGTCTAACTGGAAGTTGAGAGCCTGCTTTGTATGTCAAGAAGTTACATAAGCATGTTGTGGCTATGTGTAAATTATAGTCAAAGTGACACACTTTGCTAAATTTCCTCTGTATAGAATTCACCTTTTCTCAAAATTTTAAAATTCAGACTTCAGCCTTTGAACTCAGGAGGGTTTTGCTCCCGCATATGAGCTCTTGTACTCTACATAGATCTAATTTATACAGTGAGTCAAGAAGTTGAATAAATGATCCAACATAGCCTTTCTTTTCCTTTTTTCTCTCCTTTGAAGTGTGAGTTGAGTTCTCGTTTAAGGTTTATAACACGGCTGTTTCCTAGTTGAAAAGTTATGCATTCATAAGTGCCATTGTTGTAAGGTGGTGTTTTCCTAGACCTTCCCTGACGCGGTTTTACCTTTGTTGAATTTGTATAAACAACTGTACAAAAAAAACCACTCTTGGACTTGGAGGGTTTCTGTTCTAGGGGTGGACTAGAAATTGGACTAGCAAGTCCAGAGGCAGTAGTCTCGACGCCAGTGTATACTATTTTGAAGCCAAACGAGGTACAATTTCTTATTCATCTGAGAAATGCGGCAGGCCCTTGGTACGTGTTTTTTCCGTCTTCACAAAGAGCTCTTGCTGTTTGTAGCTAATAAAGGTAACGGGAAAGAACTGTGCTACACCAATGTCCGTGTGTAAGAATTAGGTACGAACTGCCTTAAGGGGCAGAGGGTGGCTCACCTGTTTGGGTGCTGCTGACCACACCCGTATAAGGTAACTTCCACAGCCACTTGGCATTTCCACTGCCAAAGGGGGACAGGGGTTCACTTCCTCAGCCTCCACTGGACGCAACTCAAGGAGGCCCCATCCTGCACTGGTAGCCTGGGGCTGGGGTGGTGGAGGCACCTGGTTAGGCGGTAACTTCCCCAGGTGGCAGACATGGAAACCAGTGAGAAGTAGACTTTAGATCACAGGATTTTTACACTGGCACGACTGCTCTAGTCCTCTGGAAAAGCAGGTGACCCAGCTTCCTTCCTCACTCATCAACAGCAACATCAGACTTGGGACCCACGGGACTAGCCTTGCCCGCTATGGTAGTTTCATACCGCCCCTGACCCCCATCCTTTTTTTTTTTGCCGTGGTGAAATGGTTTTATATCCCATCTAGTTTGTGCCGCCGCCTATTAATTTAAATCCGGAGATACTTTCTGACTCAAATTGGAGACATCTGAAGCTGTTGCACCCCAGAATTTAACTCAGGAGATGCATTTAACAGAGGTTAAGATTAGTTTAACACGCTGTGGTTTATTTATAAAAATGTGGCTTACCTTTGCACGCCTGATCGTTCATCGTGCAGCACCCACACAAGAGGTCAAGTTGCAGTCTCCTTGGCAGCCTGAGTGCTGTGAGCCTCCGAGTAAGAGTTACCCTGGTGTCCAATAAAGGCATCTTCTCCCTTGGGAACCGCCGAAGGAGGACAGTGGTTTTCAAGTGGAATCTCGGCATTAGAGGGCCCTCTTTCTCCTGTAATGTTTCCAGGAGCACACAGGTCAGCCAAGAGAGGAGGTGAAGGAAGGGCTGCCAGGGCTGAGCAGCTGGAGTTACCATAAGGACACATCACAGAGTAAGGACAGCATCTCTCTAGGCTTGAGACGGCCAAGGCAGTGCACTGGTCACAGATGACCTTCCCCCAAGTGTCCTGAACAATCCAGTTAAGATTATACCCCAGTACAGTCTCGAACAGACTCATTCCTTCAAAAATGAGCTTTAGATGAGGCCAGGCCAAGCTAGGTGCCTGCAAACAGCTGCTCTGAGCCCATACACTGTATCTGATGAAGTAATGGAAGGACCATAAACCAGAGGGACCACTTCCCGTGTGAGATCACAACTTTTTAACCCAGGAAAGAGGAGAGGCCGTAACCCTCCTTCCTCTAGGCATCCCGGCCTTTACAAAGGCAGGCGCCACGGCCCATCCAAAACATGGAATGACATCCTTCCATCCTGTGAGGACAAGGACAAAGAGACGTCATTGCATTCACCTGTGAACTTCCAGAATTTTATCCATATGATGGATGACCTAGTCAGAAAATTAAAGAGGCATGGCACGCAGCTAGAAAATGCAGATCCCAGGGAGGACTGTTTGCCCTCTGCCAGATAAGTTAGTCTCTTGCAATTCAGTTATTCCAAGTGTCGAGCCTATTAGGCTAAAAATTTGTTGGCTTCTCACTGAGCCAAGGTTATTTCAAAATGCTACCGAAGAAGATCCACCATTAAGAGTTTTTGTTCATTGCTGAAACAAGCACCTGAAACTATAGATAAGTCCAAAAAGAAACAGTAAACAAGCTGTTCTAAGCTGAGACTATGAGCAAATAAATCTCAATTTTCTAATTTAAGATACACCAACACCTGCTGCTCAGCTTCTATTTCGGTGTGTTTACCATCACCCACTGGCCTGGATTTGAAGACTTCTCTCCACCAAATTAGGGATTTGTGGGGAACGCTGAACTTCTGGAGTTCACCGTCTCAGGAGAAATACAGACTAAGTGCTCCTAAAGCTTCAGCAGGGGCTGAGCTTTTACTGTCCATGTGAATTGTAGCCAATACCCACCCTGGGCTCTTCAGGCAAGCACAGGAGAGAAGGGTATTTGAGAATATCCGCAAGGCTTTGATTTACATGCTCTGACACTCAAACCAGAAAACGTAGAAAGGCAACTTTTTTTTCACAGCTAGCCAAACTTTCTGCCTTAAGCACAGCGGGACAAGACTGTTTACCTCCTTTGCTGTAATTTTCAGGCCTTGTTGATTGATTTCTGGATCCTGAGCACCGGAAGGCATGTGTTAACCCACTGCAGAGTCAAGAGATAAAAAACCCACAGGACTCAGCCAAGAAGTTATGTAGTTTCCTAAAAACATACCTGCCCACAAGCCGTGGGAATGAATCCACAGTTGGTCTCAGCTAAACCAAAAAACCACCCTGATTAGAGCCGGACCTAAAAGAAAAGAGATTTCAGATCATTAATGTCCCAAGAACCTTTTAGCATAAGCTAATGTCTCAGGTTTCTCAGTTGTGGTATTAGAAGAGTTAAAAAAAAACAGTCATCAGAGCTAGGTTCAAATTCTTATGTGGTGACTTTTTTTTTTTTTGGCTGCCCCACACTTCTTATGGGATCTTAGTTCCCCGACCAGGGACTGAACCGGTGCCCTCAGCAGTGAGAGAGTACAGAGTCCTAACCACTGGACCGCCAGGGAATTCCCTATGGTGACTTTTTTAAAAAAAATAAATATATTTGCGTTGGATTTTTAAAAAAATTTATTTATTTTTGGCTGTGTTGGGTCTTCGTTTCTGCGCGAGGGCTCTCTCTCGTTGCGGCAAGCGGGGGCCACTCTTCATCGCGGTGCGCGGGCCTCTCACCGTCGCGGCCTCTCTTGTTGCGGAGCACAGGCTCCAGACGCGCAGGCTCAGTAGTTGTGGCTCACGGGCCTAGTTGCTCCGCGGCATGTGGGGTCCTCCCAGACCAGGGCTCGAACCCGTGTCCCCTGCATTAGCAGGCAGATTCTCAACCACTGCGCCACCAGGGAAGGCCCCTGTGACTTTTTAACTGTGAGATTTTCGACAAGTTCTTTAACTTCTCAGAGATCAAGTTCCCCATCTGTGACGTGAGGCAATATCTATTTCAGAATGCTGGAGGTAACCATAAAGCACCTGGCACAATACCTGGTCACAGTATGTGGCAAATGTGTAGTTAAATTTACTGGTAAATTAGCAGCAAAGGTAGAGAGGTACAACATCTTTGAAGGTGCTCCTTTCTCTCATGAAGAATGTGCTAGAACAGGCCTGGACATCCATTCATGCTGTACCGAAGTGAATTAGGAACTGACCAGGACAAATGTAAACAAAAGCATTTTTTAAAACCTAATTTTATTCCTAAAGTTCAAACTAGCTAGTGGGTCGCACTGAAAATACACTTTCACTATATAAAACCGTGTAAACTGATTACACGTTAATAAAGAATTTAACACACACACACTTCTCTAATGAAGGAAGCTAGATGCAGCCCTCGCTATAAAAAAGCTGTACCTGAACAAAAATGGACATGTTTAGTCTCAGGCCCTGGCAGTTGACTATAGAATGTCAGTTGTTCCCAATTATGTTTAAACGCAGAAATAGCAACAATGTGGAAAATTACATTCATCAAATAGTAGCATTTAAAATATCCATGACTAATAAAATGAACATTCAGAGGTGCCCCTGTTCAGCGTGTACCATGTCGGCCATTTGCAGACAGTGACCTCATCCAAAGAGAGCAGAAGTTTCAAACATCTGAGTAGTTTAAGTTAAAAATAGGATGAAGGAGAAATAAGAGAACAGGATAAATGTCCTCCAAAGAGAATAGTAGCTGATGCCATAAGCGGTCTGACTTCAGCGATTAGTAATCAGAGATGTGTGAAGAAGCCCAGCAGAAACTGGGAAACTGAGCCAGTCCTCCAGCTGACAGGCATACGGCATGGACCAGTGTTGCTGCAACTTAGGATGAATCTTTCCCGTCCCCCGTTAGTCGTGAAAATAATTTTAAAAAATAGCTTCAAATTTTGAACAGGAAGTTTCCAGTCCCTTCTGTGCACTGAAACGTCTGGGATCGAGCTTGGGGGGTCCTCGGCTTCAGGACTTGAACACGTGCACGGCGCGCACCACGTACTGCCGGCAGATGGGACACTCGCTCATGCGCTTGCCGCACTTGGTGCAGGTGACCATGTGCCCGCACTCGAGCAGGACGCAGTCGATGATGGCGTCCATGCAGATCCGGCACAGGCTGTCGTCCTCCTCGTCCTGCAGCTGCAGCCGCTCGCCATCTGAAAGGCAACAGAGAGCTGGGACTGCGGGCATGGGCTCTGAGTGACCCAGAGTGACCCCACCGTAAGAGAAATAGTCCCCGCTTCTCAGCACATCGGTTCCTTCCACTAGAAATGGCAATAATTACACCTAGTAGGGTTTTGTGAAGAATAAATGAGAAATACTTAGCTTAGGACCAGGGATGAAGTGCCTAACACATGTTAGCTATTTAATTCTTTTTTTTCCCGACCCCGCCCCTATTTAATTCTATTTTACATCTGTATATAATACAAGGTTTTTGTGAAAGCTTGCTTCTATAAATAAAAAAGAAGAAGCCCTAGGCTGTCCTACACACGGGCCTCAGAGTCAGAACACGACTCGAATTTCCAGCCCAACTGTGTGGCCTTGGGAAAGTCACAGGCTCCAGAGTCTCCTCTTAGTAGTAGGAGGAGCTTTATCTCTACACCAATGGGGAGGTTATAGAGTCATACATCAAGTAGCCTGTAGTTGAGGGACGGCACCCCCTGAGCCTTGGAAGCATCTCAAAATTCATCTGTGTTTCTGGCTACGATGGTACTGTTGGGAGTCTGTCTAACTCAAAAGGCATGGGACATTCTGGTTCTGAATAAGAAAGGTTCAGAATGAGTTTAAAAAGTTTAGTGCAGCCTGAGATTTGGCCATAGAGCTATGGACAGTGAGGCTTCCCTTTCTACAGGTCACAGAAGGGATTAATGGGAATCATGAAGAAGGTTAGAAAGAACCAAACAGGAATTCAAGCTTGAAAAGCCAATAGTCCCTGGACTTAAGGAAATAAACACTGTCATGTCAAGAGAATCTTGTCATCTGGGGTCCTAGTTCATGGCCCATACCATTACTGGAAAGTGGGGAGAAAGGATCCATGAATAAGAAAACAGATGAGCCTCTGTAGGCTCCAATGATTAAGATGCCTGTATCTGCTACTGTTGCATCATCTTTGAAGTAGGTGTGGGACTTCCCTGGTGGCGCAGTGGTTAAGAATCCACCTGCCAATGCAGGGGACACGGGTTTGAGCCCTGGTCCAGGAAGATCCCACATGCCATGGAGCAACTAAGCCCATGTGCCAGAACTGCTGAAGCCCACGTACCTAGAGCCCGTGCTCCGCAACAAGAGAAGCCGCCACAGTGAGAAGCCTGCGCACTGCAACGAAGAGTAGCCCCCGCTCTCCACAACTAGAGAAAGCCCGTGCACAGCAACAAAGACCCAACGTGGCCAAAAATAAATAAATATTTTTTTTTTTAAAAAAAGAAAGAAAAGAAATAAGTGTGCCAAAATACTGCCTGCATATTCTGGGCATAAACCTGTTTATCAACGAATGCTGTATTATAACCAGGTTTTAAAGAAAAAAACTCAAGATGATACACGTTAACGATGGGAGGACTGTTTTCTAGATAAGAACATAATATTCGTCAGTCTGAACACCACTGAATTCTTTTTTCTTGCCTAGAAATGCTCTGTGGCTTGGCCCTGTTACCAGCTGAGGATTTCTGCGCCATGCTCCATCAGTAAATAGTTCAGAAGTTCTTAACCTTAGTTTTTCGTGACTTACAAAGAAACCTACTGATACTTGATGTTAAGAACTACTTAACCATCTTGGCTCTAGGGAATTTTTTCCCCCCACTGTTTGATTATCTCAATTGTAGCTTTTAAATCCTAAGTACTGGCCTGCCAGACAGGTTAGTGAGAAAACAAGCCTTTTCTAGATACAAGGAATTTCATTAGAGTTCTAACAAATTATGACCAGAAAAACCGGACTGAACAAAAGATTATCTAACTCATTGGCAATGGTGATCTCAAAGCCAACATCACATAATGAACTTACTGCTTAACAGATCTATAAACAGGTTTATATAACTAATTCACACTCAATACAAGGATACATAGGTTTCTCAAAAATAAAGTGGACTTAACGGACAGAAACAGGCCAGTTTGTAGAGGCCTAAAGAAAGCTACTACCGGGAAACAAAGGAAAAATAAACCTACATGACTTTTGATTTTCTTCATTCTCTTTGTATAACCGGTTTACTTTCTCTACTAGCTCCCATTTTTCACAACAGCCAGAATAGTTGACAAAATTCCGAGCCAGGATTTCCTTGAGCTGGCGCACGCTCATCCCTTCCACGTCTTCAAGGCTTGACAGGTCAGACAGAGAAGCTCTCACTCTCTTCTTAGCGAGGCCAGATGTCTGAAATCACAGAGTGTGTCCATTACCTCTGTTCCTGCAAATCCAGCAAGGAAAACAGCATTCTGCCTTCACCCTACAGTCATCACTGGCCCTGGATATTCCCCCCAGACTTCTCACCAGTTCTTGAAGTGTTTTATGTATCGTGCTGCATTCAAACCAGAAGAAACATCCTGTGTTAATCTAGCAACAGTCCACACGGACATTTTCCCTGCCTACCACGGTGACGTGTCAGGGAAACCAACTTCTACAGGCAGAGTCTCACCCGCTCCTCCAGGTTCCCTCCATCCTCGTCGGCGTCATCGTCGTCATCATCATCTTCATCGTCCTCTGTGTTTGCTGAAGCTACTTCACTTCGCACCTACACACGTAATGCATATTAGGTCAGGAATCATTTTCCTAACGGTACCAATCCATATTTATCACTGGAGAAAACGCTTCCAATAGATCCTCCCCAAGAATGACCCTAACACCTGGCATACTCCACACCTTCCTAGGATCCTGAGTGCTGCTGCCCCTCCCAAAGAGTTGGGCACCACATGATTCCATAAACAATTTACCTTCCATAGTTATCTCAAAGGTCAAATTCCTATGTGTGTGTGAACTTGTGAGCTCTAACCATAGTATTAACTCCCTAGAAGTTAAGAAGGTCCCATCACAGAATGTCAAAGCCAAAAGTGTATGGAATTGCACTGTGTCCTTAGCAAAGGACCTGCAGCTGGCTGGTTTAACTGGAGCCTCTAAGATACAGGTAGAAACTAAAGCTCTAAGATCAGCCCTCGTGTCAAGGGTATTCGATTTCAAAGATCTCAATCCTACTACCTCATGCTTAGACATTCTAATTCCAAACAGTGCTTTCTGGACTAATTCACTGATGGTTGATGCTATTTCCAGTTTTCAGAAATTCCTCAACACTCAGATGCTCTTTTCTTTAAGGAGAACAGAAAGCCTAGGACAATGCCCAATTTCAAGTATTCTACCCCACTAGTTCACAAACACCATACTGTATCATCCAAAGACTCACATCTCCCAAGTGGTGGCATATACCCAAAAGTGACACAAAAGTCAGATGTGTCTTATCTTTGCATCATAATTATGCCAGCTGCCATTTGGGAAAATAATAAAACTCCTAGCTTGGGCTTATCTAATTGATGACTATGTAGAAAGCAACTAGACCACACTTCCCTCTGCTTCTAACCTCTTTCCTCAGAGGAGAAAATTAAATGTGGAAATAAATGTTCAAAACAATTCTTTCAGCATTTTAGAATCATTCATATATACAAATTGAGTATTAATTACAAGACTTTGCATGTTATTCAATTAGTATGCCCAAGGACCTCACTGGGACAACATTCTGCACTGGCGTTTCTTTGAAATGAGTAAATAACCATTATCCTGTCACTAATTCAGATGGCTGTTTCCCAATATCTAAATTAGAATGATTTTACGGTAGCAAGGCAACTGGACATTAGGTTAACTTATAGTTTCCACGGTCACCGACACACAAATAGTCCTGCAAATGTTTATATGCTACATTTGACAGTCATTATTTCAACAGCTAGTATTTAACTATATAAGATAGGGAAACTGAGGTAACTAAGGTCAAGAGACTGCTGAGCTCTTTTTGGGCCCTTCAGGCAGCATCTGAGCTTGGAGCCTCACATCAGGAGAGCCTGCAAGTGCAGAGTTCAGCAGCACGTGGAACCCCGGCTCAGCAAGGCGTCTTCAGCCCTAAAGCCCCCTCCATATTGGCCGAAAGCAGACGACATGCCAGGCCCTCAGGGTAATTACACCCTCATACCTGTGCCAGTACTCCAGATCCTAAGGTCCGGTCTCCACCCATAAGCTCTCCCTGAAAGGAAGACACAGTAGCAGATGGGGCTGTATAGTTTGAAAAAAATGAATGTGTAAAAAAGCTAGAAGTCTGGGACCTTGAGGAATTCAGACTGCTTGTGTCCAGGTTGTCCTCAGAGCCCAGCCCACGGTGACACAGTACCAGATCTACCAAGTCTTCTTTCTCTCGACAGGTATCGATCGGTATGTTTCTAAGAATGAGATACTGCCGTAGATCCTTCACTTTCAGTCGCATTAACTGAGGGCGCTGAAAGGCTGTCTCTTGTAATAAGTGACAAGTGGAACATCTACGGAGATTTTCTTGTAAGATCGAACAAACGGAGCAAAAATCTTTCTTGCAGTCACAACATACATGCTGAAGAAACAGATAGGAAAGAAGCATTTAATGAGAGCCAGATATAAGCCATTGTGAAAGCACTAGTTTTCCTTTTGCCTTCTATTAAAATTAAATTTTAGTTCTTATGAAGTCCCCCATGGCACCAGACCCATGGGCGTTTCTGTGTTCTAAAAGCGGTGAACATCAAAACAGTCACTGCTGAGGCAGTTTGGATTCACAGAAGTTCAAATACAGCCCTTTAAGAAAAACATACTCTTGTGTTAATGAATTAAAACCTTTCCACCCCTTCGGGCAAACGTAATTAGCAAAACAGAGCTGACTTGAACCACATGGAGCAGAAAGCACAACCACAACCTCTCTTCCTGCTCTTTGCCTATGTGAAAATTTCCCCATTTAAAGAGAAGGGGGACTGCGGGCTTCCCTGGTGGCACAGTGGTTAAGAATCCGCCTGCCAGTGCAGAGGACACGGGTTCGAGCCCTGGTCCGGGAGGATCCCACATGACATGAAGCAACTAAGCTCGTGTGCCACAACTACTGAGCCTGCACTCTAGAGCCCACGAGCCACAGCTACTGAGCCCACGTGCCACAACTACTGAAGCCTGTGCACGCCTAGAACCTGTGCCCTGCAACAGGAGAAGCCACTGCAGTGAGAAGCCTGCGCACCGCAACAGAGTGGCCCCCACTCGCCGCAAGTAGAGAAAGCCCGCGCGCAGCAATGAAGACCCAATGCCACCAAAAATTAAAAAAAAAAAAAAAAAAAAAAAAAAGAAGGGGGAAAAGCCTAACACAGAGAGGGAAAGAGAAAGAGAAAGGCAACTGATGTCTCAAGGTCAATCCAAGCAAACTGAGGACCCCACTTATACAGTAATCTGTACCCTATCGAGCCTTAATCACAAAGCCATTCCACAAGCAAAACTTAAAAGAAGACATGAAGATGTGGTCATTTCTGCTTGGGGCATTGTTCCCACAAGCTAACACCTTGTTTGTTAAGTATTTCAAAGGATTGAATTGACAAGCCTGGTAGATGGCCCAGCAATATGATGGTTCTCAGAACAACTTTCTGTCCTAAAGAAAATAACAGGCGCCACCAGGGAAGCCCGAAAATAACAGTTTTTGTTTTTGGTTTTTTTGTGGTACGCGGGCCTCTCACTGTCGTGGCCTCTCCCGTTGCGGAGCACGGAGCACTGTTTATTTTCTGGAAGCCCAGAAAATAAAATAAATAACGGTTTTAGCCGTTATTTTGCATGTTGAATCTTTAAACAGTAGCTAATGTTAATATACTCATTTCTTCATTTGAGTTAATGTGGGTGGGGATACATTTTTTGAAACTTGAGATCAAAGTTATAGTAAATCTTCTCTGAACAAAACTGCAGACTAATTAAATCTCTTGCTTCAGAACATAAAAATCAAAGTGTATGAACAGGGCTTCCCTGGTGGCGCAGTGGTTGAGAATCCGCCTGCCAATGCAGGGGACGCGGGTTCGTGCCCCGGTCCGGGAAGATCCCACATGCCGCGGAGCGGCTGGGCCTGGAGCCATGGCCGCTGAGCCTGCGCGTCCGGAGCCTGTGCTCCGCAACGGGAGAGGCCACGACAGTGAGAGGCCCGCGTACCGCAAAAAAAAAAGTGTATGAACAGGTCAGAGTCCAGGAGAAAGGATGGCTGAGCAACCTGAGAAGTAACAATGTCTAGTCAGAAAACCTGAGCAGTGATACAGTCTTTGCAACTCAGTACTTTTCTAAATGGGAAATGGTTATTAAGACTAACTTTTTGATATTTGTATTTAAAAAAATGAATATTCATTAGTATTCAAAATAACATACAATCAAGAATTCTGATACATGTGTTTTTTTGTATGCAACATTTCATCCAACTCACCTTCTTTCTAAAGACTGAAAATGAAAGTCCACAGGCTTTGCAAACTATATTAGGCCCTTCTGTAGGTGCTGGTGGGTAAGTGGAAAAATCAGAGTTCGGTGTAAATCTGAATGGACCAGTGCCTCCTGCAAATCCTGACTGCTGCCCCCTGACAGCTCCAGTCCCCATGACTTCATTCAGCAGCCCACAGCACGAAGCCCACATAGACGTGGCACCCGCCTGAAAAGGAACAAAAATAGGCACCAGTTTAAAGCTGATTGGAACCTGGGCTCTCTGGGATTCTCGGGGAATGCCATTCTGGAGAGGCACGTTTGCCCTAAATAATTTCAAGATTATTCTTTTAAGCATCAAAGTTTTAAGCTATTTGGAAGTGGATAATTTTCTGGTATTTACAAAGAATATTTGGCTTTGGGGATACTCATGATATATTGTTAACAAAAGGAGAAGATACAATATGAACCCAATTTTGTAAAAACAACAAAAAGCACACATACGCTTAGAGATACACGTGCAAGCACACAGAAGGAAAATGACTAGATAGAAGTAAGTGCTGTGCAATATTTGGGATATGCTTACACCAAAAACAGCTGTTCACTGTTTATCTGAAATTCAAATTTAACTGAGTGTCTTGTATTCTATCTGGCAACCTTAGACTGGTGACTACAGCACCGTTCT
Source organism: Physeter macrocephalus (assembly GCF_002837175.3). Taxonomy (NCBI): domain Eukaryota; kingdom Metazoa; phylum Chordata; class Mammalia; order Artiodactyla; family Physeteridae; genus Physeter; species Physeter macrocephalus. Next base: position 18,326,264 of record NC_041232.1, on the reverse strand, counting down.
ATAGGCTGAGGCAGATTTTCCCAGCTATCGTTTAGCAGAAAGAATATAAATTCAAATTACTTCATTTCATTAAACTTCTGTCCTTTCATTTGTATCTGGGCGTAATAAACTATGGCATGTGAAAACTTTTTTGATTTTTTTTAAAATGACTGGGAAAACATCAAAATGCCAACTGAAGTGCTCTCTAGGTTTTCATGTATATCTCGTATAATTTGTTTTCTGGAGTTTTCCCCTGCTTTCCAAACCTTTATAAGGAATATATTAACATTAAGGAAAATATTTTAAAAAAGCAAACAGAATACTGAACACAATTTTTGATGACTTGATAATCATAATGACGTTTTGAGGTGTAAGGGCTATTTGCCACTCCACTAAAGTGGCTGGAAACTAATATGCTGCCTTTTATGTTTTTTCCTCTCATCTCTTCCCGTCTGTGAATCACCACTGCTAGCACTATATCTACCTCTAGCAACCTGTCTCTCCTTTTTTACTGCATTCAGAAACCTGATAACCAAGCTTGTTAGAAGTGTCTATAAAAATACATTTTCAGTGAGGGCTCAAGGCATTTTTCCATGCTTAAAATATAAAGCTACACTGTCTGGAACCAATGAGCTTTTGCCCCTTGTCCTAATACTTAAGCATATTCTACACTCTAGATAATGTGATAAGTAATGGAAGTCCAGGTAGGTGAGGTCTTATTAGTTAAAAGGGCATAACAAAGGCACTATTCCATTTATTTTATTATCTAATTCTGTCAAACATTTACTGCTTGTCCAATGAGCTCTTAAAAATTTTTTTTAAACAACCTTAAAAGGCTATTTGGAGGGACTTCCCTGGCGGTCCAGTGGTTGAGACTCCGCCTTCCAGTGCGGGGGGTGCGGGTTCGATCTCTGGCTGGGGAGCTGGGATCCCACATGCTTTGTGGCCAAGGGACCAAGGCATGGAGCAGGGGCAATGTTGTAGCAAATCCAGTGAAGACTTGGAGATGGTGCACATCAAAAAATAGTAATAATGGGATTTCCCTGGTGGCGCAGTGGCTAAGAATCCACCTGCCAATGCAGGGGCCACGGGTTCGAGCCGTGGTTCAGGAAGATCCCCCATTCCGCAGAGTAACTAAGCCCGTGTGCCACAACTACTGAGCCTGCGCTCTAGGGCCCGCAAGCCACAGCTACTGAGCCTGCGAGCCACAGCTACTGAAGCCCGCGCGCCTAGAGCCCGTGCTTCACAACAAGAGAAGCCACCGCAATGAGAAGCCTGTGCACCGCAAAGAAGAGTAGCCCCCGCCCACCACAACTAGTGAAAGCCCACGTGCAACAACGAAGACCCAATGCAGCCAAAAATAAATTAATTTATTAAAAAAAATAATAATAAAGCTCAAGTTCTTTAAAAAAAGAAAAAAAAAAGGCTATTCAGAGGGACTTCCCTGGCAGTCCAATGGTTAAAACTCCATGCTTCCACTGCAGGGGGTGCAGGTTTGATCCCCGGTCGGGGAACTAAGATCCCACAGGCCGCGTGGTGGCCAAAAAAAAAAAAAAAGTCTATTTGGAATGGTATAGAAGGATCAGGCCATTCTTGCTACTACCCAGAAGTAATATGCTATATTAAATATAGGGAAAGGAGAAGGTAAAGTAATATGAAACCACAATATACGTTCAAACAGTCTTAAGCATCACTGACTTAAGTATTACATGGCTTCAAACCCTGTAATTCTCAAGAAATAGTGATGTCTTTAAAAGTCAGGTTATTACTAATAGTTTATACCTTTAAATAAATATATACCTCAGGGTCTAAGCTATGGTTTGTTTAAACATAAAGGCATAAAAATCCAGATTTAGGGGCTTCCCTGGTGGCGCAGTGGTTAAGAATCCGCCTGCCAATGCAGGGGACACGAATTCAAGCCCTGGTCCTGGAAGGTCCCACATGCTACAGAACAACTAAGCCCGTGCGCCACAACTACTGAGCCTGCACTCTGGAGCCCACGCACCACAACTGTTGAAGCCCGGGTGCCTAGAACCCGTGCTCTGCAACAAGACAAGCCACCGCAATGAGAAGCCCGTGCGCCGCAACAAAGAGTAGCCCCCGCTCACCGCAACCAGAGAAAAGCCCGCGCGGAGCAATGAAGACCCAACGCAGCCAAAAACAAACAAACAAACAAAAATTTATTTTAAAAAATCCAGATTTACTAATAGTCCATTTAAAGTGAGTGTTCTTTTAGCAAAGGATTCATCCGCAGTGCCGTTGTTTTTTTAAAAATTAATCATCCGCAGTGCTTTAAACAGTGAGTTCTTAAAACAACTAAGAATGTTTTAAAAAATTCAATTTGAGCATAATATTGTTTTGGGAATACCTCAACTACAGAAAGTACCACCAGGAGAAACTTTTTTCATTCCAGGAGTTTAAAGAAGTATAGTTTTTGAGAAGCTTCAGCTTCCTGCTGACCTAGCTACTAAACAATTAAATTGCTTTTAGCTTTTATCCCCCTTTTGATTCCTGGATGATGTTGTCTCCTCAACTTCAGTGAAAGTTCCTTGTGGACAGAACTTCTTTCCTCCACAGCATCAAGTTCCATAATTATGACTAATAAGTAAAATGTGTAAAACGTTTCTTTATGTTACCTCTTTAAAGGCAACATAATTAAATTTTTTGTTCATTTTTGAACTTAAATTTTAAGTTCAAATTGTGTCTTGTGGATAAAGAGTAATAAAGGTAAAAAATATTCTAACCTAGCAGGCCAAAAATCTCAAATGATACTCCCTTTCAAAAGCAGCACTGTTACACATTTTGTTCTTTCTCTCAGAAATCAGTTTTACAATGAGTTAAGGAAGGATACAAATTTTCAAACCATGTTAATGAGTATGATCATTAAAATTTTAGGCTGAAAATATACACAGCCCTGGTGAAGGGAACAGAAGGATTTGTTTTGGGAAAACAAGTGAATCTCTTTGTAGACATCAATATTGGAGGGTAGAGGGAGGGAGACGCCAAGAGGGAAGAGATATGGGGACATATGTATATGTATAACTGATTCACTTTGTTGTAAAGCAGAAACTAACACACCACTGTAAAGCAATTATACTCCAATAAAGATGTTAAAAAATAATAAAAATAAAAATACACACATACTATATATATATATATATATATATATATATATATATATAGGAGGGTAACTATTTCATCCAATTCCTCATGTTTCTATAAAGGGGAGGGAATTTCCTCTTCATTCCCCAGAAGAGAAAATAATGAAAAGAATGCTTCCATCTCCTTTCAGCCATTTCATTATAAAATAAAAATTAAAAAACAAAGCCCAAGTCAACTCCCAAAGTGTTGTCCCAGGCAAAAACATGTTGTATAACCTAATATTTGGTACAAATCAGCCAGAGACCATAACAGAGGGAAAAAAGAAACACTGAAAAATCTGTTTCAGCCTCATTAGTCCTGTGAATTTAATTTTGGACAAAATCTCCCAATAAGAGAATATTCCTAGCATCATACTGAAGGGTAAGTACACCTGTGTATACTGTTACCGTCTGACAGTAGCATTTGCAACACTCCAGCCTTTCTTGAAAGAGTTCAGAAATTTCAAAGTGGAAGCCCCAGTCACCAGTTTTATTCGATGTACCTTTCTTTCCCATCCAGCATATTTTAAAAACTTAATTTCCATTCCCCTATTAAGACTGTGTTTTCTGGCACCCCAGTGCTGAAATGAAGGTGATCTCTTTAGTGATTCGACCTCCCCAACTTCGGAGCATGTATTTTTAGTCCTGCACCACAGCGGCTACTGTCACTGCCTCTTGCTAAGGAGCTGCCTAGGCCTGTGAAACTGCCCTTAAGACAGTGGTTGGGGGACTTCCCTGGTGGCACAATGGTTAAGAATCCGCCTGCCAATGCAGGGGACACAGGTTCAAGCCCTGGTCTGGGAAGATCCCACATGCCACGGAGCAACTAAGCCTGTGCGCCACAACTACTAAGCCTGCGCTCTAGAGCCCGTGTGCCACAACTACTGAGCCCGCGTGCCACAACTGCTGAAGCCTGCGCTCTAGAGCCTGTGTGCCACAACTACTGAGCCTGCGCTCTAGAGCCCGTGCGCCACAACTACTGAGCCTGCGCTCTAGAGCCGGTGCACCACAACTACTGAAGGCTGTGCACCTAGAGCCCATGCTCCACAACAAAGTAGCCCCTGCTTGCCGCAACTAGAGAAAGCCTGCGCACAGAAACGAAGACCCAACGCAGCCAAAAATAAATAAATAAATAAGATAAAATAAAAAGAAAAAAAGAATCTGCCTGCCAATGCAGGGGACACGGGTTCGAGCCCTGGTCCAGGAAGATCTCACATGCCGCGGAACAACTAAGCCCGTGCGCCACAACTACGGAGCCTGTGCTCTAGAGCCCGCGAGCCACAACTACTGAAGCCTGTGCACCTAGAGCCTGTGCTCTGCAACAAGAGAAGCCACCACAATGAGAAGCCTGCGCACCTCAACGAAGAGTAGCCCCTGCTCACCACAACTAGAGAAAGCTCACGCGCAGCAACGGAGACCCAACGCAGCCGGAAAAAAAAAAAAAAAGACAGTGGCTGGACTCACCAGGAGACCCTTAAAAAATACTGGTGCCTGAGTCCCAGCCCCAAGATTCTGATTTAACAGGTCTGGGGTACAACCTGGGCCTCAGAATTTTTTTAATTCCCCATGTAATGGGAATGTACAGTCGAGGTTAAAAGGTTAACACCTGCTCGGTCTTGGGGATTTCTTCTTTCTGCCTACATCATTTCAGCTGGAGAATCACTCAGATTCCCGAATGGAAGGGACTGTGGTTACTTCTGAAGCCTGTGCCTCTAGAGTTCTAGGACCAACATCTCCGCCACTTGCTCCTCACTACCTGTGTAGGTACTGCCCCTTCACACCCCCATCCCCAAGTAGTGGGATTTGCCTCTAGTGTTTCCTTTCCCCCTCTGTTTTCCCCTAATCCTTTCAGAAAGGATCAGCTGAGTTTTTAACAATTTAATCTGATTCTTAAATCAGTTCCTTTCCTTTTTCTAAAAAACTTTTTTTTTTTTTTTTTTTTTTTTGCGGTACGCGGGCCCCTCCCCGGTGCGGCCTCTCCCGTTGCGGAGCACAGGCTCCGGACGCGCAGGCTCAGCGGCCATGGCTCACGGGCCCCGCCGCTCCGCGGCATGTGGGATCTTCCCGGACCGGGACACGAACCCGTGTCCCCTGCATCGGCAGGCGGACTCTCAACCACTGCGCCACCAGGGAAGCCCTAAAACATTTTTTTTTTTAATGTTTTTGGCCGCACCACACGTGCATGTTTTAGTTCCCCGACCAGGGATCGAACCTTCCTGCAGTGGAAGCTTGGAGTCTTAACCACTAGACTGCCAGGGAAGTCCCCAATCAGTTCCTTTCCTTTACCACATATTAGCCTGGAAGTTAAGCTGAAATTTGGTGCCCTCCTTCATTTTATTTGCTGTTTGCTTTTTGGCCCAGATTTCTTACTTCCTAACTTATTACTCTACATATTTTCTTGGGTGAACTCTCCAATACTGGGAGAAAGACAGTGATTTCTGGGTCTGTCAAAAAGCCATTTGGCAAACTATTTTTGTCCTTCTTCATCTCCAAGTTGAAGAATCCACCCAGAAGATGAATCTTCCAAACTTAGGGTCCATCTCCCTGCCTCCCATTAGTATGTTTCATCTTCTTGCACTTTCTCTTAAAGTCCTAATTTCCTGAATTTCTTCTGCGTGTCCCCTCAGGGCACAGGTAAGGACTATTACCTTGCCCTTCACCTAATAATGCTTGAAGTGTCCTATACTGACCTTTCTCCTCTCAAATCTGTCCAAATTTCTGTTAATACTTGATATAACAGTCCCATTTTTCAAATGACAGAATCTACAAAAGCAATTAGGGAACAATTTAAGAGAGCATTTTCCCAACAGTTTATTGAATGTGTGCTCTTGGGAAGGGTGGGGAGGCGGACATGAATTTATTCTCTGAGCTCTTGACTCTCTGTCTTTGTTATATTTCCTTAGAGCCCAGTTACCGTACCTGCTAGGGTCATAACCAAAAAGCTTCCCCTTTTTGCACCCTCCCCTTAAAAGCTTTAGAGACCCAAGTTCACATTCTCTCTACTTCCGTCGTCCCTATCCTCTAAGATCTTCCGCCAGTTTAATCAGCCTGCATTCCGTTATTTTTCTTTTATTCACACTCTGCTCACCTTTTGATAGTAAGATTGAAGCATATGTTCCAAACTACAACCCTTCCACGAATAAAGCCAAAGTCTGGATCTCTGCTATGATCTGGGCTTATGTGACTAACAATTCTAAACCCTACTTGAGACCATGGTTGACAGCACGACTCTACAGACCAAACCACATGAATCCAAGAGGTGAGAAGGATGTAAAGATGGCTACATTTCCTCTCTTGACCATGAATATAGTTCAAAAACAACATACAGAATAACCAAATAAGGCAACCATCTACTTACGTCTGATACAAAACTCCTAGTTCAGAGAATTTAGCTGTGTTTCTTGTTGACTTTCTAGGTATCAGTGACTACTGAAAATAAATGACTTTTTCTTGATAAACCTAATCCCTTTCCTACACACTCTGTTAGACTAAAATTGCTCCTGCGTAGATTAGCCATGGAACCATGGCCTGCCTGGCATCAATTAAGAACCAGATCTCATATTAAAAACTTATGTGGCCCACAGTAAGAAACTAAATTCTAAAGCCTCCTGTTTGGACTGCCCCAGACACCTAGATCTCTTCATGTTATTCTGGTATCCAATGCCAGTTCCCATGTTTTTTTCAAAGACAGTGCACCAAGATTTTAGGGAGCCAATAACACTACCTTTTTTTTCTCACTCCCATTTTAAAACTGAGTAAAGAAACAAGACAAACAGAAATTTAAATATTTGCTTTTTTACTGGTAACACCAATTGGAGAACATGACTTTAGCTCTGCAGCCAACTGGTCTTGATAACATGCCACCCAGCCACCAGCACAGCTGACCAACAGCAGCTTACTATCTAGTTGACCAGAGTCCCTTCCCTACCCACAGGAAGATAAATCTGAGAAGGTCCCAGAAAAGTACTGAGGCAAGCATGTTCAGCTCCTTTGCTAAAATCACCAACATAAAAGTTCCTCTTGGGGTTTCCCTGGTGGCTCAGTGGTTGAGAGTCCGCCTGCCGATGCAGGGGACACGGGTTCGTGCCCCGG
>NC_041232.1:18293601-18318971 GCF_002837175.3 Physeter macrocephalus | reverse complement strand
GGAGCGGCTGGGCCCGTGAGCCGTGGCCGCTGAGCCTGCGCGTCCAGAGCCTGTGCTCCGCAACGGGAGAGGCCACAGCTGTGAGAGGCCCGCGTACCGCAAAAAAAAAAAAAAAGTTCCTCTTCATTCTCTAGTAGCAGAAAGGCTGAACGTGTTCCTCCTGTATTGTTTCTTCCTAAAGAATGAATTAGAAATTCCCTCCCCTCTGTAGGAGTACAGAGGAGGGGAGGGGACTGTGATCCACAAATGTAAACACTTTGCAGGAGAGTGGGACTGACAGTTTCCAGTGCTGTGACACTTATTTCCACAATAGCAGACCACCAATTTTTTAAGCACTCTCTTGGGTTCCTCAGTCAGATTCACACAATAGAGGCCCATTCTGAATCATCATTTCAGTCAACAAAAGCAAGAGGGAATGTGTTCTTTCTTTACAAGCAGTAGCCCAGCCTTCTTTTTGGCAGAGTGCCAGTTTTCAAATGGCTCACAGTTCAGCTGTCTTTGATTGTGCGTGTGCGTGTCTGTGTGAGATCTAATGTGCTTTCTAGAATATCTGGGGGTTGGGGCAGGGAGACGTCCAAAATGCTCAACTTAACAGAATTAACAAAAAGTTTACTACAAACTTTGAATCCTATTCTAAACTACATCAGGATGTGATCCCTTTTAATTATTCCACCAAATGTAATAGTAGCCAGGCAAACTAGAATGAAGACTAAGAAAGCTATAGTGATTTCCATGAAGATTAAATGACAGCCAGAGAGAAAGAGAGAGAGAGAGAGAGAAGGGGGAGTGGGGAAGTTGATGGGTTTGAAAACAGCAAAAAACTAAATGATCATAGTCTAAATCATTTGCTTTCGATTCAACTAGGTAAACAGAAGTAATCATAATGCCACCTCCTAAGAGTTGCTTGCCTCAACTCTAAATTAAATATGGTAATATTTTACACAGTTATTTTAAGGATAAACCTAGAAGTTTCAATTTCAAGAACATTAATTTTCTTGGATGCTGTAAGAAGCTACAAGGACCAGGCAGGGATTCAGTTCTTCCACCAGTGGAAGCTTCTTCAGAGAACTCAATCACCACAAGCTTTGTCTTCAAACTCTGAACAACCTTCAGTTTGCTAAAACTCAATGTCCTTGTGTTAAACAATAGGAAAAGATGTTTTAAATCTTAGTACCAGTGATATAAGAGAGTAAGTTTTACAGTTTAAATTTCAATTAGGTTAAACTTCCCTACAGAAATTAAAGCAAACCAGAAGAAATGATTAAGGTAATAAGCAAAAATCTTTACCCTATTTAGAGCCACTGGAGCAACAGTTCCTTAAAAAGGGAAAGGATTTCTTACTGAAACTGCTGCTTCAACTGAAATACAATACACCAGGAACTCTGCGATCTTAATGACTAAATATCAGGCTATATACCATAAAGGAGGAAATTCTACATCCTAAGTTCTTTCTCTCATACCATTAAGCAGGATGCAAAAACAAATGCTGATCTTAAAAATGTAATATTTTTAGGTAAGACATTTGGCCAAATTGATTGATTTTTACAAATAACGTGTTCTGGAGATCATAAATATTATCTTCTTCATGTTTGGGTTTTGTTTTCTTTTCTTAAAACAGTATACTTGGGACTTCCCTGGTGGCACAGTGGTTAAGAATCCGCCTGCCAATTCAAGGGACACGGGTTCGATCCACGGTCTGGGAAGATCCCACATGCCGCGGAGCAACTAAGCCCGCGAGTCACAACTACTGAGCCCATGTGACACAACTACTGAAGCCCACGTGCCACAACAAAGAAAAGGCCCTGCTCGCCGCAACTAGAGAAAGCCTGTGCACAGCAACAAAGACCCAACGCAGCCAAAAATAAATAAATAAAATTAAAAAACAAAACAGTATACTTGACCCTTAGCACCACTCCCCCACCTTTCAGAGAAAAGAGAAAAAAAAAAAGGAAAAGGAAATTACGTTAAACAGATTACTTTCTTCTTGATGTATCGTTTTGAGCTTGGAAGAATGAACATGATTAGTACAATTAAGGGTGAGATCAATATAAATATGGGAAAACAGGAAGGAGATTAAATCAAATTAACATAAGACACTAATTTGGATTTTTTTTTTAAATCCCTTATAGGAAGTTAATTAGATGCTACTCTAAGGTGAAACGGTTACTTGAATCTTTGAGACAAACCTATTTCAAAACAACAGTTTCTAAACAATAACAAAAAAAGACAAAAAAATTTAAAGGAAGAAAGTAAATACCCATTCTACACAGATACTAAAATCAGCTCCTGGTCCTGGGCTTGTGTGAAGATGTACGTATCTGATTGCTTGGCTTTTAAATTAATTTTAATTCCACTGAAATTTTAATTTTAATTTAATACTTGCTTAGATGAACATTCACATGTTAGAATTCCATGACATCAGGAATTAATGCCCCTGCCCAGAAATCTATAGGTACCGCAAAATTAGACAATTTCAATATGAAACAAAGTTAATAAATAGCCCCAATCCTAAATTTTGTGAATCCAGTTTTCACAAAAACTTAAATGAAAAGCAGCATCTTCATAATTGTCATCTTGTTCAGACTGATGTCTATTTAGGTCTGCATTTTGTTTCATAAAATATACCTTTTTATATTTTCAAATTCCATCCAACTTTGTTTCTAAAATTTCAACTCAGAAAGTAGTATCCTCCACCTAAATTCAAAAACACTTCTGAAAAAATTTCAACACTGTACTTGCCCCTAATTCTCTCCTTCTACACCTTGTTTCTTGATGGGTCACAAATTTAATATTTACTAATAAAGGTACTGACATTCTTTGAGGCATTATGTATAAAGATCCCTTATTTGTTTTTGGATCTTAACACACAGCGGGATGATGGTTTTCAGGAAAGAAAGCTAGTTTTAGATATTTTAATAGGTATTCTAAGTTGAAATATTTTATAGCTGAACTGGGAAGTTAAAAAATAAGCTCTTTGAATATCCTCATACTTTAACACCCCGTTCAGAAGTTACCTATTCCAAAAATCTTCCTTGCTTCCTACAGCCAGAAAAAATCCTTTCTTGCTCCTGAGGGTCTTGCATTTTTTTGATACCTTACATCAAATTCTGCCTCATAATGTGGTTTCTTGAGAATGTCTCTTCTCTTTTGGTTGGCAAACTCCTAAAGGGTGGGATTGTATTTTGAATTACTTCTACGCATGATATATCCCTCTTAGCTAACACATAGGAAATGCTCAACAAAATATCTTCTTGGGGCTTTGTCAAGGTAGAGTTTTAAGCTAGCAGTTCACTCTGTTATTTTTCTTACCCACGCCAATCACACCTCTTCACTGAGATTAATGAAATCATCTATGTCTGAAAGAGTATCACCTTATGACTCATCCCACTTGGTTTGAATCAATACGTGAATTGATTGTTGTACCCAGAGCTCTTTAGAACTCTCAGCGATCAAGTTGAGAGAATCAGCTCCCAAAAGTAGGCCAGAACCTCCCCCCTCCCCCCTCTTCCTTAAACTTCTCACTCAGTGATGCTCCCACGCTCTCACACCCACCTTGAAGACTCAAGCTGTCAAATTACTTGCTGCGTACCTAGCGGCGATGGAGACACACGGGTTTGCTAAGAGCTCTAGGTCACGGCCCCAGTGTTAAGCCTGCAAACAGATCCTTCAGGGTGGGATCCCCACCCCGAGACATTTCTAACCAGCTAGCCGGGCCCCAGCCTCACGACTCCCCGCACAACTCCTTTTCCCTTCGTCCAGCAGTTTCCGTCCTGCGACAGTCCCGTGGTGCTCCCGACATTTGGGTTAGTTCAAGGACTCGGGGCGGGAGAGGGCACTCTGTGGGCAAAGGCACGGAGGGTGAGGCGAGCACCAGGGGGTCTGCCTCCGGCCCCCGAGGACGCGGACAGGGCCCAGCGCGGAGAGGGGCCCACCAGGCGTGAGTGCGGGGCGGACCCGGCCTCTCCCCCGGCCTCGGGCTCGCTGACGGAGGCGCTGTGGGAGTTGGAAACGTCCGGGAGCCCACGACATCCGCCCTGCGGGTCAGGGCCCCAGAAGCCGGCGGGGGACCCCCCTCCGCGGAGCTCTCCGAGGTGCCGGTAGAGAAACCGCTGAGGCGAAAGGAAGGCACTTCGGGCGCACTGGCCGGATAGCAGAGGAGAGGAGGGACTGCCCGGCCCCACCGGCCCCTCACCTTCATGGCCGCGACCGCCGCGTCTGGGTCGGCTCTGCCCGGGAATTCAGCACCATAGCAGATCCTAGCACAAGCGCCCTCCTTCCTTCTGGGCGGCGATACTGAGCCTCCCGAGGCGACCCAGCGTCCAGACGTAAGGGGCGTGGTCACGCCCGCCGCGCGCCCCCGGGAAGAGCGCCGAGCGGCGGCCGAGGCGACCAATCCGGAGCTGACACTCGGGGGGCCGGTCACCAAAGCCAATGAAGTGGCGGGAATGGGGCGGGGCCTCCGTCGCAGCCTGGAAGGCCGAGAAAGAATCCATTCCGCCCCAAGCAGAGATGGGCGCGTCTGGGCGTGTCGGGAGTCTCCTGGCGGTTTTCTCCGCTGGATCGCTGAACTCGGAGTCAGCGTCCCCTGAGGAAACTGCAGCAGAGATTTGGGTTTAGGGCTGGGTGGTCAAGTTCCCCTGGAGATGAGGGCGGGAAGGGGCGTGGTAAATTTGAAAACGCCGGTTGGTTGGAACTTTTTGTTATAACGGTCAAAGCAGGGCCTCGGATTTCCTCCCCAGACATTCAAGCCTCTCACAGTCGGTAATGACCTCAGATCTCCTCTCTGGAGGGTCCAGTAAGCAGTGCCAGCTGCGCACGCAAGGACGCGGATTTAACAAACGTTTTATTGAAAACACTTGAAGAACCAACGGTTCTCAAATCCCAGCTGCTCTTTTATAGCAACATAACAAAGTAACTAAATCCTAGCACGGTGAGAGAATTAGGGTGAGCCCTTGGAGTTGACTTTATTTGGACAGAGAAAATTAGTTTGTAAATTAAAGTATCGATTTCTTCAGCCTGACTTGATGACACTCCGTTGGTTTTCCGATACTTCTTCCTCTCCTCTCTAACTCAACCAGTACTTAAATAAATACTTAAGTAGAGAAAGAGCTATGAAGATGTCAATTCACGTCTCATGAGGACCTGACTGTTCTATTCCTTTTGAATAGATTTGCTTATATGTACTATGTCAGTTTAAAACACAAAGCCACCCCACTTCCTTAGGCTGCAATAATACTTGGGTTTTTATTGTTTATTTATTTTTATTTCTTTATTTTTTCTGCTGCGTTGGGTCTTTGTTGCTGTGCACGGGCTTTCTCTAGTTGCGGCGAGCAAGGGCTACTCTTCGTTGCGGTGCCCGGGCTTCTCATTGCGGTGGCTTCTCTTGTTTCGGAGCACGGGCTCTAGGTGCGCGGCCTTCAATAGTTGCAGCACGCGGGCTTGGTAGTTGCAGTGTGCTGGCTTAGTTGCCCCAGAGCATGTGGGATCTTCCTGGACCAGGGCTCGAACCTGTGTCCCCTGCACTGGCAGGCAGATTCTTACCCACTGTGCCACCAGGGAAGCCCAATACTTGTTTTTTAGCTTATTTTTCTTGCTTCAAGCATTGCTCTGATAATATAATTTAACATCTATAGTCCTGGCTTTTCTTCTTTGGAAAAATGCAAAGAAAGCCTTTCATTCACCATATGGGAGCAGCAGCTGAGCCTCAATGGAAGAAAAAGTACTAATTCTTCTAATAATCCAGGCACAAAGAAACTCAATAAAAACTTGGTGGTGGGGATTCCCTGGTGGCGCAGTGGTTGAGAATCCGCCTGCCGATGCAAGGGACACGGGTTCGTGCCCCGGTCCGGGAAGATCCCATATGCCACGGAGCAGCTAGGCCTGTGAGCCAAGGCCGCTGAGGCTGCGCGTCCGGAGCCTGTGCTCCACAACGGGAGAGGCCACAACAGTGAGAGGCCCGCGTACCGCAAAAAAAACCAAAACCAAAACCAAAAACTTGGTGGTGGTACAAAGTCTCCCTCATTAGAAAGGAAGCTGGCAGGTCTACCTGAAGAGTTAACGATTAGGCACATGAAAAGATGCTCAACATCATTAGTCATCAGGGAAATGCAAATTAAAACCATGAGATACCAATTCACACCCACTAGGATGGCTAAAATAAAAAAAATAATAATAAGTGCTGTTAAGGATGTGGAGAAATTGGAACCTTAATTACATTGCTGGTGGAACTCTAAAATGGTGGATCTGCTTTGGAAAGCACTCTGGCAGTTCCTCAAAATATTAAACATAGAATTACCATACGACCCCACAATTCTACTCCTAGGTGTAAAAACCTAAGAGAAATGAAGACGTATGTCCACCAAAAAGCCTTATACATAAACGTTCATAGTGGCATAATCACAATAGTCAAAAAGTGGAAACAACCCAAGTGTCCATTAGTTGATGAATAGATAAATAAAATATGGTCTATCCATACAATGGAAAATTATTTAGCCAAAATAGGAATGAAGTACTGATATCTGTTATAATGTGAATGAACCTTGAAAGCATGATGCTAAGTGAAAGAAGCCAGTTACAAAGACCACATATTGTATGATTCCATGCATATGAAATGTCCAGAAGAGGCAAATCCAGAGAGACAGAAAGTAGAGTAGTAGTTGCTTAGGGTTGAGGGGGTTAGGGGGAAATGCTAAAGGGCCCAGGGGTTTCCTCTGGGGGGCAATGAAAATGTTCTAAAATTTATTGTGGTGATGGTTGCCCAACTCTGTAAATACACTAAAAACTATTGAATTATACAATTTAAATGAGTGAACTGTATGTGAATTATATCTCAATAAAGCTGTAATCATAATAAAGATATTGAGAATCAGCACCAAAAGAAAAAAGTTAATGCAGCTGGAGAGTGACCAGAGAAAAGCAATAAAAACAATAAAAAAAAACAGGAGTAGGGAGAGATTGTATTGAAGACCAATTTAAAACTGCAATTCTTGAGGAAGACTTGTCTTATTCTGTGCCTAACTTAAAGCAAAGCCCCCAATAAATGTTTGAGTGAATTCTTTCTTCTGGAAGACTGAGAAGGAATATAATATTGAAAAAAATAAGGGAGAAAAAATTTTTCAAATAAGGAAGTAAATAGGGTACACATGAGTTCACAATTGTTAAATACTTGAAATTGGAACATCCTGAAGCTTGAGAGGCATTTTTGTGCTTAAACACCATAGTTTTTCAGTAAAAGAGATGCATTATGTGATCAAAATTTTTTCTTTGTTTCAAACTTTGTATAATGACACCTTTCTGTCAAGTGTGTACTAACTGTATCAATTGGGGTTCAAGAAAATGTGGTCTGTTGCTAACATAATCAACAGCCTAATACTTTGTATTTCAGAGTAAAAGTATTTCCAAGACATGTGGGATAATTTATTGCAGCTAAACTACTTGCTTAATATGTAATGGCGCTAATCTCTGAGTTTGTCTTTTTTTATCCCTCAAAAAAATTCTTTTATTGAATTCACAATGCACTCTTTTATTTATTTATTTTTTAAAGGTCACTGCAGTAGTGGTTGGAATAAGAGGCTGAAAGGGTGTTTTTTTTTTTTTTTTTTTGGCTGCATTGGGTCTTCATTGCTGCGTGCAGGCTTTCTCTAGTTGTGACGAGCAGGGGCTAATCTGTTGTGGTGCACGTGCTTCTCATTGTGGTGGCTTCTCTTGTTGTGGAGCACGGGCTCTAGAGCGCAGGCTCAGTAGTTGTGGTGCATGGGCTTAGTTGCTCTGCGGCATGTGGGATCTTCCCGGACCAGGGCTCAAACCCATGTCCTCTGCATTGGCAGGCAGATTCTTAACCACTGGGCCACCATGGAAGTCCCATAATGCACTCTTAAGTCAAATAATTTCAAAAACCTTTCTCAAATTCAAGAAGCAGCAAAAGGTTTATTAAAAAATTTTAAGGTTACTGAATACATGATTTCTTTCAACATCACGTGTACTCTTTAGACAACAGGGTTGAAGAATAGCAATTTTTATCCTAGCAAAGGATTGTCTCAAAGATAGTAAATCATGAAGGAACATATGAGCCTTTTGCAGAGTTGGTTAGCAACTTGCTGTACTAAGCCATTTCTTATTTTGGAAAATTTCAAACATATATGAAGTAAACAGAATAGTGTAATGAACTCCCATATATCTATCACCCAGTTTTAACAATTGTCTGCATTCTGCCATTCTTGTCTCACTTCCAGCACTTGCATCTCTCCACCACCTCCCCACCCCCACCCCTCATCTGAGTTAGCTGTATCATTAGATTACTGCCTGACTCCGGTTGCCTAGATATGAGCCAAACAAAAGTAACTGAGCCTTGTAACTGGTTTGCTATGTTGTTTATTCTTGGTCACCTTCACAAATACAGTATAACTATTTCACCCAGTCAAGATAATCCACCTTCTTTGTGGCCACTGCTTAAACTTCATGACTTAAAAGACCAAAGGGACTCGCCATCCAATTTTTTATTTTTATTTCTTGCAGTACGCGGGCCTCTGTTGTGGCCTCTGTTGTGGCCTCTCCCGTTGCGGAGCACAGGCTCCTCACGCACTGGCTCAGCAGCCATAGCTCACGGGCCCAGCCCCTCCGTGGCATGTGGGATCTTCCCGGACCGGGGCACGAACCCGTGTCCCCTGCATCGGCAGGCGGACTCGCAACCACTGCGCCACCAGGGAAGCCCTCTCCATCCTCTTTTAATCTGAGTTTGCAAATGCCAAAGTTGTAGATAGGTCATAAAATCTGCTCACCTTTAGAATGAAAAAGCATCTCTTCACTGGAATGCTTAATCCAGGTCTTATCTGAATCCTGATTGCCTGATCGACTTCTGCTACAGTAACAATGGTTTCAACAATACTGTACTTTAGCAAACCACCTCTGGAGCTGGAGAACAGATGGTTCCACAAAATCATTTTGTTCTGGACTCAGAATCTTTTTGGAATTCTCTTGGTGAATTACTTTGCTGACTTCAACATGTAACCCTCTTCTGCCTTAAATTTCTCCATCTGTAAAAAAGGAGATAATGATTACTAACTGGGCAGCTTTTGTCTTCCGCTCTGCTGAATGGTTGAAGAATCCTGATATAGAAAGTGAGACAGGAACAGAACTTTAAATTGGTTTCCAGAGAGTAAAATAACGCAGGGCCATTTCATATTTCTCTTAACTAAGCTGGAGCACGTTATAGGCTCCCCACCCCCGCCCAGCCTGGCCCCCCATGATCCTCCTTAGGAGGCAGAAAGGAGACAGGATTTTCTTTTCATGGCTTGGGAAACTGAGTCACAGAAGTGAACCCTCTTGCCTGAGGCTCATGAGGCAGTGATGAAAGTTAGAAGAGTTGCCAAGTCTCCTATCCCCAGCCCAGAACTACACTCACCTGTATTGCTATTCTTCTAGTAAAGAGACAGACCTGGCAAAGCAAGTTAATTCTTTATTAATTCTTGTACATTAGATTTGCATTCACATAGAACCTCTTTATAAACATCATACAGTATTGGGGAAACAATTCACCTACCACTGAAATGTGGAGTCGATACAATTTCCCACTGGTATTGATATCTCAGACCATTTGATATACATTAAGCACCCACTATGTGCCAAGCATTGAAAAGTGGGACTCAGCCTCTCTCCTCATAGAGTTTAAATGGCCATGATGAGAGAAAAATGTCTGAAGTGGCATCTATGTTTCCCGGGGTTGCCGTATCAAACCCCACAGGCTTGGTAGCTTAAAACAACAGAAATGTATTCTCTCACAGTTTGGAGGCCTGCAGTCCTAAATTAAGGTGATGGCAGGGCTATGCTTCCTCCAAAGGTTCTAGGGGTGGACCCTTCCTTGCCTCTTCCAGCTTCTGGTGGCCCCAGGCATTCCTTGGTGGTGGATGCATCCCCAGTCTCTGCCTCTGTCTTCACATGGCCTTCTCTGTATTTTCTCTTCTTTTTCTTTACTTTTTTCTCAGTTTGAGATGTAGTTGACATATAACATTGTATTAGTTTCAGGCGTACAACATCTTCTCTTATAAGGACACTGGTCACTGGGGTGGGGGGTGGGTGAAATGGGTGAAAGGAGTCAAAAGGTACCAACTTCCAGTTATAAAATAAATAAGTCAGGACTTCCCTGGTGGCACAGTGGCTAAGAATCTGCCTGCCAATGCAGGGGACACAGGTTCGAGCCCTGGTCCGGGAAGACCCCACATGCCGCAGAGCAACTGAGCCCTGCCAATGCAGGGGACACAGGTTCGAGCCCTGGTCCGGGAAGACCCCACATGCCGCAGAGCAACTAAGCCTGTGAGCCACAACTACTGAGCCTGTGCTCTAGAGCCCACGAGCCACAACTACTGAGCTCATGTGCCAGAACTACTGAAGCCCGGGCGCCTAGAGCCTGTGCTCTGCAACAAGAGAAGCCACCACAATGAGAAGCCCACGCACTGCAACAGAGTAGACCCCGCTCGCAGCAACTAGAGAAAGCCCGTGCACAGCAACGAAGACCCAACACAGCCAAAATAAATAAATACATAAATAAAAAAGGACACTGGTCACTGGATTTAGGGCCCAACTGTATAATCCAGGATGATTTCATCTTGAGATCCTTAACTTAGTTACAAAGATCCTTTTCCAAATAAGGTCACATGCACAGGTTCTGGGTGGACATACCTTTTGGAGGGCCACCATTCAACCCACTATAAAAGGCAAGCCTGCTAAAGAAAGAAAAATATATGTTCAGTATTCTACTGAATATTCATTCTCCAGTTTTAAGACAAAATTCTACACAACTGAAGTAATTTTATTCATCATGTCTGTGTTAAAATACTCTAGTGTATTTGTCTTTTTATTGAGATATATTTGACATACAACGTTGTATAAGTTTATGGTGTACAACATATTGGTTAGATACATTTATATTGCAATACGGTTGCCATTGTAGCCTTTGCTAACACTTCTGTCAAATAATTCTCTTTTCGCTAGTGTTGGGAACAATTAAGAGACTACAGTCTCTTAGCAAGTTTAATGTCTATAATACAATCGTTGTCTACAGTCACTGAATTGTGTATTAGGTCTCCAGGATTTACTAATCTACTCTTTGCAAGTATGTACCCTTAAACATCTCTCCCATTTCCCCACCCCTAATCCCTGGTAACCACCATTTTACTCTCTGCTTTCATGGTTCTGGTTTTTTTGTTTTTGTTTTTGGCCACGCCACGTAGCATGTGGGATCTTAGTTCCCCAACCAGGGACCAAACCTGTGCCCCCTGCATTGGAAGTGCTGAGTCTTAACCACTGGACCTCCAGGGAAGTCCCCATGATTTTTGTTTTTTTAGATTCCACATACAAGCGATATCATAGTGTTTGTCTTTCTCTGTCTGATTTATCTCACTTAGCATAGTATCCTCAAGGTCCAGCCATGTTGTTGCAAATATCTTTCCTAGTCAAAAAAACCCAGAAGTCTCTCCATCTCTGTACTTTGAAATGAGCCTCCTCAAACATCCTGTAATTCTCCTTACCATCATGGTGCCCTAGAGAACAAGGTTTCTTTGACTAGTAAAGCAATTTCCTCCCCGACCAGGTGTGACTGATAGAGTACAGAAGTTACTCTTTAGAACAGAAAATATCTCTCTGTTTTTGTTCTTTGGAAATCAGAACCAATGCTTTTGGCTGAGACTCAGTGGACAAAGGGCCCAAGAACACTTGCAGAAGGGGAACAGAGAGTGGTAAACAGATTGGATTTGGATAGAAACAATGCTTGGTGGTGATTCAGCTAAATACGGTCATGTCATCAGGTGATGACAGTTACTTTTAAGGCCTTCAGCAATGAAGGTATCTGAAATGGTAGCACTGAACATGAAAACAAGTGCAATCACTCACCAAGTGAAGACGAGCCATATCCAGATCAGAGTGTAAGGGCACGACTTTCCCACGCTCTGTGAAACTTGTCTCATTCCGTGTGCTCTTTCTGGTCGTCTACTTCTTGGCCTTTCTAAGTTTTAAGAGAACTCTTTTGGTTTGCTTACTTGTAGCAAGCTCTGTACTAAGTACGCGAAATAGGAACACCCACCAAGAGAAAATAACACACTAAGCAGAGTTCAAAAAAATTATTTTTAAGTTAGCCATTTTCCCATTTCTTTTTCTTTCTTTCTTTTCTTTTTTTTTTTTTTGGCCGTGCCTGGGGGCTTGCAGGATCTGAGTTCCCCAACGACGGAGCGAACCTGCGCCCCCTGTAGTAGAAGCTCGGGGTCCTAACCACTGGACTGCCAGAGAATTCCCTCCCATTTCTAATTTTATGCTTTCCAGTTTTGAGATATTGGCATGTAATATTGTATTAGTTTAAAGTGTACAACATAATGATTTGATACATATATATTGTGAAATGATTATCACAATAAGTTTAGTTATCACTCACATAGTTACATTTTTTTCTTGTGATGAGAACTTTGAAGATCTCCTCTCTTAGCAGCTTCCAAATATACGATACAGTATTGTTAACTATAGTCACCACGCTGTACATTACATCCCTAGAACTTATCTTTTCTTAAAAATATTTATTTATTTATTTTACTTTTGGCTGCATCGGGTCTTAGCTGCGGCAAGCAGAAGTTTTCGTTTTAGCGCGCAAGCTTCTCTCTAGTTGTGGTGCTTGGGCTCAGGAGTTGCCCCCAAGGCATGTGGGAATCTTAGTTCCCCAATCAGGGATCGAACCTGCATCCCCTGCATTGGAAGGTTGATTCTTAACCACTGGACTGCCAGGGAAGTCCCCACCAGAACTTATAACTGGAAGTGTGTACCTTTTGACTACTGTCAAATGACAAAACTAAAACAATTTAGTAACAAGGTCGATGTCCCTAATTCAAGAGAAAACAATTTGTGGATTGGGGCAGTACAGGACCTCACAAGCAGTGGAGCACCCTTCCCAAAGGATTTTGAGTGAGGGTGAATTTTATAGAGCTGTTACAAGCAGCAACATGGAAACGGGGCATGACTGGCTAGGAGGTGGAAATTTCCTTATGAGGCTAGCAGGTCCTATTTTCTAGGGTGAGGTAAAGTAGCTAAAGCTGAGTTAGAGGATTGTGATTGGTGTATTGTAGGATTTTCTGACAGGTATTTCCCATAAACGCAGGCTGACTTAGGTTTAGAGTTGTGACTTGGGCTGGGCCCCTGGGGTGGCCTCCATTTTGTGGGTCTCAATATATGAATTAACTTTATCACCACCCTTAGCCATCCCATTTATTTAACAGTTATCTCGTGGAATGGTATAACTTGAACAGTCTTACTATGGCCTAGAGATTCAGGACTTAATAATGAGAACTTCAAGGTTTGCTACAGAATTTTTGAGCCACAAGGACCCTTCAAGGTGACCTTATACCCCCTTCTCTTTTTATAGTTGAAGAAGCTGTGTCTCAGAGAGTCACATGTGCTCATCTACCTGCAGGCAAAGCTGGGACCAGAAGCCAAGTCTCTAGTTTCCAAGTTCATGCTTTTTACTGGCAATTTAGGAAAAATCTGATCAATCTATGCTCTAAGTTTGCAGACAATCCAGGCCTCAGAATCTGGAGCTGTCTGATGACTTTGCTTGATGTGGCTTTTGGGAATTGTGCCTGAACAAATCTTATACTCCAATCCACAATAAAGTTTACATCAGACAAAGAACTAAACATATATATTTTTTAAACTAAGAGAAAGCATTATTTTACTTATCCCAGATGTAACATGAAATAGGTTTAGGATTATAAGCAATGTGGAAGCTATCAGAGGCAAGATCTATGGATATTTATATATCTATGGATCTATAAACACTTAAGACTTTTAAATGAAAATATGTTAATAAAATAATCAAAAAATGAAGTGAGAGCATAGAGAAATATATAAGATGAGTACTACGACAGCTATCAAAATATTATAAACAGAGCTTCTGGTTTCCAGTTCTGCACGTAAGGAGCTTAGAAGTTGCCACTCTGTCCTACCTAACAAGTAAAAAGCAGAACAGATGACAGATCAACAACTCTTTCTGAATCCACAAGAGAGGAGAGGGCACAAAGCAGACCACTGCCCCCAAGTTTGACAGACAAGGGAATACAAGGAGGCTTCCCAGAGCAGAGACTCAGGAGATGAGGGGGCCAGTGGACAACAGTGCCTGAGCAGGGAAACCTGAACTATAATTGATTCTGAGAGTTTAAGACTCCAGGGAAACCCAGTCATGGGGGGCCCCATAATATCGTGAGATTCACCTCCAGGAGTTAGATAAGTTTCCCACAGTAAATATTAAAGAAAAATCTCCTCAGGCTTCTGGCAAGGAAAAGGAACCACGTTGAAATAGCCAGAGCACTGTGTTTTTAACAAGGCCTGTCCTCAGGACCAACTAGTTAACCAGAGCCTAACCCACTGATGTATCACCAGAGCCTAATTGACTTGGGGCAGGGAGACACACAACTCCAACCCACTCTAGCCATCCTGCAGGAGGTGGGAGAAAAAAACTGAGAAACACTTGTGAAGTTCACAGCCCAGAGGCACAGGCTCCTTAAAAGACCGAGACCCGATCACAGGGCTACAGGCGGCCTCCCCTCTCCCCACACCTCACCACCACTTCACTAAAGGCCTATTTACAGTAGTTCCTTTTACCAGGTACATCCTGACTGGCTATCAAGAAAAAATTACAAGGCATACCAAAAGGCAAAAAACACAACTTGAAGACACAAAACAAGCATCAGAACCAGGCATGACAGGGATGTTGGAATTATCAGACTGGGAGTTTAAAAACAACGATGATTAACATGGTAAGGGCTCTAATGGATAAAGTAGACAGCATGCAGGAGCAGATGGGCAGTGCAAGCAGAGAGACAGAAATCCTAAGAAAAAACTCCCAAAATGCTAGAGATAAAGAACACTATAATAGGGACTTCCCTGGCGGTCCAGTGGTTGAGACTCTGCCTTCCACAGAGGGCGCGGGTTCAATCCCTGGTCAGGGAGCTAGGATCCCATATGTCTTGCGGCCAAAAGGCCAAGGCATGGAGCAGAGGCAATATTGTGGCAAATTCAATAACAACTTTAAAGGTGGTCCACATCAAAAAAAATCTTGGGGCTTCCCTGGTGACACAGTGGTTAAGAATCCGCCTGCCAAGGCAGGGGACACGGGGTCGAGCCCTGGTCTGGGAAGATCCCACATGCCGCGGAGCAACTAAGCCCGTGCGCCACAACTACTGAGCCTGCGCTCTAGAGCCTGCGAGCCACAACTACTGAAGCCTGTGCACCTAGAGCCCGTGCTCTGTAACAAGAGAAGCCACCGCAATGAGAAGCCCGCGCACCGCAACAAAGAGTAGCCCCTGCTCGCTGCAACTAGAGAAAGCCCATGCGCAGCAACGAAGACCCAACACAGCCAAAAATAAATAAATAAATTTTGAAAAAAAAAAAAAAAAAAAAAAGTAAATGGATGGAGAAAATATACCATGCTAACACTAATCAGAAGAAAGCAGGAGAAGCTCTATTAATTTCAGACAGAACAGACTTCAAAGTAAGGAAAGTTATCTGGGATAAAGAAGGGCATTACATAATGATAAAAGGGCCAATTCTCCTAGAAGGCATAACAATTATTTACATGCATGCGCCTAACAAAACTGACAAACTACACGAAGCAAAAACTGATAGAACTCCAAGGAGAAAGAGACTAATCCACTATCATGGTTGGAGCTTTCAACATCCCTCTTTAAGAAATGGACAGGGCTTCCCTGGTGGCGCAGTGGTTGAGAGTCCGCCTGCCGATGCAGGGAACACGGGTTCGTGCTCCGCGGCTGGGCCCGTGAGCCATTGCCGCTGAGCCTGCACGTCCGGAGCCTGTGCTCCACAACGGGAGAGGCCACAACAGTGAGAGGCCCGCGTGCCGCAAAAAAAAAAGAAAAGAAATGGACATATCCAGCAGGCAGAAAATCAGTAAGGACATAGTTGAGCTCAATGACACCATAAATAAACTGGATATCATTGACATCTATATACTACTTCAGCCAACAACAGCAGAATACACATTTTTCTCAAGTTCACATAGAATATTCACCAAGACAGACCACATTCTGGGCCATAAAACACACCTTAACAAATGTGAACAGTAGAAATCATACAATGTCCATTCTCAGAAAACAGTGGAATTAAACTAGAAATCAGTAAGAGAAAGATAATTGGAAAAATCCCCAAATATAAATATGTAAGGTGAATACTCATATATCACTCAATAATTGATTAAAAGAGATGAACTGATAGTTAATACAGAAGGAAATACAGACTACATAAATGAGAGAAAATACAGTGTCATGGTTAAGCGTCCAGAATCTGAAAACAGAAAGCTCAGATTTGAATTACAGATTTCCCACTTCTGAGGTGTGTGACCTTTGGTAAATCACTCAAACTCTGTTTTCTCATCTGAAAAATAGCCATAATAATAGTACTCATCTCACAAGGTTGTGAAGGTTAATTAATGTGCTTACAACAGTGCTTCACATGATAGTAAATACTAAATTATATGTGTGTTTGTTTTTAAAAATGCTTTAAACAGTACCTAGCACAATATACATTGGTAGCTACATGGAAATATGGTTCTGAGTTAATGCTATGGATAGCATTGTAATAAATAGAGAATAATGTGAACGTCTTAACAAGGGTTTTTCAACTTCAGCACCAGTGACATTTTGGACTTGAAAACTCTTTGTTGGTGGTAATTTCCTGCTCATTGTAGTATATTTAGCAGCATCCCTGGCCTTTAACGACTAATGCCGGTGGCAACACCTCCCCCAGGCTGTGACAATCAAAAATCATTGAGAAATACCGATGTAAAAGTCACAGATGTGAACCTCCACTCTCTTCCCTTGGATATTTTGTCCCCCACTCCTGTGGTTTCCCTTCCAAGTCTCTGAGCTGTTTATTCTCAGTCTCCTTTGCCCACCCTCAAACTCCGGTGTTCCTAAAAGTCTTATGAGTCTCTTCGCTTCTCACTCTACAGATTCTCCCTGAACGGCCCCATCCAGCCCTGTGACTCCAGACACCACGGTCATTCTAAGGAACTCCACATATAGATCTGCAAACCATTCTCCTGAGACCGTGCACATCTGCACCATGTCCCTCAAATCTGCCTACTCACTGCCCACTTCCCTCCCACCTCTGCTCCTTTTTCTGGGTCCCTGTCTTGGCATATGGCACCACATCAGAGACCTGGGAGTCATCCTTGACTTTGACTTCTCCCTAAATCCCATATCCAGCCAATTCTGTGCCCTACTTTCCACTCAACTCCATCCACTTCTCTCACCCCTCAGCCATAACCCGTGCTCAGGCCACTGCTCTTACTTTATCGCAGCTGCCTCCCTGCTGTTAGTCTTGCATACTTTCAATCCATTCTCTGCCCTGAAGATAAACTGTCTTTCTATACTGTAAGTTGGACCTTGTCTCTTCCTGTTGAAAATCCTTTGGAGCTTCCCCATGGCTTCATGATAACATCCAGACTTGTTAAAATAGCTTTACAGGGACTTTCCTGTTCTGTGCTCTGCTCATCTCTCCAGCCTCACCTCCCACCAACCTCACCTCACAACCTGCACTCTAACCATAATGAACTGCTTGCACAGTTCAGTATGGGTCACATTCTCTCCTGCCTCTGGGGCTTTGCACATGCAATTTCTCTATTGGAAGGAACTCCTCACTTGGCTATCTTTAATTAACCTTTAGATACCAGCTCTGCATAGTTTTTCAGGAAAGCTTTCTCTGAACCCCTAACACCGGGCCAGGTACTCTAATGTACGTGCACATAACACTCTACATTCACTCTGTCAAAGCATTTGTCACATTGTATTGTAACTGCTTTTTTGGGGGGCGGGGGTGGCTGCTTCTGCTTCAAAATTGAGGTACAATTAAGATATAGTAAAATGCATGGATCTTAAGTGTTTCATCCAGTGTGTTGGTGACTGCATACACCCATGTAATCACCAACCACAATATATAGAACATTTCCATCCCCACAGAAAGTTCCCCTGTGTTCCTCTCTAGTCAACACCCTCTCCCACCAGCAAGGTAACCCACTGTGTAACTTTCTTGTCTGGATAGACTAAGCTCCATGAGGGCATGACTGTGTCTACCTTCTTTAAACATTTCAAAATCTAGCACATAATAAGCCCTCATTAAATAAGGGTCCACAAATGGAACATTGATAGAATGGATAGAAAACAGGAGTGATTGTTGATTGATTTGGATATTCTGAGGGTTAACATTGCTAACTTTAATAACAACAGTACCTGCGACAATGTTTACAAATTTTTTGGAATAATATTTCCTTTCTGTTCCATAGCTAACTTCAGCTGTTCTCTTGATCTGACCATCTACTTTTCACTCCTGCTAACCCCCCCACGCTTAGTGAGAACATTAATTCCGATTTAGAGGGACTCAAAATCAAGGGTCTCTGACTGCTTTCTTAGATTTTTTTTTTTTTTCGTGCTCCTGACCCCTGCTTTCTTAGATTTTTTTAAAAAACTTTTTTATTGGGACTTCCCTGGCAGTTCAGTGGTTACAAATTCGCCTTCCAGTGCAGGGGGTGTGGGTTCCATCCCTGGTTGGGGAGCTAAGATCCCATATGCCTCACGGCCAAAAAACCAAAATATAAAACAGAAGCAATATCGTAACAAATTCAATAAAGACTTTAAAAATGGTCCACATCCAAAAAAAAATCTAAAAAAGAAAAACTTTTTTTATTATTAAATGTTTTTGTAGATGTTTGTTAAACCTCATACAGTACTTATTAGCATATCGGATGAGGTGAAATAAGGGAAAACTAAATGTTATTGTACCGAGTCAGTAACAAATGGAGAAAATAGAAGTGCCTTGTCTTCCTGGGCCTTTGTGCAGGTTTTACACCTGTGCTGGTAAGGAGAGCCTTCTCTTGTTTAAGTTAAAATTCAGGGGTTAAGCATTCCATCCCCAATAACACTTGCTAAAGTCAAAATAAAGCTTTGTAATCCTCCATTTATTTGAGAGAACTTTGAATTCCACAAGATTTGAATTTCACACTAAAGTGAATCAAATTTTAAAACGTATTTCAGTCAACTTGCCAAATATGTATAATAGTATCACATCAAACAACTACAAAAATGTGAAAACATAACATTTCAGACTGGAGTGTTTTCTAACACCGTCAAGTAACACTCCAATTTTCAGTAGACCCTGACTGGAGGTCCCACAGATTTAACATAATTCTGACACTGCCTACCTGGAAATAACATCAGATGCCACAGGTTAAGGGCTCAGTCCCACAAGACTGCCTCCAGTTCAGATGCCCATTGCAAGTCCAGGTGGTCACTTGTACTTCTGTACTGGTTATAAATTGGGGTTCCCATGATCCCCTCCTCTGGACAGATAATTTGCTAGAATGGCTCACAAACCTAAAGGAAACATTTATTTACATTTACCAGTTTATTATAAAGGATATTGTAAAGGAATGCATATGTACAGCTACATGTAGAGGTACAGAGAGCAAGGTCTAGAAGGGTCCTGAGCACAGGAGCTTCTGTCCCCATGGAAGCAGGGGTACCTTCCCAAAGGTTGGTAGATGGGTTGAAAATCCCAACCCTCTAATCAGTTGATCTCTCTGGTGACCAGCCCCATCTAGGGACCCCCACCCCATGTCCTCTCATTAGCATAAACTCAGGTGTGCTCAAAAGGGGCTCCTATGAATACAAAAGACACCCCTATCTATCATGAAATCCCAAGGGTTTTAAGGGCTCTGTGCCAGGAACCTGGGGATAAAGACCAAATATATTTATTACACCACACAGACATTCACCTACAGATATCACCGATAGGCCTCAGTCAGCACATTCAGCAGAAGCTTCCAGGCTGACAATGTAAATCAAGTCGACTTTCTCCACACTCTCAAGGAGTGCAAGCAGGATCAAGAAAGCAATAAATGGGACTAAACCTCCTTCCAAAGGCTTTAAGAAACACAGTTATTAAATCTCTAATTGTGTGTGCTGCTCTGCTGTGCTAAATGATTCACAGAGAGAATTAGCTAAGCCCTGCCTCTTCTCCCTAACGATTTACAATCCAAGGCAGACAGGCTGACGCTCATTCACATTACAAACTGGACAGACACAATGGAATACAAACATCCTCAACTCATAAATGAACAAGATCAACATTCAGAGACGGAGATACTCAGATGCTGAGATAAGGAGAGTCGTCTTGAAAAATTCCAAGTTCAGGCTTAGCACTTTTTTCTCTTCACCACTACCTTCATTGATAATCATATAAGAATATATAAGTGCCTCATAATTGTTCCCTGAAATGTCAGTTTTTGTCCACCCTTACATTTTCTAGGGTCATGGTGCTTGTAGTAATTTTGTATAGATCATGATTTCGAATGATATTCCCTAACACACATCTGTATTTTTTTTAAAGCTTTTTTTTTAAAAAAATATTTATTTATTTATCTGGTTGCACCGGGTCTTAGTTGTGGCATGCGAACTCTTAGTTGTGGCATGCATGTGGGATCTAGTTCCCCAACCAGGGATCGAACCCAGGACCCCTGCATTGGGAGTGCAGAGTCTTATCCACTGCGCCACCAGGGAAGTCCCCACGTCTGTCTCTATTTTATTTTTTAAATTTTTTATTTAATTTTTTTTGGCTGCGTTTGGTCTTCGTTGCTGCGCGCGGGCTTTCTCTAGTTGCGGCGAGCGGGGGCTACTCTTCGTTGCAGTGCACGGCCTTCTCACTGCGGTGGCTTCCCTTGTTGCGGAGCATGGGCTCTAGGCGCGTGGGCTTCAGCAGTTGTGGCACACGGGCTCAGTAGTTGTGGCTCATGGCCTCTAGAGCGCAGGCTCAGTAGTTGTGACTCGTGGGCTTAGTTGCTCTGCAGCATGTGGGATCTTTCCCGGACCAGGGCTCCAACCCGTGCCCCCTGCATTGGCAGGCAGATTCTTAACCACTGCCCCCCACATCTGTCTTTAAACAGCCTTTTCTTTTGAGCACTATTGGAAAGATTTCCCAAACAGCTCTTTTGACCTTGAATTGAAGATTTTTTTGTTTCAACTAACTCAATTCTACTTGATTCTTATCTCTTCTAATTCCAGGTAACTCTTGATTTAGAATGTCCTCTTTTATTTAAATAGTTATTTCATCATTTGACACTTGAAAAAAACATACTTTCTTGTGAAGCAGGATGAATCCTAGGTTAAGTTAGAAACAAGGCAAAAGGGTAGATTTAAGAAAGGAATATTATATTATTTGAGATACAGCATCTTGTCTAACGAGCCACAATTGAAGACATATGTGCATGACTAACGTACTAAAGAGTCGCATTTGATCTTAAATTACTTATAATCTACTGTATTTTTAATTATGATCAAGACCTTGGCTTTGACTTTTTGATCGTTTTAAGATCTTGTTTGACTTTTATATTCTTTCCTCCTGAATCAGGATTGTTTAGTTTCAGGTAACTGACCCCAATATGTCACCCAAAAAATGCTGTAAGATAGTAACTCGACTAAACAGGGTAATCTAGCAAGACTCCTTTAGGCTGAGCTTAATCTAGTGCTCTCACACTGGCACCAGAGCATGATTTATTTCTCATCATTTCTCACCTCCACATTCTTCATGTGGGCTTCATTTTCAAGCTGGTTTTCCCACTTAAATCTCTAGATGGCATCCTCCAGCTCCCAGACCTCACCCTTTTCTCTTTTCTGCTTAGTGAGTAACAATTTACACAAATATCCGGGAGCTGAATCTGATTGGTCTAACTTGGGTCATGTGCCCATCACTAAACCAATCACTATGGCTGAGGAGTAGGAGACACCCATTGGCTGAGAGTGGGACCAATCCCACCCAACCCCATGGCTGGGAATTTCCCACCATATCTAAGGATTGTTACATAGAAGAATCCTCCTCTGAAAGCTTCTCAAGTTTTCTTTTTATCTATATATGTGGTAGTGATGTCCAAAGAACAGTTCTTGGAATTTTATCTTGACACTTTTATCTCTGGGTGTGAATTTAAAGTCCCAAAGTAGAAAGCTGGAAACTCCAAAACTTAGATTAAGAAAAAAAAAAAGTTTTAATTCGCTCTGAAAATTATCTTTGAAATGGCTTCAAATGCCTGGCTGAGTAATGTGTAGTTTCTAAGTTAGGCAAAGGGTTGCTACAAAAAATGCTAGCAGGTGAATGACATAATCCAAGTTTGATTGTTTGATTGATTTTAAATGACTGACCTCTGTTGTAATCCCTGGCTTTTTAAAATTCTTGCCCAACCTCTAAAGCACTGCTCTCCAAATCTTATTTCATATCTAAGAATAGAAATATCCTGGAGAGCTGGCCTAATAGAAAGCTTTTTATTTATTTATTTTTAGTTGTCTGATACCACTGTTCATCTCTAGTCTCATCAAAAGAGAAGGCAGCAAAGATTAGGATACCTTTCAGAAAATATCAAAATCTTTATCTGCTATCAAATCACTCTGGCAGGGAAGTAAAAATTGTCTTGAGAAGACTTATCTTGCTTGAAGAGAGTCAATGTTTTTTCTTTTAATGTTTTCTTTCCTTCTTTTTTTCCCCTGCATACCAAAAAAACCACATTAATTGTGGAAAATATGGAAAAGCATATTTAACGAAATTAAAATCACTCATAATTCTACTACCCAAAGATATCTAAGACTAGCATTTTGATGTATAGCCTTTGACAACTACAATAGCAATAATTAACATTTACTGAATCCTTTAAATATGCTAGACACTATGCTGAGCATTGGAATATGAATGTTCTCATTAAATTTCATCTTTATATCAATTCCATGAGGTGCATGCTTAATTAGTATCCCCATTTTATAGAGGAGGGAAACTGACTTTCTTCTATGCATGTATTATCCATTTTTAGAAATTTGGTATTGTATACACATATTATTTTCTATTTAAAAATATATCATGGGCATTATTCCAAGTCATTAAAAATTTTCTACAAAATAATTTGGTTGCATGTGTATTCTTCCTATGCTTGAACCATAACTTGTCTAATTTCTATTGATGAACTTTAGGTAGCTCTCAATTTTTCATTATAATAACACCACAATGGACAGTACATTAATAAATCATCATGAGTATTCATGGTTATTCTCTAAGGTTAAATACCCAGAAAGAGAAAAGTAGAATCAAAGAATATAAACATTTTTTAAGGCATTGATATGCATTCCTAAATATGTCCACTGACATACTGTATCAATTTGCATTCTTACCAGTTTTGTAAAGAAAGGCCCTGATTCCCTGCACCTTAATTAGCACTTACTTATCAATTTACTTAAATCTTGGCTACTGTTGTATCTAAATAATGGCATCTTTCTTGTTTTGACTGCATTTCTGTTACTTTTGGTAGAGTTTAACATTTTTTCATCAAGCAAAATATTGCAGTGTCTATATGCTTTAGGGACAGATGAATCTTGTAACAGATAAACAGGCCTTCAGCCTTAACTGGCTTGGAACTGACTCTTGAATATGAAAAGGTAGATCCTATAACTGTCAAATCTTAGATGGCCATATTTTCAAATACCTTCTAAATATATTGTATATACATCTCTTAAGATTTTTTTTAAACTGCTTTTATTGATTGATTGATTGATTGATTGATTTTTGGCTGCACCATGTGGCTTGCAGGATCCTAGTTCCCTGACCAGGGATCAAACTCGGCCCAGCTGTGAAAGTGCCGATCCCAACCACTGAACCACCAGGGAATTCCCCATTAAGATCTTTTTTGTTTTTACTGTGTGATGAATATATCAGACTCCAGTTCTTAATAAGTAGAGTTCCTCTACCCTGCTAATGGCTTTGTTTCTCCCCCAAAACAGGCACCCTCAGTAAGCAGCTCAGGGTTGGGCTACGCTGGATTCTATGAGCAGTGGGAAAAGTTTAAAGAATTAGCAATTTCACTCGTAGGGATATACCCAAAACAATTGAAAAGGTACTCAAATAAATGTTTATACATGAGCATTCATAACAGCACTATTCATAACAGCCAAAAGTTATGTATAACCCAAATGTCCATCAATTGATGATTGGATAAGTAGTGAGATGTATGTGTATATACATATATATATATATATTTTAAATTCAGGCATAAAAAGAAATGAAGTACTAATGCATGTTATAATGCAGCTGCACGTCAAAAGCATGCTAACTGAAAGAAGCCAGACACAAAAATCACTTATTATATGAGTCCATTTACATGAAGTGTCCAGAATAGATAAATCTACAGAGCTAGAACCACAGATTTGTGGTTTCCAGGGACTGAGAGGAGGGAGGATTGGGCAGAAATTGCTTAATGGGTATGAGATTTCCTTTAGGGATGATGAAGATGTTTGGAACTAGGTAGAGCGGGGGATTGCACAACATTATAAATGTACTAACTGCCACTGAATTGTTCACTTTAAGGTGGTTAACTTCATCTCAATTTTTTTTAGCGAAAAATTAGTTTTTCCTTTCATTTTGGCCTTGTCACAGGTTTTATAATCACTTTAATATACCGGGGGCATAAATAATATTCAAACTATTTCTTTCCCCTAACATATTTCTACTCTCAATGCCTATTTAATAACTAATATTTATGTGTAGAAAATTACTAGCATGATGTTTTCCCTCTTAATTTCCTCCTTAAAGGCTTTCTCTGGAAAAAAAAATAGTAAATCATGTAATTTATGTTCTCAGGATACTTTGTACCTAGAAAGGAAGAATCAAATCTGAAACTTACCATTTTCCTCCCTATTACTCTAGAGTGGCTGCAGAGGAGTTAAGAGGTTAGTTGAAATTTACATTCCAAAATGGGTTCATTATCAACAGGGGGAAAAAACGAAATATTCAATCATCTCTCCAAGACTTGCGCTTGACACCTGTTTGCCAAATGTATTTTTCCTGTTTTAATATTTATACTGAGATTGTGTGTGTGTGTGTGTGTAGCATGAAGCAGGAATACTTATCATTTGTGCAAGAGATATCAGGAATCAGGTGTATAGATTTGAAGGTATCTCAAAATCTTTGGGGATAAGTCCCTCGATTTGGTGTGAGTCTCCACTCCTCATTCGCACATCCTCTCTACTCTCTGCCCATTCCTCAGATATGGTTCACTCCCACCTCACTCTGAGTGAGAGTGAACAAAGGGTGTTCATAAAATATTTTGGAATGAATAAATAAATGAACACACATGTACCAAATGAGTGTCGAAGACTTGCTCCAAGAAATCATTTCAGCTGGGGTGGTCAGGCAAGTTTTCTTTTTTCTTTTTTTTTTTTTTTTTGCGGTACGCGGGCCTCTCACTGTTGTGGCCTCTCCCGTTGCGGAGCACAGGCTCCGGGCGGGGAGGCTCAGCGGCC
>NC_041232.1:18291422-18293551 GCF_002837175.3 Physeter macrocephalus | reverse complement strand
CTCCGCGGCATGTGGGATCTTCCCGGACCGGGGCACGAACCCGTGTCCCCTGCATCGGCAGGCGGACTCTCAACCACTGCGCCGCCAGGGAAGGCCAAGTTTTCTTTTTTAAAAAATATTTATTTATTTATTTGGCTGCACTGGGTCTTAGTTGTGGCACTCGGGATCTTTAGTTTCAGCGTGCGGGATCTAGTTCCCTGACCAGGGATCGAACCTCGGCCCCCTGCGTTGGGAGCACAGAACCTTAACCACTGGACCACCAGGGAAGTCCCCAGGCAAGTTTTCTATTTCAGTATGTCTAGGTTTCTGGGGGAGATCTTGATACAACCTGACCCATCTGGTGTCTCCAGGCTTGTTTATACAGCTGTCCTCGTGGTTTCTCCTGCAGACACTGAGACCAAATGACACTTTAGGTAAAACCAAAGAAATTCACCACCTTATCCTTCAAACTGGCACCGTTCCTAACTTGTATATCACAGCTGATGAAAGGGCTCTCTAACCCCAAGGCTTAAGTTTGGGGAGTGATTTAACATTCTTTTTGATCATCACTAACTCCTTTGTAATACAGGTATACCTTGGAGATATTGCAGATTCCATTCCAGACCACCACAATAAAACTGAGTCACGTGAGTTTTTTAAAAAATACTTATTTATTTGGCTGCGCCAGGTCTTTAGTTTCGGCATGCAGGATCTTCGTTGCGGCGTGAGAGATCTTTAGCTGTGGAGTGAAGGATCTTTAGTTGCAGCATGCGGATCTAGTTCCCTGAGCAGGGATTGAACCCGGTCCCCCTGCACTGGGAGCTCAGAATCTTAACTGCTGGACCACCAGGGAAGTCCCAGTCATGTGAATTTTTTGGTTTCCCAGTGCTTGTAAAACTTATGTTAGGGAATTCCCTGGTGGTCTAGTGGTTAAGATTCAGCGATTTCACTGCTGTGGCCTGGGTTCAATCCCTGGTCAGGGAATTGAGATCCTGCAAGCCGCTCAGTTCAGCCAAAAACAAAACAAAACAACTTTATATTAACACTATACTGTAGTCTATCAGGTGTGCGTTAGCCTTATGTCTAAAAAATGCACATATCTTAATTTTAAAATACCTTACTGCTAAAAAATGCTAACCATCATCTTACGCTTCAGTGAGTTGTAATTTTTTGCTAGTGGAGGGTCTTGATGATGGCTGCTGACTGATCAGGGTGGTTAGGGGGCTGTGGTAATTTCTTAAAATAAGACAACAGTGATGTTTGCCCCTTTGGTTGACTTTTCCTTTCACGGACGACTTCTTTGTAGCATGCAGTGCTGTTTGATAGCATTTTACGCACAGTAGAACTTCTTTCAAAATTGGAGTCAATCCTCTCAAACCCTGCCACTGCTTTATCAACTAAGTTTATGTAATATTCTAAATCCTTTGTCATCATTTCAACAATCTTCACATCATCTTCATCAGTAGTAGACTGAATCTCAAGAAACTATGAGGGACTTCCCTAGTGGTCCAGTGGTAAAGAATCCGCCTTGCAATGCAGGGGATGTGGGTTGGATCCCTGGTCAGGGAACTAAGGTCCCACATGCCGCGGGGCAACTAAGCCTGTGTGCCACAACTACTGAGCAAGCATGCCTCAACTAGAGCCCGCGTGCCAAAAAACACAGAGCCCACGCACCCTGGAACACACATGCCACAACTAGAGAAGAGAAAACCTGAACGCCACAACTACAGAGAAGCTGGT
This sequence comes from Physeter macrocephalus, assembly GCF_002837175.3. Lineage (NCBI taxonomy): Eukaryota > Metazoa > Chordata > Mammalia > Artiodactyla > Physeteridae > Physeter > Physeter macrocephalus. The sequence continues at coordinate 18,291,832 of NC_041232.1, read as the reverse complement.
GTGCCACAACGAAAGATCCCATGTGCCTCACCGAAGATCCCATGTGTCACAACTAAGACTCAACACAGCCAAAAATAAATTAAAAAATAAATAAATAGTATGGAGACACAAAAGACCCCGAATAGCCAAAGCAGTCTTGAGGGAAAAAGCAGAACTGGAGGAATCAGACTCCCTGACTTCAGACTATACTACAAAGCTGCAGTAATCAAGACAATATGGTACTGGCACAAAAACAGAAATATAGACCAATGGAACAGGATAGAAAGCCCAGAGATAAACCCACGCATCTATGGTCAACTAATCTATGACAAAGGAGGCAAGAATATACAATGGAGAAAAGACAGTCTCTTCAATAAATGGTGCTGGGAAAACTGGACAGCTACATGTAAAAGAATGAAATTAGAACACTC
>NC_041232.1:18268380-18291178 GCF_002837175.3 Physeter macrocephalus | reverse complement strand
TAAATAGACATTTCTCCAAAGAGGACATACAGATGGCCAAGAAGCACATGAAAAGCTGCTCAACATCACTCATTATTAGAGAAATGCAAATTAAAACTACAATGAGGGGCTTCCCTGGTGGCGCAGTGGTTGAGAGTCTGCCTGCCGATGCAGGGGACACGGGTTCGTGCCCCGGTGTGGGAGGATCCCGCGTGCCGTGGAGCGGCTGGGCCCGTGAGCCGTGGCCGCTGGGCCTGCGCGTCCGGAGCCTGTGCTCCGCGACAGGGGAGGCCACAACAGTGAGAGGCCCGTGTAACGCAAAAAAAAAAAAAGTAAAACTACAATGTTGTGACATTTATGTTTTGATCTACATTTAGTTAATTCTTTACATGGTGTGATCAGTTATACATATACATATGTTCCCATATCTTTTCCCTCTTGCATCTCCCTCCCTCCCACCCTCCCTATCTCACCCCTCTAGGTGGTCACAAACCACCTAGCTGATCTCCCTGTGCCATGTGGCTGCTTCCCACTAGCTATCCACCCTCGGTTTGGCTGCTTCCCACTAGCTATCCACCCTCGGTTTGGCTGCTTCCCACTAGCTATCCACCCTCGGTTTGGCTGCTTCCCACTAGCTATCCACCCTCGGTTTGGCTGCTTCCCACTAGCTATCCACCCTCGGTTTGGCTGCTTCCCACTAGCTATCCACCCTCGGTTTGGCTGCTTCCCACTAGCTATCCACCCTCGGTTTGGCTGCTTCCCACTAGCTATCCACCCTAGGTTTGGTAGTGTATATATGTCCATGCCACTGTCTCACTGCGTCACAGCTTACCCTTCCCCCTCCCCATATTCTCAAGTCCAGGCTCTAGTAGGTCTGTGTTTTATTCCCATCCTACCCCTAGTCTCTTCATGACATTTTTTTTTCTTAGATTCCATATATATGTGTTAGCATACCGTATTTGTTTTTCTCCTTCTGACTTACTTCACTCTGTATACAGATTCCAGGTCCATCCACCTCACTACAAATAACTCAGTTTCATTTCTTTTTATGGCTGAGTAATATTGCATTGTATATATGTGCCACATCTTCTTTATCCACTCATCAGTTGATGGACCCTTAGGTTGCTTCCATGTCCTGGCTATTGTAAATAGAGCTGCAATGAACATTTTGGTACATGACTCTTTTTGAATTATGGTGTGCCACATCTTCTTTATCCATTCATCTGATGATGGACACTTAGGTTGCTTCCATGTCCTGGCTATTGTAAATAGAGCTTCAATGAACATTTTGGTACATGACTCATTTTGAATTATGGTTTTCTCAGGGTATATGCCCAGTAGTGGGATTGCTGGGTCGTATGGTAGCTCTATTTGTAGTTTTTTAAGGAACCTCCATACTGTTCTCCACAGTGGCTGTATCAATTGACATTCCCACCAGCAGTGCAAGTGTTCCCTTTTCTCCACACCCTCTCCAGCATTTCTTGTTTCTAGATTTTTCAATGATGGCCATTCTGACCAGTGTGAGATGATATCTCATTGTAGTTTTGATTTCCATTTCTCTAATGATTAATGATGTTGAGCATTCTTTCATGTGTTTGTGGGCCATCTGTATATCTTCATTGAGAAATGTCTATTTAGGTCTTCTGCCCATTTTTGATTGGGTTGTTTGTTTTTTTGTTATTGAGCTGCATAAATATCGTATATTAATGAATGTATGTGGAACCTAAAAAAATGGTACAGATGAACCGGTTTGCAGGGCAGAAATAGAGACACAGATGTAGAGAACAAACGAATGGACACCAAGGGGGGAAAGCTGCAGGGGGATGGTGGTGGTGTGATGAATTGGGAGATTGGGATTGATATATATATATATATATATATATATACTGATACGTATAAAATGAATGACTAATAAGAACCTGCTGTATAAAAAAATAAATAAAATTCTAAAAAAATTTTAAAAATAAATAATAAATAAATCTTAAATAAATAAATAAATAAACCAAAGGATCTCAGGCCCGGGTGACGTGGCCTCACTTAAAAAAAAAAAAAAAAAAAAAAGAAACTATGAGAAGATACTCCTCAGCCGTTCAAATTTTATCATGAGACTGCAGTAACTCAATCGCATCTTTGGTCTCCACCTCTATTTCTAGTTTTCTTGCTATTTCTACCACATTTGCAGTGACGTCTTTACTAAAGTCTTGAACCCCTCAAAGTCATCCCTGAGGGCTGGAATAAACTTCTTCTGAACTTCTATTCATGTTTATATTTTGACCTCTTACCATGAATCAGGAATGTTCTTATTGTCATCTAGAATGTTGAATCCTTTCCACCAGTCTTTCATTAGCATTCTCCCCTAAGGCACTGGAAAATTAACTACCATCAGAAGACTTCCCCATTACTTTTGATGAGCTCAGCTTTGGGGAAGAATAAGTCTTGACAATCCAAACCATGTACCAGAGGCTAGTAAAAGTTAATGTAGCTTCCAAATCAGCAAAGGAGATTGCCTTCCTATGTGAGATGTGGCTGAGTATATTCAAGTAATAAAATGTCTCAGTGAATGAAGTGAATTCTGATTGGATGGTTTTAAAGAGACTGTTTCTTGGCCTAGAGTACCCACCCCTGCTCTGTGATTTGGATCTGTCTGTAGTACTTTCCTCAGTATTGCAAACTTGAAAATTGAAAAATATCAAGCCAACAAAATTATACACATACTTTAATTAATTTCATGGTAAAATTTGCTTGGTTTAACTTTCAACAAAGATCCAATCATTAATATATTTAACAAATATTTATCGTATGGCTATTATATGCCAGATGCTGCTATATGTATGGAGATTCAGCAATGACCAAAGATAAGGAAAATATACTGAGGTGACATCAAAATTATCCTCAGTTGTGATATGATAGGTAATTTTGCTTTTTCTGCTTTTTCCTTTCATATATTTTCCAAGTTTTCTACAATAAGCATGAATTACTTTATAATCTGAAAAACATATGGTTATGTAAACATTTTAAAATAAATTCAGTGTCATATTAATGTTCAATATCAGTTTAATTTGAAGGTAGGATAGTGATTTTTTTTTAAAGTTATTTTGACACTTTTTTTTTTGGCCACACAGTGCAGCATGCGGGATCTTAGTTCTCCGACCAGGGATCAAACCTGTGCCCCCTGCAGTGGAAGCGCAGAGTCCTAACCACTGGACTACCAGGGAATTCCCAGGATAGTGATTTTTAAAGCTGTTAAACTATTATGCTTTTATTACAGTTTTTCTACTGAAAAACTACTTACGTTCTATATATCCTGATCAGGATAACAAGGGTAAGTATTAATATGTACCTGATAAACCAATTAAAAAGTGGAAATTGACCGTATGGCTCTATCTTGTAAGTGCAAGAAGGAACTAAAGAGACAGATTTTTCCATGTGTGCCTTAACCCAGCCGGGTTCATTTGCAATAACACTTTACACGTATAAATACATAGATATGCAGTCATAATGATGGCAAAATGAGATAAATCAACTCAATTAATTTTTTAAATTGAGGTGAAGTACAAATAACAAAATTCATCATTTTAAAATGTACAATTCAGGAATTCCCTAGCAGTCCAGTGGTCAGGACTCAGCGTTTTCACTGCCAGGACCTGGGTTCAATCCCTGGTCGGGGAACTAAGATCTCACAAGCCACACAGTACAGCCAGAAACAAACAAATAAATAAAATAAAATGTACAATTCAGTGGCATTTAGCACATTCACAATGTTGTGCAACTATCACCTCTATCTAACTTCCAAAATAATTTCATCACCCTAAAAAGAGGCCCCATACCCATTAAGCAGTACTGCCTTTTCTCCCCCACCCCCTAACCCCTGAAACCACTACTCTGCTTTCATCTCTGTGGATTTGCCTATTCTGGACATTTCATATAAATGGAATCATACAATGTGTGGTCTTTTGCATTGCCTTCTTTCACTTAGCAAAATGTTTTCCAGGTTCATACATGTTATAACATGTATCAGTGCTTTATTCCTTTTTATGGATGAAAAATATGCCATTATATGGATATACCACATTTTGTTCATCCATTCATCAGTTGATGTACATTTGGGTTGCATCCATCTTTTGACTATTGTGAATGCTGCTACTGTGAACATTTGTGTACAGATTTTGCGTGGATATATATTTGTATTCTCTTGGGTATGTACGTAAGAGTGGAACTGCTGTGTCATATGGCAAATCTAAGTTTAGCTTTTTGAGGCACCGTCAAGCTTTTCCATTCCCATCGGTAATGCATGGGTGTTTCAATTTCTCCACATCCTTTCCAACATTTGTTATTGTACATCTTTTTTATTACAGATATCCTAGTGGGTGTGGAGTCTCATTGTGGTTGTCCCTGTTTATGGCTTGTCTATGTCTGAACTAGTGTCTCATTCATCACTATTTTACCAGCGTCTAGTTAAGTACCTAGCACGTACTAGATGATAATAAAATATCTGGTGAATAAGAGAATTGATAACCACTGTTATTTTTGTGTTATCCTCCTACCTATTTCCTCTGGTATATATAAGTTTTGTCAGGGCTGGTCAGAAACATCTTTAAACATAAAGCAGTTGATAAAAGGAATGAATTTTGGTGTTAAACTCCCCAAATTTAGTTTTAATTTCATAAATTCCTCATACAGGGATATTAATACTGGTTTTAGAAGAATTCTAAATTTCTTTTGCTGACTGATGATTTATCAATAATGCTCTTGTCATGAGATAGTCATTAGGTTGAACAAAAGCTTTCTTGAATTCCGGTTCCAAGGGCTATACCTGTTCAGGTGTGGAGGGTGGGTAGCCAGGCCAGAAACACATCACAAATATATCTATCTTTAAGACATTCTGTGAACAAATTAATCTCATCTTTTCTCTGGGATAATGGGTTTCTTCTCTGAACCTTTATCTCTTCTTAAAGATGTTCATTCTTGGGACTTCCCTGGTGGTCCAGTGGTTAAGAATCCGCCTTCCAATGCAGGGGACACGGGTTCGATCCCTGGTGGGGGAAACTAAGATCCCACATGCCGCGGGGCAACTCTGCCCGTGTGCTCTACAGCACGCGACGCAGCCAAATAAATAAATAAATAAAGCAAGATGTCCATTCTTTAATTCATTGATAGGCACAAACTGAGATCCTGAAGAAGCGCTTCCTTCCTTTCTCTCCTACACACACAATGAATAAAATACCTGTCCAAAAAAGAACTTAAAATGAACAGGCTATCAGAGAAGTTCTCTGGCAACTTAATTGCTTTCATGGTTCAAGGCCTCTAAGAGCCTGAAAATAATGAAAGATTCATGCAGTTTTTAAGATTGAATGAATAATGCTCAGAAGTTCCAGAAGCTTATGGGAAGGATGGCCTCCAATGCTTTGGCTGGGAAGCATGAAATCACTTTGAATTTTCCAATAAATCCAGCGTGGCAAGGACTGTTTAATCATTCCCTCAAGTTTCCGATTAAGTGAAACTTTAGATCAAGTGCATATTTTATCCTTAACTCTAGTAGAGATAGACATGTTTTTAAAGACTAACTAAGAAATTTCATGATATTCTGATCAATCTCTGAGTCTCCAGAGTTAAGTTCTGACTTTGATTTCTAATATTAGGAAGTTTCATTCACAGCTGAAGTGAGAGATACATTTGGGGGAAAGAATTAAAAAGGAATGAAGATACCAAATTTAAATTAAGTTTAGCTCATGTTATGAACTAAATTGTGTCCCCCTTCAAATTCACTTGTTGAAACCCCAATGTGATGGTATTTGGAGATGGGCCTTTGGGAGGTAATTAGATTTAGATGAGGTCATGAGGGTGGAGCCCTCATGATGGGATAAGTGTCCTTATAAGAAGAGACACCAGAGAGCTCTCTTTTTCTGCCATTATGAGGACATGGTGAGAAGGTGGCCATCTGTAAGCCAAGAAGAGAGCTAGCACCAGAAACTGAATTGGCCTGCACCTTGATCTTGGACTTCCCAGCCTGCAGAACTGTGGGAAAATAAATTCCTGCTGTGGAAGCCAGCCAATCTATGGTATTTTGTTATGGCAGCTTGAGCAAACTAAGACAGCCCATGCATCTATTTATATAAATGTTTGGTGAGATTAAACACACAAAAATGAGTCATATCTATTCCTCTTGGACCCAACTCTACCTAAGTAAGCTGAGGTTTAAGGGGATGAGAACGGACAGCCTCTAGTGAACTGCACTTTTGGCTCCAATTCTTTACCTTTCCTTCTATCCCCACTTGATGCTATGTAGCTCCTCTTGCCAAAGAGACACTATTTCCTGACACTTGGATCTGGGCTGGCCTTCTGCTTTAGCTAATAGAATGCAGCGGAAGTACTGATGTGAGCCATTACTTAGCTTAGGACTCTAGGGCATACTTCTTTCCACTTTCTCTCTTGCACCTCTGCCTCCACCATGAGAACATTTCTCTGGGGTAGCCTGCGAGAGGAGGAGAGACCCATAGAGAGAGCCACTTCAGTTGTCTCCAGTCATATCCATTCTAGATCACCCAATCAACCATCTGAGATCAAGCCCCAGCAAGATTAGCAGAGCTAAAAAAAAAAAAAGAAGATTAGCAGAGCTCCCTAGCCTACCATCCAGATGTGCAAGCAAACATGCTTCTTGTTATACCTTCAAGGTTTTGTAGTTGTTACACAGCATTATTGCTACAGTAGACAGCTACACATTGCCACTATTTGGCATTAGATGATCATCAGACATTACGGATCCAGAAATTCCTATAAACTGAAATGTATAAAAATGTTTTTACAAACTAAGGAATTAATCATCCTGTAAAGAAAGAAAAGCAATGAGTCAATGTAGTTTCTGTTTCTGTTACTGAAAGCAGCCACTTCTACCGGAAACTGCCGTTAAGTCGAGTATTGGGAGTGAGTCTGCAAAGAAATGAAAATGGTGAGTGTAAAATGTACTCATATACTTGTGAAAATTACGTAATGTATATTATCTTTTGCTTACTGGCACTAAGAGATATGGGAAGTGGGTTCAAGCAAACGAATGATGAGAGTTGACAACAGAAACGTAAACTCAACCTCAATTAATTAATTGGTCCATTCATCCCTACAGCTGCAGGTGGTGATGTCTACTTTGGAGGACATAGGAGGTCCAGATGAAACAAGGAGAGTTTCCTTCCCCAGGGAACAAGGTCAATTCAGTTCCTGAGCTTTGAGAAGCTGGAATGTTACCATGGGTCTGGAAATACTTAGTGATGCTTGTCAGGCTAGTGGTCAAGTTTCCCCAGCAGATCAGTTAATTACCCAGAACTTTCTATATTGATTGAGCCCTGAGACTCTACATGACTCTTGCAAAGTCGGGGCTCATTTTATTCCATAGGAGATATTTTCTTCCCTCTCAGCTGGATTTTCTTGAATTATCAAAAGAAAGTGTTTATGCACGCACACGGGAGACCTGGTTCACACATTATATTTTCCTTGTTCACAGCAATCAGAGCAATTATCTATTTCCTCTAACATGATGTCTTAGAATTGCACAACAGCCACCATTAGGGTTTGTAATTTTTGGAAGTTTTGTATCTGATCAGCGGGTAAAGCAGGCATTTGGTAACACTGTTGGCTTTTCCATCTGTCTTGGGAGCTGCAGAGGACGAGCTGGCACTTAGCTGCTGGTGAGCTACTCTCTAATGAGCAATGGGAACAATTGGTTCTACCTGGCACAATTCTACTTGGGGAAGACAGTGTTCGGAGACACATAAAATCATGGATAGAGTCATCCATTACTCAGAACAACTTAAACATCGTTGATGATTATTCAGTTCTTTCATAATCATGACATTGCTAATCATGATTCATGATTAAATAGCAAGCTGAGTTCCTGATCCTCGTTTAAATGTGGCTGCCCTCATTCATTGCTGGTGGTAATGTGAAATGATGTGGCCATTGTGGAAAAGAGTCTGGCAGTTCCTCAAAAAGTTAAATGTAGGGTCACCATATGATCCAGAAATTCCACTCCTAGGTATATACCCAAGAAAGTTGAAAGCACATGTTCACACAAAGACCTATAAACAAATGTTCACAGTACCATGATTCACAATAGCCAAAAGGTGGAAATAACCCAAATGTCTACTGACAGATGAACAGATAATCAAAATATAGTCTATCCATATAATGGAATACCATTTAGACATGAAAAGGAATGAAGTAGTGATACATGCTACAACATGGATGAACCTCAGAAACATTATGCTAAGTGTACACAAAAGACCACATATTGTATGATTCCATTGATATGCAATGTCCAGGATAGGCAAATCCATAGAGAAAGTAGATTACTAGTTGCCAGCAGCTAGAGGGAGGCAGGATGGGGAGTGACTGCTAATGGGTATGGGGTTTCTTTTTGGGGTGATGAAAATGTTCTGGAATAGTAGTGATGCTTGCATGCTTCCTTTTTTTTTCAGTTGAATATATATATATATATATATATATATATATATATATATATATATATATAATTTTCCACACTACGTGGCTTTTGGGATCTTAGTTCCCTGATCAGGGATTGAACCCTGGCCCTTGGCAGTGAAGGCGCCGAGTCCTAACCACTGGACCACCAGGGAATTCCCTTGCATGCTTCCTTTCCCAGCTCCTGAGTCAACTGTCTGGGTTGAACAGGAGACTCTGGAGGGAGACTGGAGGGAGAGGCCACGGTATTTCTTGCCCTCTCTCTCCTCCTCAAACAACATCCTCCTGTAGTGGCTGCATTTACCTGCAGTTCCGGTTCCCACTCAGTGGCCTCAGACTGTGGGCTCTGGTAGCCATCTCTTTCCTTTGTGTCCTCTCTCCTGGGAGTGGTGGCATCTTTTTTTTAATTTTAATTAATTATTTTTGGTTGTGTTGGGTCTTCGTTGCTGTGAGCGGGCTTTCTCTAGTTGTGGCGAGCGGCAGCTACTCTTCGTTGCAGTGCGTGGTCTTCTCATTGCGGTGGCTTCTCTTGTTGCGGAGCACGGGCTCCAGGTGCGCGGGCTTCAGCAGTTGTGGCACGCGGGCTCAGCAGCCGTGGTTTGCGGGCTCCAGAACGCAGGCTCAGTAGTTGTGGCGCACGGGCTTAGCTTCTCCGCCGCATGTGGGATCCTCCTGGACCAGTGTCTCCTGCACTGTCAGGCGGACTCCCAACCACTGCGCCACCAGGGAAGCCCGGTGGCATCTTCTTGTTACTGCTAATCTCTGTCTCTATCTGAGAAGTTTGGCTTCTCAGATCTTCCATCACCTGTGGAGTCAATTCTTTGTATTAATTTACCTGTGTTTGAAACATCTGGAGAGGCATCTGTTTCGTGCCTGGACACATCTAAGGGCTGTGCCAACTTATATCCCTTCCAGTAGTATGTGAAACTACCTGTTTCCTACAAACCTTATTAATGCTGTGTGTTACCATCACATGATGAATGAGGAGTTATTACTAATGTGTATGGGTTTTCTTTTTGGGGTTCTGGTTCTAGACAGTAGTGAAGGTTGCACATCATTGTGAATGTACTTAACACTGCTGAATTGCACACTTCGTGTGGTTAAAATGGTAAATTTTATGTTATGTGTTTTTTGCCGCAGTAAAAATTTTTTTAATAAAAATAAAGAGTAACAAGTTATAGAATCTTAGCACTGCAGAGGACTTAACACATCATCGAGTCCAAACCTTTCAATGTTAATGTGACTGAGCCAAGCTCCAGGGAAGAGTAAGTAGCTACCTGAATCACAGAGCTAGTTAGTTTCAAGGCCAAGACTAGAACTTGGGGTCTGTGATTCCCAGGCCAACCTTCTTCTTGTTTCATCAATCATGACTATATTTGAATCATGTTTTCTCTGATTGGCAGGAGAATACATAATGACTGAGGAAGGAAGGGGGCACAGTTCCTGAATAACACATAGGATGAAATAAAGGCTCATATAGGAACAAATCAAGGAGACAGAAGGTCTTTCTGGGTACTAAACAATTCTGGTGGGATGAATTGATTTCAATATTTTCAATTATTTATTATTACCTTTATTGATGACTTTGGTTGCAAGAGCCAAAAACCTTTCTCAATCAAGCTCAAGCAAAAATCAAATCAAACAAAACAAACCCCCCAAACCAGACCAACAAACATGTGCTATTTTTTTTTGTGGTTGGCGGATTATTTTCTAGGAAAGCTGATAACTGAAAGAGCTGCAAGAACTAGGATCTCAAGATAAAAACAAAACTCAATGGACCAGACCTGTCTATATCTTTCTCCCCTCCTCCACCTCCAATTCTGCTTGATTCAGTTTTTATTTGCAAATTGGCCTGTTCTCTCTTCCTACAAGTAGCACTTTTCTGGAAGGAGGGACTATGGCATTGACAACCCTGCCTAGCAACCCCAAAGGAAAGAGAGCTCTTCTTTCCATATATAGCAATCCATATAGCAATCCCAGAGAGGGCTCTGATCGGCTCTGCTAGGGCCATATGCCCATGACTATAGTGATTTGGAGGATATCATGCCCTGAACAAAGGCGGCTCTTGCTGCTTATATCCAGTCAATAGTTACCACATCAGAATAAACCATGTTGTCAAGTTTTCTAATTTTTCAAGTGAAGCTGGAAATATAGATTGGGGGTGTGTGAAATGTCTCCATTTTTAAGTGTTGGCAAATATCATACAAGACAAATAAAACACATCTAATGGGTCTTATTTGGTTTAGAGGTCACCAGTTTGCAACTTCTGGTCTAGAAGTTCACCCCTTTTGATCACCAGGATCTAGAACAGGGCCTTGAATATAGTAGGAAATCAGCACGTATTTCTTGAATAGATGAAGGAATGATTTGAAAATCTTACCAATCTAGGTTAAGATTTTTGTTTAGGATTTTAACAAAACTTACTTTCCTCTTTACATTCAGTAAAGTGTTCTTATTCAGGATTTCAAGGTTGAATAGATGTTTATTTCACAAATATCCTTTGCCAACCTTTATTATAGGCTAAACTCACGATGCAAAAAGGTACATAGAGGGCTGTGAGATTGAAAGTATGCTTTTACATTAAAACAAGAGGGGAGAGGATACAAAAATAAACTGAGGCAAAGAAAGAAGTTATTTAAGTATTAAGTTTCCTGCCAACAGCCAGTTTCCCCTTTTACAAATAAAAGACAGTTACAGGGATTTCCCTGGTGGTGCAGTGGTTAAGAATCCGCCTGCCAATGCAGGGGACACGGGTTCAAGCCCTGCTCTGGGAAGATCCCACATGCCGCGGGGCAACTAAGCCCGTACACCACAACTACTGAGCTTGCGAGCCACAACTACTGAAGCCCATGCGCCTACAGCCCGTGCTCCGCAACAAGAGAAGCCACCGCAATCAGAAGACCGCGCACCGCAACGAAGAGCAGCCCCCGCTTCCGCAACTAGAGAAAGCCTGCACGCAGCAACGAAGACCCAACGCAGCCAAAAATAAATAAATAAATAAAGTAAAAAAAAAAAAAAAAAAAGACAGTCACATAAGAATTGAATGTGGTGAAATGTACAGAGTTGTAGGTCTAAAATACATGTAATCGTTATGTCTGAAATGTTCAGAGTTCTCGTTCTCAAGGTATGGAAGTTAGGTCTTGTAGTCCAAGCTATCAATGACTTCTGGCCTAGTTATTTAGCCTATATGTGTCTGCCTCCTTCTGTGGTTTTTTGTGTGAACTAAAACCACATATTCATTCATGATTCATTAAACAAAGAGCGATTGAGACAACAAAAACCAGGCCCTAGGCATAGTGTGTGTAACCAGAGTTGAAGAGCAGGTGTTTTATTTGTTTGTTTGTTTGTTTTATTTTTTGGTCGCACCACGCAGCTTGTAGTATCTTAGTTCCCCCACCAGGGATTGTACCAGGGCCAATGGCAGTGAAAGCGCAGAGTCTTACCCACTGGACGGCCAGGGAACTCCCCTGAGCAGGTGGTTTTTCTTTTAAGGGACATGTAGACTAGCACGGAAGGCAAATCATTATTAGTAGTAATATAGACTGTACAAAATAAGTGTCCTGGGAAAGGTACAGAAGAATGGAAGGGAAGTTGTGAAAACTCGGATTAAAACTATTGTCTAGGGACTGATTTTGAGGGCCATGAATGCCAGAATATAATATTAGGTAGGAAACTAAGATTCCCCACACGGAGGTGACAATTATCTCCTATTACACGTAAGGATACATGGCCACTTGCAACCTGACCTGGCTGTCTGCAAATGGCGTTTGCGAAATACCGAGGGAAAAAATGTTTATTCGCGCATTAAAAAAGAGCTAAATGAAACTTCCAAACTTTGAATTTAAAAATTAGCATAATGAATTAAATACAAATTTTAAAGGTGCAAGTTTAACTTCGTTGCTTTTTTTGTTGTTGTTCTCAGTGGCAGACTTGCCATTACATTTATTTATTTATTTACTTACGGCAGTGCCACGCGGCATGTGGGATCTTAGTTCCTCGACTAGGAATGGAACCCGAGCCTCTGCAGTGGAAGCGCAGAGTCCTAACCATTGGACCACCAAAGAATTCCCTAACTTCTTTGCTTTTAAACGCAATCATTTTTTAATTTAATTTTAATTATTTTCAAATTAAATGAACAAACTGGGCAGCCCTCCAGGCCGTTCAGACCTCGCCTGCAAGCTTCGACTCACTTTCACTCGGTGCCAGTCCACGTGGACCGGGAACCTGCTCTCCTTCCGCAAGAGTTTCTGTAGGGACTCAGTCTTTAGGTGCACCGCCTTTGCCCCACCCTTCACAGTACTTCTAGGCATTTTGATTGGCTGTAGCGCTCCCTCGTGCTCTGGTCTCGTTGCTCTGATTGGCCGACGGCATGCCGTCGGGAGGATGCCGGTTTCCTGGGATACGGCGCCGGCGGGCGGAGGCCTAGGGCGGGTGGTGGCGTGCTCGGAGCGGGACCCTGGCCGCGGTGCGCACCAAGGCTCCTGGACATAGTCCTGGGGCGCCATGGCCAGCGTCCACGAGAGCCTCTACTTCAACCCCATGATGACCAATGGGGTGGTGCACGCCAACGTGTTCGGTATCAAGGACTGGGTGACGCCGTATAAAATCGCGGTGCTGGTGCTGCTGAACGAGATGGGCCGCACTGGCGAGGGCGCCGTTAGCCTCATGGAGCGGCGGAGACTCAACCAGCTGCTCCTGCCGCTGCTGCAGGTGAGGGGCTCCTGCTCATTCAGCAAACCCTTACTAAGCAGCTGCTCTGTGCCGGACAACTCCTTGGCTGGGGGCACGGGGGTTCATCGGACACTCTCTCTGCCGTGTAGGATCGCGAAAAATATAGTTAATACTACCAGCTAACACTTAGTACTTAACGATGGACCAGGCACGTTACATTCATTTTTGGGGGGCAGGTTTATATCTGGCTCCAGCATTTATTAGCTGAGTGACTGGGAGAAGAGTTATTTTCTCAGATCCTCCGTACTCTGTAGAATGAGGCTATACATGTAGGCCTGATCGTTGGAGACACAGCTACAGGCTCTGTACCCTAGAGGACCGTAATAAGTGGTAACAATGACATAAAAGTAACAGCCAACACTGATTGAACACTTACTGTGTACTAAGCACTTTACATGTTTTATTTCATTTTGCAGACTGAGGTTGTAGCTCCACCACTTACCCGCTGTGCGACTTGGGCAAGTTCCATAACTTATTTGGGTCTTTGCTTTCTCTCTGTAAAATGAAAGCAATAATAGAAACTGTCATGTGATGGCCGTATTAAGTTAGAAGATCCATGGGAACACTTTACAGTGTATGGCACATAGTAAATGCTCAGTCAATTTTAGCTATTTTCATTTTAATCTCATAGGGATAGGGCATGCACTTTCCCTTATATCAGTTGTGGTTTTTCCATTTATTTGTGTGATTATATGAGTGATGTCTCTCTCCCCTACTAGACTGTAACCTACATGAGGGCATTACTTTGTCCTATTTTTGTTCACCCTTGTATCCCCAAAGCCTAGTACTGTATAGTTTACAAAGGGCTTTTTTTTTAATCCATCACCTTTTTTGGGGCAGGGGGAGAAGGGGTACCGAGGACACAGGTTAAGTGGCTTGCCCAGTTAAATAAAGGTAGTGGGGTCCCCATAACTTGCAGCTCCCAGTCCTATCTACATTACTATTATAAGTGTGTTTCCCCATTATTCAAATAAAAGTCATAATACTAAAAAATTTGATAGAGAAAAGAAACAAAACAATAATTCTGGTGCCTTGTGTGTTTTTCTGCCTTTGTTCTTGCTCTTTTTTGTGTCTTGGATTCTCCTTCTGTTTTTTTGCCTGGCTAACTATCGTGTAGTTTATTTTATTTTGTTTTGTTTTGTCGGCTGGGGGCGGGAGGGGGAGCTGCGCTGCACAGCTTGCGGGATCTCAGCTCCCTGACCAGGGATTGAAGCCCGGCCACAGCAGTGAACACCCGGAATCCTAACCACTAGGCCACCAGGGAACTCCCACTACTGTGTAGTTTTAATCAATGTGTATATAGAATTCGTCTAGCAAAATTCCACCCTTTACTTATTTGCTTATTGTTTGGCTTTAAAAATTAGCTAGTTTTTAACTACTCAACTAATACATGAAGATTCATTGTAAAAACTTTAAATGATGCTAAAATTGATGGAGTGAAAGGTTATGGTTCTTCTGCAGGCCCTCTAATCCTGTTCCCTCTCAGAGATTGTCACGGTTAATGTTCCTTCATTCAACTATTTATTTATTTATAAAATTTATTTCTTTATTAATTTATTTATTTTTGCTGCATTGGGTCTACATTGCTGCCCGTGGGCTTTCTCTGGTTGTGGCGAGCGGGGGCTACTCTTTGTTGCAGTGCGTGGGCTTCTCATTGCGGTGGCTTCTCTTGTTGCGGAGCACGGGCTCTAGGAGCATGGGCTTCAGTAGTTGTGGCGTGCAGGCTCAGTAGTTGTGGCACACGGGCTTAGTTGCTCTGTGTCATGTGGTATCTTCCCGAACCAGGGCTCGAACCCGTGTCTCCCGCATTGGCAGGCGGATTCTTAACCACTGCTCCACCAGGGAAGCCCCATTCAACTATTTATTGAGTAACAGTTCAGAATGGATCTTTCTAGACCTTTTGCTGTGTGTATCTGTATATAGATAGGTAGATGCATATCATTATAAGTATATATACATATATCCTTTTAATTTAATTTCCCCCCCTTTTTTTTTTTTTTTTACATAAATGCTACTTCTATTCTACAGCTTATTCCTTTCACTTAACAGGTCTTGGAGATCTTTTCTTGTCAGCGTATTTGAGTAGATCTACTTCATTCTTTTTAACGACTGCATTGTTTTCCACAGTAAGAAAAGAAACATAATTTAACTCATGCTTTTAATTAATATTAAAATTTGTAAATCAAAAATGAACTCTTTATTCATGGACTTATAGGTTCTTTTTAGTTTTTCTTCATTTCAAACAATGCACATGGAACATACTTGCCCCAGAACTGGGATTGCTGGGTTATCCACATCTAAAATTGACCTACTGAACTTACTGTTCCCCAAATATTCAGTGTTTAGTTTTAAACCTCAGCTAGGTTGTAACCTTCTTTTTTTTTTTTTTTTTCGGTATGCGGGCCTCTCACTGCTGTGGCCTCCCCTGCTGCGGAGCGCAGGCTCCGGACGCACAGGCCCAGCGGCCATGGTCCACGGGCCCAGCCGGTCCACGGGCCCAGCCGCTCCGTGGCACGAACCCGCACCCCCTGCATCGGCAGGCGGACTGCCAACCACTGCGCCACCAGGGAAGCCCTGTTGTAACCTTCTTGATAGCTGAGGTTGCATACTCTCTGTCTCTAATGGTACCTTTTATGGACTTGGGCACATAGTATGACTGCCTACCTTACAGTGTTTTAGGGAGGATCAAATGAGATTATGTTTATGGAAAATAGGACCCCTGTGTTTGTATAATGTTCTCCAGGTTACAAAACAATTTGAATTATTTTACTTAATCTTTGCCACAAACAAGGGAGGTTATTATTATCTCCATCTCACTGATGAAGGAAACTAGGGCTCAGGGAGGCTACAACTTTGCCATGATTGCAGCACTGAGAAGGAAGGAACCTCAGACTCCAGGTTTTACGCTTTTTTTGCATTCAAGTCATTCCTCCAACTAAAAGAGAATGCTGTGCAAATGTGAAGTATTACTTCAGTGTTTTAGGCAGATAGGTTTTTTTCTCTTCCTGATTTGAGATTTCATATTTGGAATGATTGTAAAGCAGAGAGGTTGGTAAATGAATTCATGTTTGCAGATGTTTATCAGTCTCCAGCTCTTTAAAATTTTTCTGTAACCTTTCTATCTCTCCTTTACCCAGGGCCCAGATATTACGCTGTCTAAACTTTACAAGTTAATTGAAGAATCTTGTCCTCAGCTGGCAAATTCAGTACAGATCAGGTAAGCTTCATTTTCCTCTGTATATATGAAAAGATGTCAAAGTAGATAAAACTTAGAAGAGGGCACATGGTGATTAATTCCTTAAAAAAACCACTTTATTATTCTAGGTTGTTTTCTTAAGTACATGTATTTAATTTTTTTTGAAAAATGGATAGCATTAAACATACTGCTTCAAAATTTATTATTCTGTACAGATCTACATTGCTCGTTTTAGCTGTTGCAGAGAATTTCATTTTTACTGGCTGATATGTAACTTTGAGAAATTTTATAATCAAGAAAACATCAGCAATGATACTTTTCAGAATATGAGAGTGACATTCTGGATTATCAAATTTGTTTTGTGTGCCACCATTTTATATGAATCTCTGAATTGTTTTTAAAATAGATTTAATTTAGGTGATTGTGGAATGTGAAATGTGGGAAGATGTTCAAAGGGCCTTCCTAAAATACACACCTCATTTTTCTTGTTCAGAATCAAACTGATGGCTGAAGGCGAATTGAAGGATATGGAACAATTTTTTGATGACCTTTCAGATTCTTTTTCTGGAACTGAACCAGAGGTTCACAAAACGAGTGTAGTAGGTATGAAGTTCTTCTAAGGAGAGCAGAGAATATTTTCACTGAAGTGAACTGCTCTCTAAATCACATCTGTCGTTACTCTGCTGTATCTGAGCACACACAGTGGGGATGTTGGACATGTTATAGTTTGTATTCATCGCCTTGCCATTTTGACCTGTGTTTAAATAATTGTCTTGTGGAAAAGCATCTTCTGTTTTGTCTGCTGTCGTCAGAGTGTTAGCCTGGTCGTGGAGCCTTTTAGGGTTCCTCAGCTCTTTCTAACAGTCCTCTGCTCACTTGTCCACATTGTACGACTGAGTCAGGGTCACCAGCTAAACTTTTATGAAGAGAGGTAAGTAAGAGTAGATTACTGATATAGTTTATAAGGCAAGGGTATATATGACGTTTCTTGATGATTTTCTGTTAGCGGGATAGTCATGTTCCATCCATCTGGCATTTTTTTCCTGGTAGTTTTTATGTTCTTTACCATCAGTTATTTATTGATCTTCCATGTGCCAGGCTCTGGACTTTAAGAGAGACTGGAAACTTCCTCTTATGGAGATTGCTTTCTTGTGGCTGTGGGCAGAGGAGCAGGCAGACAGTAGAAAGTAAACAAATAGGATCACTTCAGATGTTGTAACAGTCACGGAAGGATACATTGGCTGGATAAAGAGTGGAGCGCGGGTGGGAGGGCTGAGCCTTTAATATAAAGAGAAAATCAGCTTCGTAAAAGGTGGTGAAAGAAGATGCTATGCGGAGGGGAACAGCAACTGCAGGTGACTTTTTTTTTTTTGGATTATTTTGGAGGAAGAACTGCAACAAATAGTCATCAACTTTTTGTAGCCTGGATTTCAAGTTAATGCCTTCACCTCCTCTCTGTCTTGTTTCATAGGTTTATTTCTGCGTCACATGATCTTGGCCTACAGTAAGCTTTCTTTCAGTCAAGTGTTTAAACTGTACACTGCCCTTCAGCAGTACTTCCAGAATGGTGAGAAAAAGACGGTGGAGGATGCTGATATGGAACTGGCCAGCAGAGAGGAGAGCGAAAGAAAAATGGAAAAAGAAGAACTTGATGTATCTATAAGGTAACTTGGGTTTTTCTGGCGGGAATCCCTTTCCTGTGAAATAGCATCATTACGGGAGCAGTAAATCCTCATTCATCCAGAGTTCATGTGCTGGCTGTCATCTTTTTGTCCCTCCGGATCCAGGAAGTTCACCCTTACGGGCTGCCTCAGTAAGCTCCTTGCCCTCTAACTTCTGAGTGAGAGGCACTGGTGGGAAATCCAGAGGGTCAAGGAGAGTGAGGTCAAGGTGGTGATTCACTGGCTCCCTTCCTTCGGGGTCATGGTGGGCTGGCTGTAGGGTCACAGCCTCTGTCAGGTGGCCTGCTCTGCATACCTCAGGGGTCTAGTAACTGGGAAGGTTTCCCAGGCCCAGTGCAGAAGGTGCCCCACTATTACCAGCCCTGGAGACTATATTACCCGCTATGGCTTATCCATCCCCTGCCCCTATTTTTGTAACTGGCCCTTTATTAAACTCTTCTCAAATTACCCCATTTGAATATGCCATTTGTTTTCTGCTGGGACCCTGAACGGTAGTGTTCATTATATCACAGTGAATTAACAATGGATTAATTCAGTGAAAATTTATTGAACGCCTCCTAAAGTTTAAACCTAGGGATGTAGTGCCACTGCTTCCCTAGTTGTTTAAGGTCAAAGCCTAGGCATGTCCCTGCGTCCTCCCCCTCCTTCACCCCTGCAGCCAGTCCTTCCGCAGATGCAGCCAATCCTTCCTCCTCAATATGTTTGGAATTAGTTCACCTCTGTCCATCGCCACTGCTTCCCCTGTGGTCTAAGCACCGAATCTCTTTCCTGGATGACTGCCCTAGCCTCCCGGCTGCTTTCCTTGCCTCCACTCTTGTCTCCTTACTATCAGTTTTTCCTGCAGCATCCAAGGGAACGATTGTGATGTAAATCACACCACGTGTTCTTATGCCCCAAACCCTCCTTGACTACACATTGGAATTTAGACAGAAATCTGAGCTACTGTGGCCTCGTTACTTGCATGATCTGGCCCCTGTCATCTTCCCTACCTCCTTCTCCTTACTTTCCCTTCGCTGGCAGAGTCTGACTGCTCTGGCTCGCTTTCAGTTTCTTCAATACCAAGCCGAGATCTGCCTCAGGGTGCCTTGCAGGCTCTCCCTGGCTTCTCACCTCGCTTGCTCCCTTTCACCGTTCAGATCTCAGCTCCCGTGTCCTCACACAGGCCTTCCCTGACCACATGTCTGAAGTAACCTTCATCCTGAATACTTCCAGCTTCTTTATTTCTTCCATAGCTCTCCTTACTAAGTAACTTTGTGCATTTATTTACTTAGACTCATTTGTATTTGTCTTTGTACCCTTTCAAGAGCTAAGACCCTTCTCTGTCGTATTTCACCTCATTTTCCTCAGTGCTTGGCTTGTAATGTCTGTGAATATGTGTTGGATGAATGAATGCAGAGAATCAGAACACATCATTCATCGCCCACACTGGTAACTGGCCCCATAAAACACTTTGTATTGACTTCCCTTCACTGTCTCACGTCCCCTCTCCCCAGCTGTTACCTGGGATCACCTCCCAAATAGACTACTTATATTTGGAGGGAAAAACACATAAAGAGTGTGTGTGTGTGTGTGTGTGTGTGTGTGTGTGTGTGTGTGTGTGTGTGTGTGTGTTTTGTATTTCCTGATCTCAGGGAGCCCACAGTCTGGTGAGGAAGACTGGCACCCAAACAGATCACTACAAGTAACAATGTGTTCAGAGCTCTGAGAGAAGTAAGCCCCACCTGCCCTATGTAGGCTGGCTAACCCCCTTGGGGGCTGGGGGAGGTCTGTGTGTGTAGCCAGAGAATATTTCCCTGCAGTTCCTATGAGTGGCCTTTGTACAGTTATGTGATTTGTTCAGCACACTCTGGGAGTAAGAAGATTGTACCAGTAAGTACTTCCAAAAACTCAGAGTTGCTCAAAGAGGCTTCTCATCTAGTGGAAAGGCAGTACCTTGTAGGGTTGAGTCTGGCCCTGGAGTCAGACCCCTGGATTTGAATTCTGGCTCCTCCACTTATTCCCTTAAGACCTTGGGCAAGTCACCCTCTCTGTACCTCAGTTTTCTCATCTGCAAAATGGGGCTCATGTCACCTCCTCAGAAGGTTATTTTGAGAATTAAATGATAAATCTATATGAAGTGTTTAGAACTGTGCCTTTAAACATTTGACAAATATTCACTATTCTTCTTCTTCTCTAATTTCTCTTTTGTTTAATTCCGCTGAGGAAGGGTTCGAGAAAACAAAGTAATCTTTGTCCTAGCTACTTTATATGCTTAAAGTAGCAGAATGTCAATTCTTCAGAAATGTTAAAATTCAAACTTTTCTTATTTAGGCTTGACTTTCTCCTAAATTAATCTGATTTAATTAGGTCTAACTGCATCGTTTTGTTTTTATTCCAATCTAAGAATTCATTTGTGTGTAATAATAGTGTGTATACTGTTAAGGTGTATGGTTTAAGAAAGTAGTGTGCATTTAGTAAACTGAATTTCATCACTGAAATAGAAGAAATATATTATTTAAATATTATTCTACTTAAGTATTATAATTCTTTGTCCAAAAAGAAATGATTTTGACTTGTTATAGGATTTTTAAAATTTCATAATGTATATTTACATACATTTCTTGATTCTTTTAAAAAGGAAAATTTCATTTTTTTCTTTTTGTGTTCTTTTCTAGTGTTTTATTGCATTATGAGAGGCTTCTCACTTTAGCCCTTTCATTTTCTTCCTTCCTTTCTTCCTTTCTTTCTTCCCTCCCTCCCTCCCTCCCTCCCTTCCTTTCTTAGTTATTGGAATGTTTTTAGGTCTTGCTTTCTTCAGGGAAATTATTTTTCTTGCCCTAGAAATTTGTATTAAAATTAGAAAGGCCAGAGCAACATTGACTAGCTTGCAAATCTCCCATCCTACAATGAAATTACTACTGTTTGAAAAAGGGGAACCCACCTGTTAATTTAGAGGGGAGGGAATAAATATTCAGTGAACGAATGTTTATCAGGTGTTTTTAAAAAATCCAATTACAGAAGAAAGTACAGACTGACATTTAGCTTCAGCTTTTCATTTGCTCGTTGTTGCTACAGGGCAGCATTTGTTTCCTGCAATAAGAGAGGGGGGCTTACAGGGTTACACCTTGTGAGTTTGCAGCAGAGGTTACTAGTCTGCAAGCTGCTGGAACTACATCTTCTCTGTGCTTCTAAAAAGATCTAACAAAAGTAGAAGTTCTCTGGCATTTCTTCACTTGCCAGTGATTTAATATAAATCTCCCAAATTCATTAATTTATTCAGCAAATACTTATTCAGTGCTTCTGGTGTGCCAAGCACTATGCTAGCTGCTATGCTGTCAGCGCAGAGGAGAAAGCTCCTGTCCTCATGGAGTTATGTGGGGAGGGTCAGGTAATCGAGCGGTAACTAAATTAATAAGTAATGTAATTTCAGAGAGTGTCAGTGCAGGAAAGGAATGACTGGGACACAGGGATACAGAATAACTGTGGGGTGCTGTCGGGGAAGGGCCCTTTAAGACTGGGAGCTAGGTGACGAAGGAGCCAGCCCCGAGAAGAGTTGCCAGAGCACATGCAGACTCACGGCTCCCAAGACAGGACAGGCTGACATACTGGAGGGACAGATGGAGGACACTGTGGCCTGAGCACACAAGTTGGGAGGAGGGGTTGGGGCACCGCTCCGGTCACACACCTCAGAAGGGTTCAGGTCCTCATGGCCTCCTGGGTGTTTAGTAACTGTTCCCAATCTCAGTCCTTCCCCTCCCCTGCTTTTGTCTTGTCATCACGCTGCTCAGAAGTCTCCAGAGATTCACAGGGTCTCCCAGCCTGGTATTTGAGGCCTTCCACCGTTGACCTTTCTGACCTTAATTTCTGCTCCTCAACTTGGATCCTTTACCCCAGCCAGCCAGGTGTGCTTCTATCCCTCTAACAGGCCAGGCATTTTCCCATTCTGCATCTTTTGGTTTCCTTTCCTGGAATGCCTTCTTCCTTCCTTGTCATTTCTTCACTCCTTGCCAACTTTCAGGGTCCTCACCACTTCAGCTGGAGTGATTTCTCCCTTTTCTAAGTGCAGAGATCATATTAATTCTTGGTATTTATTGTTTATTGCCATCTTTTCACATGGGCTGGTCTTAACCTTCACCAAGACTGTAAGCCCATTAAGACATTTTCTTGGGGGACCTAGACTTGTGTTTTATGCATCGCAAGTACATAAACACCCCAGTTTGTTGACTGTTTAATCCTATGTTATATTTAAAAAATTTCAGTTATAGTGGGTGATTTGAGCCCTTTAGAGGAGTTTCCAGAGTCCTTTTGAGAATCTGATGAATGCCATGTACTATCCCCACATTAAAAATGCATATTTTGCATACAGTTTTACAAGGTTCATGGGCTCCTAAAGCCCATCCGTGGACCCAGGTTAAATGCCTTTGATGTGTAGCACTTGTAAGTCTAAAATTCTGTCTCAACTGGTAATGGGATTCATAAACAAGGTATACTTGAGTCCTTTTTCTAAAGGAGTAACCCCCTTCCTAAATTGAATACATTTGTGGCTTTTTTTTTTTTAATTTATTTATTTGGCTGCGTTGGGTCTTAGTTGTGGCCCTCGGGATCTTTGTTGCCACGTGCAGGACCTTTAGTTGCGGCATGCGAGGCTTTTAGTTGCGGCATGCGGGGTTTAGTTCCCTGACCAGGGATCGAACCTGGGCCCCCTGCGTTGGGAGCATGGAATCTTAGCCACTGGACCACCAGGGAAGTCCCCCTTTGTGGC